>NC_092744.1:73605915-73918684 GCF_047496795.1 Chiloscyllium punctatum | reverse complement strand
TTGCATGCTAAGTCTCTCAGTACTTCAATACCACTGTCGAATGGGAAGAATGTTTAGGTACACTATATTAGCTTTTCTAGTCTTAGGATTCTGTCAGGCCATGGTGTTGTCGTCTTACTTAGTGGTAACGGTTCCAAAAGTATAAATCCACAAGTCATAGAAACGGATGCCTGCAGTCTGGTGGATTGTGGAGATATAAGAGATCAAAGGCAATACAGTAACTCAGAGATACACCTTAGGTTCTATGAGAAAGGTCCCGAGAGGGGAGCATGGGGCAGGACTAACAGGAGGAAAGTGTCCCGGAGAGAGAAGTGTAAGGGATAGCTTTGGAATAAAGAATGTAAAGAGTAGCGGAGGCAGGAAAGCCTCAGAGGTCATCTCTTGATTAATCCACTCATTACAGTACACCGAGGCCCCTTCCGGCCAGCTCTTGACTGTCCCGATAAAAAGTATAACCCAATATATTTAACAATAAAGAAAACTTCACGGTATGAATCAGTTTTAGGGGGAGAAACCTATCAGAGCCAATTAGACCAAATATTTGGGATAGAGACGAAAGCAGATGGAAAGGATTTCCTGGGACGTTGTTTAAAAATACAGGTGAAAGACAGAACCCGAGTAGGGGAAAGGAATAGTAGAGTCCTTTACTCTGACCCTAAGGTGATAAAACTTGTAGAGGTAAAGGACTTAAAGCAGACCATTGAAGTAGAAACAGGATATGGGGATACAAATACCTGGGTTGAATGGTTAAAGTACACTGTGAAAAGTCTGAATAAAAGTAATTGTTATGCATGTGCCTCTGGGAGGCCCAAGTAGTCCCCTTTCCGCTCGGGGGGAAGTGAGACAGGAGGGGCATGTATCAGGATGAGACTGCATGGAGTAATAAAGATTGTATGCCCCTTCTATTAAAGTTCCCTCCTTTAAAGAAGGAAGGTTTAAAGACGCCTCCCTCCCTGCCATGTTTTCAGCTGTGGTCGGAAATCACATATCATGTGTAAACAGGCAAGAAACAAATTAGTCCAGATATCTGGGGCAGCTGAAATCATGTACCGAAATTGAGTACGTGACAGAAAAGGGAGGGAACTATTCAGCATTAAGGATTCTCCGAGCAGATCTGTGGTGGTACTACGGAGGGAAAA
Organism: Chiloscyllium punctatum; assembly: GCF_047496795.1. NCBI lineage: Eukaryota > Metazoa > Chordata > Chondrichthyes > Orectolobiformes > Hemiscylliidae > Chiloscyllium > Chiloscyllium punctatum. Next base: position 73,917,545 of record NC_092744.1, on the reverse strand, counting down.
TATTGAGACGCACCTACCTCCAGATTGGAGGGGCATGTGTGCGATTGTACAATTGGCAATTCCGTTCACCCTGGCATTTGAAAAGAAAGAGATAGTAAAGTAAGAGATCACGATTGGGTACTTTGTTTGATGATCAGGTATATCTAGACTCTATAGGAGTCCCAAGAGGGGTACCTGATGAGTTCAAGGCTCGTAACCAGATCATGGCAGATTTTGAATCAGCCCTCTTCTGGTGGTAACAGTCAACAAAAATGTGGACTGGTTAAGTTATATTTTCTATAATCAGCAAAGGTTCATCAATTACACTAGGCACACAATTAAAGGGCCGAACAACTTGATGCAACCAGCAGAATGGCATGGGAGAATAGAATGGCCCTAGATATGATCAGCAGAAAAAGGATGTGTAATGTGTAGTGTGTGTGTGTAATGTTAGGAGGGAGCTGTTATACCTTTATTCCAAATAACGCAACCCCAGATGGGTCTATTACTCGAGCCCTGAAAGGTCTAACAACACTAGCAGAAGAACTAGCTGAAAATTCAGGAATCAGTACATCACTCACCAGGTGGCTAGAATGGGCGGCATGGTGGCACAGTGGTTAGCACTGCTGCCTCACAGTGCCTGAGACCGGGGTTCCATTCCCGCCTCAGGCAACTGTCTGTGTGGAGTTTGCACATTCTCCCCGTGTCTGCGTGGGTTTCCTCCGGGTGCTCCGGTTTCCTCCCACAGTCCAAAGATGTGCAGGTCAGGTGAATTGGCCATGCTAAGTTGCCCGTAGTGTTAGGTAAGGGGTAGATGTAGGGGTATGGGTGGGTTGCGCTTCGGTGAGGCAGTGTGGACTTGTTGGGCCGAAGGGCCTGTTTCCACACTGTAAGTAATCTAATCTAATTGTGGTTTGGAAGGTGGAAGGGTGTGGTGGTTTCAGTCCTTACCTCTTTGATTGTAATGGTGGGAGTACTAACCGCAGTAGGATGTTGTATCATACCTTGCGCACAGGGGTTAATCCAAAGGTTGATTGAAACAGTTTTGGCCACACAAATGCCCCTAAAGAGCAATCGGGGGGAAGAGCTCTACCTGTTAAACAATAAGGGAATAAGTGACCTCGGGAAAATTTTCAAAATAAATGAAATTTCGGAAAAGATGCTGCTTACTTTGGAAGCGACATATAAGAAAGATGCAGAAGATAACAAATGATAATTAAAGAAAAAGGGGGAAATTGTGGGATAAAGGTAAAACAGTGTTACTTCTGCAACCATAATTGCTTATTAACACCAGTATATAATTGTTTCAGCCAAACCAACAATTGCTTATTAACACTAGTATCAGCCAAAAGCTGAATTAATAATTGTTTATGTAAGGTAAAAGGAACTAACACCAAAAATGGAAACTATGTGAAAGAAATACATAATTGCTTTTCATTAACTGAAATGTGCATACAGGAATGAAATGTGCCTGAAAACAATGGAAGATGTCACAGACAAACAGATAAGGTGAAAAGAACATCAAGTTATGCCAAACTTGGCACATTGCCCTCATGCAGGCACTGAAATGAGCCGTCACTTACAAATAAGGGACAGGGTAAATAAGAGGGAGGAGTAGGGGGAGAAGTAAACAAGGGCGGAGAGCAGTTCGGCAGGGGCAGAACACAATAAGGAATATTGATAGGTTTGAAGGTCAATGAGGTAATTGGGGAAGTACTGAGAGAGACTCAATTAAACTGTATAAGTTGTGGAGTAATTTTTGGATCAGTGTGCCTACTTGTTAGCACCCGTCCTTGCAACAAGGTTTCAATAAAATTGGCTGCTTCAGAATTTGACTCAGACTGAAATTTATTATATTGTGAGCTTTGTTTCTCACATTATCGAAGTGTGTTTTTTTATGATCCATCTACAGCCCTGATGGCAATCCTACTGGACTATAGATAAACAGTGTGGGCCCAGCAATTCAGTACAATTATGTTCTAATTGCATTCACTGATGACCTTTACCACTAATAATACCAGACTATCAATTATCACTGGGAAATTTAAATATTTCTTATTGGTATCTGAGTATATTGCTGAAACCAAAGCTCAAGCCAACTTAAATGATATTAAAAAGCTACTGGAGACACAGGAAATTTGACAGAATACAAAGCTACTGAAAATATTCAACAGGTCGCATAGAATCTTTGGAGAGAGAAACAAATTTAATTTTTCGGGTCAATGACTTTTTGTTAATCTTGTTTTGACCAAAGATCATTGACCTACTAGTAAAGGGGTGTTGTTTTAGTATACTTAAAATCTATACTAAAGTTCAGGCCACAGCTGGTGAACTGTTGTTCCTCAGGTTACAAATATGACCTTCACAATGTATTTGTGTGAGGCATTGTGACACGGAATGTTCGCAACTGCAATCCTTGAGTCAATGGATTGCCCGATTGTCTTGAGATCACTTCCTGTTGGCATGTTAGAATAAACACTTACATCCCCATGTTGCCCACTTTAGAACTCAATGTGTTAAACCAAGACCTTTTGAATTACAACTCAGGTTGGAAAAAAGACTTAACTTGATTTAATCAAGATTAACTTCATGGGTAAGTTACAAGTTGATCTTCATGTGGTAAACTTCTTTCTTGCCCTTCAGATTTCCTGTGTTGTTTCTCATTGTGAGTTGGATGTTAAACTGTTGCTAGGAAAAGCACTGGCAATGGAGTACATAATTTGGAAAGAAATTTCTGAGAGACGTATTTAGGGAGTAAAAGCATTTACTAATTACTTTTTAACACATTTATATGGCATGGACTGTATCAGACCTTTTAAACACCTTTTAAAGGCAATACGTGGTGACATTGCTGAAAGGAAGTGAGAGAATATGCTATTCATTTATTATCTGGTCAATTTTTGACCCAATTGATACCTTAAAATATAAAGCTAGTTCATGGCTAAATCCCAGCAGCTGGTGAGGTACTAAAACAACTCAGTGAGGATGGGTCACTTAATAACAGACCAGGGCCAAACAGCTTAGGTCATGATAGAGAGGTGGAAAACTCATGAAACAGTATGTCAGAAACATGCAGCAAGGCTACAAGAGACCCAATGAAGGCAAGACTGCACAGTGGTCCTTCAAAGAGTAATTAATCCATTGAATGCAAGAGAATTTAAAAGAACAAAAGCAAGAACAAATTTTAAAAGCTTCTTTCAGGTGAAGCTTTAGATTAGGCAGCAACACAGTGGTGTTTTAGCAAATGACCACTGCTAGCACCTTGTGGTATTTGCCACCACCTCCAGTATGTGGAACTGGGTAATGGCTGCTGCAGGTAGTTCATTCCCATTAATCCTCTTTTGTTTTTGCTTGATCTTGGGTCTGTTTCGGGATAGAGAATACATTACCATCGAGTATCTACATGGTTCTAAGAAAATCATTGTATGATTGCAAAAAACAAACACATTTTGTCAGGCATATCACTGTAGGATCTTAATAGAGTCATATCTACTCCCTCCAAAAGCTAGAGTTGAATTCTTTTTCTCTGTTCACACAGCATGTGTGACATAAGTGGAGAGAATGAGCGGAGCTAATGCAAAAAATAGGATATTAACTCTTTACAAGCCATTATCTTAAACACAACCACCTCAAGTATTGTTGGCTTCCATTGTCACTGCTGTAATAATTTATAGGAAATTAGTTGTAGCAGTATCTTAGCCAAGAAATACAAATCACATAAAAAGAGAAATAAACAATTAAAGGTAGATATATTAATAATCTTGATTGAAAACTGCATGTTTAAGCATAACAAACAGACACAAGAGAACTGGCATAATGGAAATAGTGCAACAGAGAAGTCCTTGAAAATTCTCATGCAAAATGTAATGGAATTGCAGGAGTTTGATAGCCTAACTTGTTTGGTGATACATGCAGTGAATCAGAGTGTATGATATTGAAACCAGTCTCTTTCATATTGACATTGATAGTGGTAATGCAATTTGTTGTGATCCCCATCTCTGATCAGGACCTGATGGCTTTCACATAAAATGCAATGCTGATTCAATGTTCCTTAATTTCAAAAGAAAGTCTGAGATCTTGTTTCTGACAGTTTGGACCTGAAAGAGTTAACTGAAATCCCAAGAAAAGCTCTGCCCATCAAGAAAAAAAAGGATTGTTCTTGGAAGCAGCTAAGCATTTCCTGATTTGTTCTCAGTGTGAACATTGTGAATGAAAAATAATAATCTGAATGTATTCTTAATTGAACCTAAGGCTTCACAAAAGACAATTGTCTGTTATAGATGTAATGTAACTAGCTATGTAACATGCAATAAACCCTACTTATCATTCAAGGAGAATGAGCCTATCCTCTACCGAGGGAATCATGTGGACTTCCTTTCCCATCCTATGCAAGGCTAACAACAGCAGGAAGAATTGGTGATTGCAAATTTTCTCAAGATATCCCAGATCTTATTCGATATTTAAATGAGAGATTGCAGGTCTGACAGTCAGGAATTGATTTCCAAAAAGGTCACTGCGCACCTACCTTTGCTCCCAAAAGGAAAAGGTAGGCCACAGGATCTGTACACACACAGTATTGGAAACAAACAACCATTTAAAGAATGAACGGAATTGTTAATGAGTTAATTTTATTGATTCAGTGTTATAATTACTCTTGAGTTCTGATTTTACCAAAGGTATCATTCGAAACAGGACCCTGTTTAATTCAGAAAATAAAACATCACTTAGTCTTTTTTTAAGACAATCACTGAAGAAGTAAAACAGGAAACCTCTGACATATTCAATGAGATCCCAGTTGAACCATTACCAAACATGCAACACTCTGGAAAACAGGTAATGATACCATTACTCTGATAATATAAGGGACAAATCATAAAATTGCACCTGTCCAAACAGATCTAAATTACTTATAACATGTTTTTCTTTTAGCTCAATTGTTCCATGACTATTTGGCTCAAAATGCAAAGTATTGCTGACATTATAAATCAGAAATATAACCAAAATACATGGTGAAAATCTTCAAAGGTATGTGTAGAAAACCAAACAGATTTTCAAGCTAAGAACTTCAAAACTAGAAAGTACTACAAAGGTGACAGGTTTTGGGAAAATTGTTGAGGTGGGACAAAGTCTGGGTGAAAAACAAAAGGGATGGAAAAGGAATGACAGGTGTGATTTAAATGATAAATCTGAATAACAAAAATGTATAGCACTGCTGAAGGCAGAAAAAATGTACTGAAGAAGGGGTTAGAGAAGTTGTAATATGATTTATTTATTAATTGGCTGAAAGATATACAAAGCTAACAAATCCATATCAGCTTTACAAATAAAAACAAGTTGAAAGATTTTGCAATTCTCATTTTTGATTTTTAAATTGGTAAACAGTCATGCCCACAGACACACAAAAAAATTGATAATAAAATGTATTATCACATGCAATATATAGTGACACATGTATCAGATGTCCACCATCTTGGATGACGGATTAACACAAATGGATAATCCGCTAACGTGATAAGCTACCCCTTAGAAATTACATTATCACGTGTCACTGGAGCTTTCTTCCATTAATTTGCTCAGTGTACTCCACCAGAACAATTAATGCTAAATATTGCTGAAAGAAGACGCACTTTGTCGGAATGTTTACCTTGCACTTATCAGGACAATTCACAAGAATATCAATTTAATGAGAAAAAAACATCATTAATAATGTACGTGAGAAGACTGTTGATTAGTTGGCAAGTGTACACTGATTGTTAAAGGTGCTGCCATAGAGAATGCACAATTAATGCTGATCTGGTTGTCAGATCTGATCTAGCTGGATATAGTCAGTTGCTTGTTGTGAACAGTGGAAGGGTTATGCTGTTTAATATAATCCATCAGTCTTTGAGACATAGAACAGCACTGAAGTTCATTTTCCACATTATTGATTTGTACCTTGAGTAGGAGATCTTTTTGGCTTGAAGTCAGGATCTGGTCAGTGACAAACACCACTTGTGTTGCTACTACATAGTATCAGCATGAAGCAGCTGGCTTAAACATTTGAGATTCTTCACACTTCCTGTGTAATCTGAAAGTAGACTGGGTACTTTTCAGTACCATGAGTGTCGCTGTTAGGGCATTTCTTGGTTTTAGGTGTTACCGAGCAAAACGTGATCAGGGTAGCCATTATTCCATAGGTTGACATTTATGTGCCTGATTTCAGCATCAGGATTGCATGGGAAACAAATGGCTTGGGCACTATTTATGAGGTTGCCTAAGAGGCTTTTATTATAAGCTGTGGAATGGTTGGAATCCCAATGTGTAAACTTACCAGTGAAGGGAGGTTTATGTTCGACACAATATCCCAACATTAGATGTGATTCTGCAAGTGAACAACATTTTCTGGATAATCCTGAGGTTGCAAAGAATGACACTGATGACCAATTTAGGATTGCAGTGTAGTGTACTTGTATGTATTGGAAGATGCATATATTAATACTCAAGGCACTGTTCTTTGTAAGCAGAAAGAACACACACATTGCACCTGTTTCAACTCAAACATTGTAAGGCGAGTTGGTGAAATGGATTCAAATGTGGCTTACAAATAGGAGGCAGAGTGAAGGTGAAGATTTGTTTTTGAAATTGGAAGCCTGTGACCAGTGGTATACCCCAAGTTTTAGTGCTGGAACCCTTAATGTTTGTTATTTGGATTCACAAATTCAAGAAGGAATTAGATATTGTTCTTAGGGCTAAAGGGGTCAAAGAATACAAGAAGAAAGCTGGAACAAGGTTCTGAGTTAGATGAATAGCCAAATTGAATGGCAAAGCAGGCTTAAAAAGTCAAATGGGCTCTTCTGTTCCTGATGGCAAAGCTGGATGGTTTGGTTCTTAAAGAAAGGGTCCAGGTTGACTTACTGTGATGAAGGTGTGAAGTTTGGTTAAAGATTTCTTTCATGGAATGTGGGCATCATTGATATGAACAGCGTTCATTCTCCACCCATAGTTGGCCTTTAGCTGACTGTCTCTCTAGGCCTTTGCAGATAGCAACCATATCACAGTAGATCTGGAGTCACATTTGGGAAGATGGCATATTTCCTTTGCTAAACGATGTTTATGAAGTGTGTTTTTTTTACAATAATTGACAGTGGTTTTATGGCCACAATTAAGCTAGCTTTTAGTTTCAGATTTTATTGAATTCAAATGTCACCATCTTCCATGATGGGATTCAAACCCATGTTCCTGTAACATTAGCTTGGGACTCTAGATTACTCATCATGTGATGTTATCACAATAGCACCACTTCCCCTATAGAAGTGAGCAAACATATTTGACTAACGAGCTCAGTACTGTAATGCAGGTAGCTTTCTTACACCTCCAATGTATTCTCAATTTCAAGTGTATTCTCACACATTGTTGGGTGCACTACATATTTCATAAATACACAAAGTGAATTTACCCTCAGAAACAATGCAACAAATCACAGGTTAAAAATAAAGCCACTAGCATGACACTTGTTTGAGGATCTTTCTCAGAAATGTGTTGGTGCTGGGTGGAATGCCCTGGTTCTGAATGTGGACTAACAAACGTTCCAAACCTTTCCATCCAAATGGTAAGTGTAGTTTTTAAAACTTCTCTTAAAATGGAGGCACAGGTAGGGAAACAGAATTGCTGACCTGAGCTGCTGTGCCCTCCTTCCCCATCCTAGAATTTACAACAGGAAGACATTTGGATCAATTTGGTCCTTTTTACCCAGAAAGCTTCCTTTGTGTGGACAAAAAGATCACCAGCCGTGTTTGAATGAGTTCCGAGGCTCAAACTGGAACATGCATTCCACCTCCAGACTCCAGCACATGCTTGGTGTGTGATACTCGCTGCAAGAGTAAACAAACTTATAGTCAACTGTATTTTCCCTGACTTCAAAAGACAGTTCCTTCTGGGAAAATTTATATTATTATGATGCTAACATAAAATTCTCTTCTGTTTATCAAGCTAGATTATGACAGTAAACCAAATGAACAGGGTGGATGGCACAAACTAGGACGGAAAATGTTCGAAAGCTAAGACCCCTATCCCACATAGACACAATAAATAGCTACAATAAATAACAATATATAATAATTAATAACAATAATACAACATCCAAATAGCCACTATATTTTGTCTGCAATGTGGGGTCTAGAACTTTTCACCATGCTCTCGTATGGTTTATTCCAATTTCATGTAACGTCTTTCCCAATTTAATGCCATTAGAAAGAAGAACACATGGGATTTAATACGTTAATGATGACTATGTACCTGATGAAGGTACTCTGACTTCAGCTGTATACAGTGTCAAAAAATGTGGCACTGGAAAAGCACATACAGCATCCAAGGAGCAGGAGAATCACCATTTTGGGCATAAGCCCTTCATCAGGAACTTGGAGGGGGAAAGGGGGCTGAGAGATAGAAAGCAGGGTGAGGGGTGAAATAGCTGGAAAGGTGATAGGTAAATGTAGGTGGGGTTTGATTGTGATGGGGAGGATTAAACAAATAAGTGGGAAGAAAGATGGACAGGTAGGATAGGTTAAGAGGGCATTGCCAAATTAGAGGGTTGGATCTGAGATAAGGTGAGGGGAGGAGACATGAGGAATCATGGTGAAATCAACTTTGACGCTGTGTGGTTGGAGGGTCACAAGGTGAAAGATGAGGAGTTCTTCCTCCAGGCATCAGGTGGTTTGGGTTTGGCAATGGAGGAAGCCCAGGACTTGTACATGGGAAGGGGAGTTGAAGTGGTCAGCCAACAGGGCAGTGGGGTTGTTTGTGTGCCAGAGATGTTCCCTGAAACATTCCATGGGTTAATGTCCTGTCTCCTCGATATGGAGGAGATCACATCAAGAACAATGGACACAGTAGATGAGGTGTTTGGATGTGCTGGAATATCTCTGCCAGATGTGAAAAGATCCTTTGGGGCCTTAGATGCAGGTGAGAGGCGGGGTGTGGGCACAGGTTTTTGGTGCCAGGAGTGGAGGGTGGGTTGGTGGGGACATGGACCTAAAGAGGGAGTCACAAAGGGAATGGTCTCTGCGGAATGCTGATAGGGGTGGGGAGGGAAATATATCTCTGGTAGTGAGGTCTGATTGTAGATGGAGCAAATGGCAGAGGATAATGCACTGTATTCGGAGTGGTCTTGATGTGGTCTCTTCTACATTGAGGAGACAGAATGCCAACTTGTGGAACACCACCCTGAGGTTGACCACTTCAACTCCCCATCCCACTCTGCCAAGGACATGCAAGTCCTGGATCTCCTCTATCGCCAAATCCAAGAGACTCACGCCTGGAGGAAGAACCCCTCACTTTCCACATTGGGACCCTCCAACCACATGGAATTAATGTTGATTTCACCATTGCCTCATCCCCTCTCCCCCCCCCCCACCTCATTCCAGATCCAACCCTCCAACTTGGCATCGCCCTCATGAATTTTCCTACCTGTCCATCTTCCTTCCCACCTATCAGCTCCACCTTCCTCTCTGACCTATCACCATCACCTACCTCCCACCTTCCTAATTACCTTCCCCACAGCCCGATCCCCACTTTCTTATATATCTCTCAGTCCCCTTCCACCCACATTCATGATGAAAGGTTTATGCCTGAAATCTCGATCCTCCTGCTCCTCGGATGCTGCCTGACCTGCTGTGCTTTTCCAGAGCCACACTTTTTGACTCTGATCTCCAGCATCTGCAGTCCTCACTTTCTCCTATCAGCTGTACACGGAGCACAATGAGAGAGTCTCAAGAGAAACCTGTCATGGAGCTGGAGGAAGAAAGCAGAGAGATTTATTTGGTAACGTGCAAAGATATACAGGTACAAATAAAGATAGTTATATTACAGAGAGTGAGAGAGAGCCTCATTCTAACATAAGAATGAACCAGGGATGTGAGGAACTAAGAGTAGGGGCAGCCCAATAAAACCAGAGCATAATCAAAGAATGCAAGTGATACATCCAATACCAAGAGAAACAAAAGAGAGGAAAGGTTACTCGTAAAGCAATAATAAATAATACTCTCTTAAAGCAGGAAGAACATAAGACCATTAGGAATAGCTGCAGGAATGGACCATATTAACCTTGGGTCTTTTCTAACATTCTGTAAGTTAATGATGGAATATCTATATTAATTCCATTCTTCTGTCCTATGTCATAGCTCTTGATTTCCATATTGCTTAAAAATCTATAGATATAAGTCTTAAATATAATCAGCAACTAAACATGCACACATCTCAGGCAGAGAGCGTTCCAAAGATTCATGAGCCTCTGACTGAACGGATTTCTCCTCATTTTAGTTTTAAATGGTAGACCACTTATCCTGAGGCAGCACTTTAAGACTTGCATGTATTTTAACATAATCACCTCTAATTCTTCTGAATTCCAGAGAACCCAAGTCCATTCTACTCAATTATTTCTTAATCTTCAATCCTCCAACCCAGAATCAAACAGCTAAACCTTCAGTGCTCTTCCACTTTAGCAATTATATCCTTGCTTAGGTAAAGAGACCAACCTTGTACTCCAGCGATGGTGCCACCAAAGTCCTTTTTGATTGCAGCAAGATTTCTTTACTCTTATACTTTAATCACTGCGCAATAAATGCTAAAATGCCATTTAGCTTCCCAAGTGCTTGCTTTTTCTCACAGATTGTTCTGAATCTCAACATATACTAAATCTCTCAATTTTAAAAAAAATACTCTGTTTTTCTATTCTTCCTAACGAGTTGGCTAATTTCACACTTGCTCACGTCACATTCCATATTTCAATTTCCCCAGCCACCTCATAGACATCTAGTCATTGACATAGCTTGGGTTCTTGAAACACTCCTGGAGTACTGAAAATGATCTGTTTATTCCTGTTGTCAGATCCAACATGCTTTGTTTAATGTTTTATCTAACCTTCACTTACATTCTGACTTTATGTGATTTATTTATCTGTAATCCAGACCACATCATTCTTCTACACCATTTATACTCTTATTTGCCAAAGTGTATATGACCTCCTTATTCTTCCTACTGAAATGGATGATGGTACTATCTGCAAAATAAAAAAGATTTGGAGATTTCCTTGACCTTTATAGCCAATTATGAACCTCTTCCCATAATGATAAGTAAGGGAGAAGTTAATGAAGTTGATGCTATGTTCATAAACTTTGAAACAGCATTTGACAAGGTATCACTTAATGGTCGTTATCAAACCTCTCAGATTAAAGTGATATGAATACAAAAATGGTCAAGAAGCAGAAAGGAAAGAGTAATGGTGAACATTAGTTATTTTGCAGACTGAAGGATTGATATTCAGAACACTGTTCACTTTAATACCTCCTAATATCCTGACTTTAATATACACAGTGAAATTTCAAACATGGTAGATGAGACAATACTCATATATAGTGACGATTCAGGAGGACATAGATTATCAAAATAGACGCACAAATGGCAGGTGACATTCAACACAAAATGAGAAATGATACATTTTGGTAGGAAGAACAAGGAAAAAAATATGAACTGACTGAATGGTTAAATTTAGAATGGAGAGCAGGAACCTGGGATGTGTTCACAAAATCTTTGAAGGCAAACCAATAAATTAAACAAACTGTGAAACAAAATCTTATGGACTATTGACCTACAAAAACAATGAGTGTATATTACAATTTTATAAATCACTTGTCCAACCTTAGCTAAAATACTTTATTTAAACCTGAGTGCCATACATGAACATATTTATTAGGATCTGGAATAGGCAACTTAGCCCCTCAAACCTGCTCTGCCATGGCTGATCTGATTACTTCACATGCCCACCTACATTTGATTGACTATTCCTAACTTGTTCATTTGGAATCTATCGACCTTTGTCTTAAAAATACTCAAGGACTCTCTTTCTACTGCCTTTTTAGCAAGACAGCTCCAAAGACTCTCAATCATCTGAGGGAAAATATTTCCCCTTATCGTTATCTTAAATGAATGACACCTTATATTAGGTACTTGGTTCTAAATTCTCTCAGAATAGGAAACATCCTTTCAGCATGTCCGTTCTTCCCTCATAACAAGACAATACACCCATTCCAGGTATCAGACAGGAAAATTGGAAATTTTTCATTTCTCCTCTTCATTTCTCCTTCATAATTTACTTTCCTACATCTTTGTGGCATCAGAAAATTTACCACACATGCCTTTGGTCCCTTCGTCCAAGTAATATAGAAAAATTATAAAACATTGAGTCCCTAGCATTCAACCCCGTGGCAAACCACTTACTTTATTTTGCTAACTGGAAAATATTTCATGTTCACATATGCTTTGCTTCCTGTGAGCTAGCCAATCTTCATTCAGGCCAATAAGTTCTCCTGTATAACAGGAGCTTTTATTTTCCTCGGAGATTTTTGATGTGGCACTTTACCAATGCCGTCTTGAAATCTACATGCAGTATATCCACTTGTTCCCCTTTATCAACAGCACATGTTACAATCTCAAACAACACCAGCCAATTTGTTTACCTTTCATATAACCATATTGATCCAATCTAATTCCTTGGCTTTTTCTCAGTGTACTGCTAGAACTTCTTTAATAATAACTTCAAACATTTTCCCATTGAAAGATGTGAAGCTAACCAGCTGACAGTTTCTTGTTTTCTGTCTCCTTTAATTTTTTTCCAAAAAATTAGTTATTTAGCATTTTATGAAATATATCATTGTCTTAAAGTGGGTGCAGAAGAAAACCACTAGAATTGAAGCAGGAATGAGGGATTACAATTACTTAGAATAATTGGATGGCCTGTCATTATTCTACTCAGAGCAGAGTAAGTTAAGAGGAGATTTGATTGCACTGTCCAAAATCACACATGGCAGAAGAAATGAGAAGTTTCCAGTGTTAGATATGTTGGTAACCAGAGAGTGCCAAAAATGTTTGCTAAAAGAATCATCTGTGACATGAAAACACAGTAATTTACACAGCAAGTTATTCTGATCTGAACTGCACTGCCTGGTAATGTGTTGGGAACAATGTCAATGATAATCTTTAAATTGACGAAATAAGTGAAGGTGAAACATAAAACAAGCTATGGGAAATGCGTAAGGGGTGGCATGGTGGCTCAGTGGTTCGCACTGCTGCTTCACAGCGCCAGGGACCCGGGTTTGATTCCAGCCTCGGGCAACTGTTGTGTGGTGTTTGTACATTCTTCACTGTCTGAATGGGTTTCCTTCGGGTGCTCCAATTTCCTCTCACAATCCAAAGATGTGCAGGTTAGGTGAATGTGGCAGGGTAAATTGCCAGTTGTGCTCATGGATGTGTAGATTAGGTGGATTAGTCAGGGGTAAATATAGAGTAATGGGGAATGAGCTTGGGTGGGATACTATTTGGAGGGTCAGTGTGGACTTGCTGGGCCGAAGGGCCTGTTTCCACACTGTAGGGATTCTAAAAAAAATTATAATTTTATAACTCCCATGGTGTCAAGATGATGAAGCTAATGACTTTACCCTGTGCAATACTGTTCTAGAATTTGATTGCCTATCCTCCAGATTTCCATTCTGAACACACTTTAAGTACATAAATAAACAATTTTGTTACACTAGGATATCAAATAAGCTGCTTTTCTAACCAAAATCTTAATCCATATTTAATTGAAGCTTGTAATGAAACAAATCCCCGCCATTATTTTGAATATATAATTACTGGCTCTTTCTTCACAACCAGTTTCTTTATTTGCATTAGTTGTTACTATTATAATTTGCTGTTGACTGACAAAATATCTTAGGAAGCAACAAGGGATTATCTTGTTGTAATTTTGATGATATCTGATGGTGGTAGAATTATATTTTGTTTTACATTTGAAAATAGCACATGTTTCTTCTCTTGAAGCCATTAACTGCAAAAGATCCTTATCGGATGGCATATAAGAACCATGTGTATGAACTGATTAAAAAGGGAACCACAACTAAAGATGAACAGAAACCTGAAGTGTCTGACCGAAAGGTAAACAGTAGTTCTGATGAATGGAGGAGACTGTAATAAAAATTTGAAGGTGTATGTAAAATATGTGGTCCAGTCAGCAATTCACAAAGCACAATATTTGCATATTTATGATAGAATTCACTACTAACTTGAGATCTTAATCAAAAACATTGCAGAAAAAGCTTCAAAATATTCTGGTTACTAAATGGTCAAAAAATAGGTACAAGGATCTGATTGTGTAAATAATCCACATCCGTTGCTTCTAATGCAGTCAGCAGGCACACATCTGGCTGTCAGTTAATTTGCAGATTCAGACCAGATAGTCATGATGGGCAATGCCAAGAGTTACCCCAACAACCTAGATGCAGCATTCCAAAACATTTGTGGACCTCACATAAATTGTCATGGTCAGTGAATGTATATTCAAATGCCATACCCTATTCTACAATTAAAATAAAACTGGGAGAGGCACTGGTATTGGCCTATGCATGGGAAATGGAAGTGCAGGATTCATTCTGAAATGTCATCTTCACTCACATCTGGGGACTTCTGCTAGAATTTAAAGAACTGTCCAATGGACAAGCCAAGCAACACCTGATGTAGTCAAACTCACTCAAACTCAATGCCCTACATGCAGCGACAACCATCAGCACTTGGTGACCTGCCACACGATGAGTTTTCATAGCAATATACAATCAGAAGTAAGTTGATGTTCCGATTCCAGTGACCCTTCTTCAGAACTGATAATAGCTAGGAAAATATATGATGTCAGGAGGTGTGTGGGGTAGTGAAGGACTGAGTGGGTAGGTAGAGATGGATCCCAGAGAGAAAGAATGATAGTTAGTCAAAGAATTGAATGATCTTCAGCCAGGAAAGGAGAAAAGTGTCAGCACTGCTTCCTCACAGCGCCAGAGACCTGGGTTCAATTCCCGCCTCAGGCGACTGACTGTGTGGAGTTTGCACATTCTCCCCGTGTCTGCGTGGGTTTCCTCCAGGTGCTTCGGTTTCCTCCCACAGTCCAAAGATGTGCAGGTCAGGTGAATTGGCCATCCTAAATTGCCTGTAGTGTTAGGTGAAGGGGTAAGTGTAGGGGTATGGGTGGGTTGCACTTCAGCGGGTCGGTGTGGACTTGTTGAGCCGAAGGGCCTGTTTCCACACTGTAAGTAATCTAAAAAGCTGTAAATGGGGACCCTAACCGGGGAAAATGAGTTGGCTGTGCTGAAAGAAGTCCACATCATAACAGGGCCTATGGGTGGTGAATGGGTGTAGCAAAAGGCATTCAGGTTCTAAAAATTGTTGAAATTAATATTGAGACCTAAAGACTGCAGGGTCTCCAGCTTTGCTGAGCTGGATCATGGCAGCAAGCCAGTGGGAGATATGTTGGCCAGAAAACATTGTGCTGCGCTGACATGCCAGACAACTGGAAACTCAGGGTTATTTTTGCAGAGAGAACATAGTTGTGCAAAGTAATCGTCAAGTCTGTGTTTTATCTCCTCTACATTGAGTAGAGTACAGTGGTCTAGATTGACAGAAGTGCAGGTAAAAATTACTGCTTCACTTACAAGGTGTGTCTGGAGCTAAGGATAGTGAGGAGGGAAGAAGGGCAGCACGGTGACTCAGTGGTTAGCACTACTGCCTCACAGCGCCAGGGACCTGGGTTCAATTCCTACCTCAGGCAACTGTCTGTGTGGAGTTTGCACATTCTCCTCATGTCTACGTGGATTTCCTCTGGGTGCTCCGGTTTCCTCCCACAGTCCAAAGATGTGCAGATCAGGTGAATTGGCCAGGCTAAATTGCCCGTAGTGATAGGTGCATTAGTGTGGGGCAAATGTAGTGGAATGGGTCTGGGTGGGTTGCTCTTCGGAGGGTTGGTGTGGACTTGTTGGGCCGAAATGCCTGTTTCCACGCTGTAGGGAATCTAATCTAAGAAAATCTAATCTAAACGGGCATGTGTTGCACGTTCTGTGATAGCATGGAAAGGTCCTGTGATTAAAGGCGTAATTCAATTAAAGGTGTATTCCAATCTTGAGTCAGACTGGTTCTATTTCCAAAGTAGGTATTTGTAAAATGTCATTTGGATTATAAAAAAAAATTGCCTACAGATTGTGTACTTTTTGAACGAAATAAAATGTATCTGCAAATACAATTCTGCAAATGCAAATTCACCCCATGGACTTATGTGTGTGCGTGCATGTGAGAGAGTGGGAGTGTGAAAGAATGTGCGTGTGTGTGTGTGTACGTGCATGCACATTTGTTTGATAGAATGTGCACGTGAGTGTGATGTAATATATGCATGTGTGCATGGATGTGAGTGTGGGTGGTGTATGTGTGTGTGCCTTAGTGTGTGTGAATGAGAAAGGATCTGCATGAGTGTGTGTGTAAGTGTTTATGTGGGCTTGTTGTGTGAGTGTGTGTGAGAGTGTATAGTGTGGTGGGGTCACCTGAAGTGTGACATGAACCCAAGCTCTCAGTTGAGGCCATCCTCATGGGTATCGAACTTGGCTAACAGCCTCTGCTCAGCCACTCTATGTTGTTGCATATCCCGAAGTCCAGCTTAGAGGATGGTCACCCAAAGATCTGAAGCAGAATGTCTTTGACTGCTGAAGTGTTCGCTGACTCTGAGGGAACATCCCTGTCTTGTGATTGTTGCATGGTGTCCATTCATCCATTGTCGTAGCGTCTGCTTGGTCTTGCATCGGGGCATCCTTCCCTGCAATGTATCAGATAGAAAACATTTGTCGAGTCACATGAGTACCTGCCGTGTACATAGTGGGTGGTGTTCCCACGTGTAATGGTGGTATCCATGTTGGCACTCTGGCTCGTCTTGCAGTGGTTGCCATGACAGCGTTGTGTGGTGCTGTGGTCAATGTTGTCCTGAAGGCTGGGCAGTTTGCTGCGAACAATGGTCTGTTTAAGGTATGGTGATTGTTTAAAGGTGAGAAATGGAGGCATAGGCGAGGTGTTTATGCTCATTGATAATGTGTTGTGGGCTGCGACAAAATGGCATAGTTTCTCTGCTCCCGGAAATTACTGGACAATGAAGGGTACCCTATCAGTTGCATCCTGGGTCTGTCTCCTGAGGAGGTCATTACGGTTTCTCACTGTGGCACATTAGAACTGGCGATCGATGAGTTGAGCATCATACCCTGTTTTTATGAGAGTGTCCTTCATGACCTTCAAGTGTCTGTCATGTTCCTCCTCATCTGAACAGATCTCGTATATGTGTAGAGCTTGTCCGTGGGGGATGGCTGTTTTAATATGTTTAGGGAGGACACAGCTTAAAATACAGGGTAGACCATTTAGGACAGAGATGAGGAGAAACTTCTTCACCCAGAGAGTGGTGGCTGTGTGGAATGCTCTGCCCCAGAGGGCAGTGGAGGCCCAGTCTCTGGATTCATTTAAGATTTTTAGATTAGATTAGATTAGATTTTTAGATTAGATTAGATTTTAGCTTTTATAGATTAGAATAGATTAGATTTTAGATTAGATTAGATTAGATTAGATTAGTTTTTTTTAGATTACATTACGTTGTGGAAACAGGCCCTTCGGCCCAACAAGTCCACACTGACCCGCCGAAGCGCAACCCACCCATACCCCTACATTTACCCCTTACCTAACACTATGGGCAATTTAGCATGGCCAGTTCACCTGACCTGCACATCTTTGGACTGTGGGAGGAAACCGGAGCACCCGGAGGAAACCCACGCAGACACGGGGAGAATGTGCAAACTCCACACAGTCAGTCGCCTGAAGCGGGAATTGAACCCGGGTCTCTGGCGCTGTGAGTTGGATAGAGTTCTCAAGGATAGTGGAATCAAGGGTTATGGAGATAAGGAGGAAGAGGATACTGATTAGGAATGATCAGCCATGATCATATTGAATGGTGGTGCAGGCTCGAAGGGCAGAATAGCCTACTCCTGCACCTATTGTCTATTGTCTATTGAAACTGGAGAAGTGTAGCATTGTGAGGTTGTCTGTGGGTTTGTGGTCATGGTAATCAATGCAAGATATGTTAGAATGTCGACATGGATTGTATCATTACATGTGGGGACACCACCCACCATGTACGCGGCAGGCACACGTGTGACTCAGCCAACATTGTCTATCTGATGTACAGCAGGCAATGATGCCCCAAGGCAAAGTACAATGGCAAGACCAAGTAGATGCTACAACAACTGATGAATGAACACAGTGCAACAATCACCAGGCAGGAGTGTTCCTCCCAATTAAGGAACACTTCAGCGGTCAGGTACATTTGGCTCGGATCTTCGTCTGATCATCCTCCAAGGCAGATTTTGGGATGTGCAATGATGCAGAGTAGCCGAGCAGAGGCTGGTAGCCAAGTTTGGTTCTCATAGGGATGGCCTCAACTGGGATCTTACGTTCATATCATACTGCAGGTGACTCCAGCACACTATAAACTCTCACACATACTCCTACATACTTACAGACTCATGTAGACCCTCTCTCGTACACATACTTTCTCTCAGGCACACACACGCACACACCATACACTCATACCCTTGCGCCCACCCTCTCACAGACATATACTCCATCACACTCACGCTCACACTCTATCAAGCACGCATATACACACACTCTCACGTGTGCAAGCGCACACACACACACACTCACAGTCTTTCTCTCTTTCTCACACACACATACACACAGAGCCACACACACACACACAAACACACACAAAAACACACACACACACACACACACATTCTCTCACTCTCTTTCTGCCACATGCACGCACACACACAGATATGTTGATGGGGTGAAATTGCATTTGCAGAATTGTATTTGCAGATACATTCGGTTTTGTTCAAAAAGCACACAATCTGTGGGCAGTCAATATTTTATATAATCCTTGTGACATTTTATAAGTTCCTACTTAGGAAATGGAACCAGTCTGACTCAAGGTTGGAATACAGACAGACTCTAACCTCAAACCTTTAATACATTGCCTGAGCTGAGATGTCACCTTTTTATATAAAACCTTAATTTATCTCAGGAATGTGACTTGAAAGAAATTCTGGGATTAACATATTAATGAATCAAAACTTGCAATCCATTCTAAAAGATGAAAGACTTAACAGCAATCTAGGTTTGTTCAGTATATTGCATTAGTGTATGACACGATGATCTTTTGCTATAAATTCTGTGTCCTATGATCCTGCTCCACCAGTTACCTGGTGAAGGAGCAATATTCTGAAAGCTTGTACACCCAAATAAACCCATTGGATTATAACCTGGTGTTGTGTGATTTTTAAGTTTGTCCAACCCAGTCCAACACCAGCACTTCCACATTCTGAAGGCTAATTTGGGATAGGCAGCAAATGCATGCTGCAAATCTCATTTCACATGTAGAAATAATTAAAAAAGAAGTCTGGAAAGTATTCTCTCTGACTTTTCACAGCTGAGTTTTATTAATGAGTGAATTATTTTTATTTCAGTTAATAAAATTATTTATTTCTGTTCTTGAAGCTGGAATATGAGCGAAAGCAACATGAAAACATTAAGAAAAAAGAAAAAACTAGACATAACTTACCAAAGAAACCTGAACCACACACAGTCCAGGTAAAGAACAATGATTTTTCATCAGCAACAGAGATGAATGAAACATTAATTGACAGTAAGGTGTTGGTGACAAGGCAAAATGCCCAATACTCTAATCCTGTTCTTTTCTTTTGTACAAATTATTTTAATGCCTAGTTTACAACTATTTTTAAAAATTTGGGTCATCTAATATAGCTGCATTTTTACCATAAAATTGAAATTGCTTTTCAATTAAAAAGCAATGCAAATGTTATACACCAGATGCTGAGAGTATAAATAAGAATCTTTTAATGGCTCAGCCTTTGCCACTGAGCATTGAACCTTGCAGGAGCTTTTCAATCTGACAGGATCCCTGATAAAGAATCAAATAAACTCTAACAAAGACCTAAAAAATTGTATTTCCTGTTTTTTCGAATTACAATTATGATTATGTTAAATTCCTTGAATTGTCTTTTATGTGTTCTAATAGCATGATTAAAATTTTGACTTAAAGTGATTCATTTCTCTATTTAGGCTCGGACTTAATTTTCTACAGTTGCATTTCTGGTAGCTAAGGGCAGATGCTGCCATCATGCACATGTGTCATGCAGAGTTTCTCAGAATTCTGGCATTAAGTAGGATTCTGGGTAATCCAAGATGGAGGATGGGAAAAAATTGTAGCTGCTCTTTTTTTTGAGTATTTTAGGTGTTGGCGGTGATTTCCTCAAATTCCAGAAGCAGCAATTGCTGTTTTATATGCTGTTCCATTGTTTTGGAACTTTGGGGGAAAGAAGATCAAAACAATGGCACTTTAAAAAAGGTGAAAGACAAACAAAGACAGCAACCACATAGTCAGAGAAAGAAACCTATTCTGCCATCTTACACAGCAGTGAATCTACACAGGTATTGCCTTTGCTGTTTGAGTTCAAATATCTCTGGACACTGGAGTGCCTTAGAGGAACCTGTGTGTGAGAGCTCACAGCACAGGATCAGTGTAAATCTACAATAGTGAATAGAGTGGGTTCTTATTCAATTGACGTTTGTCTCTTGATTTAATTTTAAAATTATAAACTATAAGTACTAAGTTAGCCTGGAGCACTGATTTTTTTGGAACAATAAGACAATACTATATTCTGGGTCTATAGATTGTGAAGGAGCAAAAATGGCCTTGAGTAGAGTGGTGTGTTCTTCCTGTCAGATGTGGGAGTTTAGGGAGAGTTTCTGTGTTGCTGATGATTATATCTGCAGGAAGTGTCTTTGGTTGTAAATTCTATCAGAACACATGGATTGGTTATAGCGGTAGTTAGAGGCAATAAAGAACTTACAGGAGCGGGGGTGTGTGATGGATGGCAGTTATTGGAAGAGAGAAAAGCCGCAGAAAATATGGTAGATGGGTTAACTCCAGAAAAGGTATGAGAGGGAAGCAGGTGATGTAGGAGTCTGTTGTGGCTATCCTCATCTCAAACAAGTATGCTGTTTTGGAAAATATAGGTGTTGCTGGACTCTCAGGACAATGTAGCATGAACAGTCAAGTTTCTGGTACCGAGAATGGCTCTAACGTAATGAAAGGTACGTTGGGTTCCAAGCGATTGATTGTGATAGAGGACTCTAACAGAGGCACAGACAGACTGTTCTGTGGCTAGCAGTGAAAAATCAGAATGGTGTGTTGCATCCCTGGTGCCAGGATCAAGGATGTCTCTGAGAGGGTGTAAAATGTTCTCAAAGGGAGAGGGACCAGCAGGAGGTCATTGTACACATCGGAACTAATGACATAGGAAGCAAAAAGGATGAACTTCTGAAGGGAGAATATGGAGAGTTAGGCAGGAATTTAAAAAGTATGCCCTCGAGGGTAGTAATATCTAGATTACTCTCAGTGTTATGAACTAGTGAGGGTAGAAATAGGAAGACAGAGCAGATGAATGCATGGTTGATAAGCTGGAGTATGGGAGAAGGATTCACATTTTTGGATCATTGAAATCTCTTCTGGGGTAGAAGTGACCTGTACAAGGACAGATCGCACCTGAAATGGAGGGGTCTAATATACTGGGAAGGAGATTTGCGAGAGCTGTTGGGGAGAATTTAAATTAGTAAGGTGGGAGTGTGGGGGAGTAGGTGAGACCCAGGGAGATAGTGAGGAAAGAGATCAATGTGAGACTGGTACAGTTAGGAAAAGGAGAGTGTCAAACAGTCAGGGCAGGCAGGAACAAAGCAGAGAACAAGACAGGACTGATAAATTAAATTGAATTTATTTCAATGCAAGATGCCTAACAGGGAAGGCAGATGAACTCAGAGCATGGATAGGTACATAGGACTGGGATAGCATAGAAATTACAGAGATGTGGCTCAAGGATAGATAGGACTGGTAGCTTAATGTTCCAGGATACAAATGCTACAGGTAGGACAGAAAGGGAGGCAAGAGAGGAGGGGGAGTGGTGTTTTTGATAAGGGGTAGCATTACAGCTGTACTGAGAGAGGATATTCCCAGAAATACATCCAGGGACATTATTTGGGTAGAACAGAGAACTAGGAAAGGGATAATAACCTTACTGGGATTGTATTATAGACCCCCCAGTCATCAGTGCTAAATTGAGAAACAAACTTGTAAGGAGATCTTAGTTATCATTAAAAATAATAGGGCGACTATGGTAGGGGATCTTAACATTCCAAACATAGACCGGGACTGCCATAGTGTTAAGGGTTTAGATGGAGAAGCATTTGTTAAGTTTTTACAAGAAAATTTTCTTATTCAGTATGTGAATGTACTGCTCGAGAAGGGACAAAAACTTGACCTACTCTTAGGAAATAAGGCAAGGTAGGAAACTGAGGTGTCAGTGGGGCAACAATTTGGGGCTAGTTATCGTAATTCTATTCGTTTTAAAATAGTGACGGAAATAATAGACAGGATCTAAAAGATGAAATTCTAAATTGGAGGAAGGCCAATTTAACAGTATTAGACAAGAACTTTCAGAAGTTAACTGGGGTCAGATGTCCACAGGTAAAGGGACAACTGGAAATTGGGAAGCCTTCAAAAATGAGGTAATGAGAGTCCAGATACAATATATTCCTGTTAGGGTGAAAAGAAAGGCTGATAGGTATAGGGAATGCTGGATGATGAGAGAAATTGATGTTTTAGTGAAGAAAAGGAAGGAAGCATATGTCAATTATAGACAGCAGAAATCAAGTGAATCCTTGGAAGAGTATAAAAGCAGTAGGAGTATACTAAAGAGGAAAATCAGGAGGGCAAAAAGGGAACATGAGATAGCTTTGGCAAATAGGGTTAAGGAGAATCTAAAGGGATTTTATAAATATATTAAGAGCAAAGGGTAACAAAGGGAGAGAATAAGGTCCCTCAAAGATGAGCAAGGCAGCCTATGTGTGGAACCACAGGAGATGGGGGAGGTACTAAACGAGTATTTTGCATCAGTGTGTACTGTGGAGAAAGATGTGGGCAAATAGATGGTGAAAAGTGTCCACATTACAGAGGAGGAGGTGCTTGATATTTTAAAATGCATGAAAGATAAGGTGTACCCTAGAACTCTGTGGGAAGCTAGGGAAGTGATTGCTGGGCCCTTTGCTGAGATATTTGTATCATCGATAGTGACAGGTGGAGGCTGGTTCATGTGCTGCCACTATTTAAGAAAAGCCAGGGAATTATAGACTGGTGAGCCTTACATTGGTGGTGGGCAAGTTGTTGAAGGAAATCCTTAGTGACAGGTTTTACATCATTTGGAAAGACTAGGACTGATCAGGGATAGTCAACATGGCTTTGTGCGTGAGAAATTATGTCTCATGAATGTGATTGCACTTTTTAAAGAAGTAACAAAGAGGATTGATGAGGGCAGAGTGGTGGACGTGATCTACATGGACTTCAGGAAGGCGTTCGACAAGGTTCCCCATGGGAGACTGGTTAGCAAGGTTAGATGTCATGGAATACAGGGAGAACTTGCCATTTGGATACAGAACTGGCTCAAAAGTGGTGGTGGAGGGTTGCTTTTCAGACTGGAGGCCTGTGACCAGTGGAGTGACACAAGGTTTGGTGCTGGGTCCACTACTTTTTGACATTCAGACAAATGATTTGGATATGAACATAGGAGGTATATTTAGAAAGTTTGCAGATGATACCAAAATTGAAGGTGTAATGGAGAGCGAAGAAGTTTACCTCAGAGTACATCAGGATCTTGATCAGATGGGCCAATGGGCTAAGCAGTGGCAGATGGAGTTTAATTTAGATAAATGTGAGGTGATGCATTTTGGAAAGGCCAATCAATGCAGGATGGTAAGGTCCTGGGGATTGTTGCTGAACAGAGAACTTGGAGTGCAGGTTTATAGTTCCTTGTGAGTGGAGTCACAGGTAGATAGGTTAGTGAAGAAGATGTTTGTATGTTTTCCTTCATTGGACAGAACATTGAGTATAGGAGTTGGGAGGTCATGTTGCTGCTGTACAGGACATTGGTTAGGCTACTTTTGGAATGTTGTATGCAATTCTGGTCTCCCTCCTATTGGAAGGATGTTGTGAACTTTGAATGGGTTCAGAAAAGATTTACAAGGATGTTACCAGAGTTGAAGGATTTGAGCTAGAGGGAGAGACTTGAATAGGCAAGGGCTGTTTTCCCTGGAGCGTCGGAGGCTGAGGGGTGAGTTTACAGAGGTTTATAAATTCATGAGGGGCATGGATAAGATAACTAGACAAGATCTTTTCTCTGGGGTGGGGGAGTCCTGATCTAGAGGGCATAGGTTTAGGGTGAGAGGGGAAAAATTTAAAAGGGACCTATAGGGCAACTTTTTCACACAGTGAGTGGTGCACATATGGAATGAGCTGCCACAGGAAGTGGTGGTGGCTGGTGCAATTACAACATTTAAAAGGCATCTGGATGGGTATATGAATAGGAAGAGGCCATAGTGCTGGCAAAAGGAACTAAATTAGGTTACGATAGCTGGACCGAAGGATCTGTTTCTGTGCAGTACATCTCTATGACTCTGTAACATTTAGTCAGTCACCTAGTCTAACCTTTACAGAAGTTATCTGTGTCTATTTTGTTGTTGTTGTTCATAATTAGATGAAGAACACGGGAACAGCAGTAGCCATTCAGCCTATTAAGTTTGTTCCATAATTGAGTACAATCATTGGTTTTCAAATACTTCTATGCTTCTTACCCGTACGTACCCCATCACCATTTACCCCACTGTTAATTAGAAATCTATCAATCCTTTGTGGAACACACTCAAAGATTCAACTTCCACGTCACTATGGAGTAAAGAATTCCAAAAATTCACAACCCTCTGAGGAGAAAATAAGTGTCTACAGTTCAGCCCAATGTGGCATTCTTAATTTATACCCTTTAGTTCCAAGACTCCCCATGTTGGGGAAACAACCCATCTGCATCTATCTCAACTATCCCTTAGAGTATTTTGTAGGTGTCAATGAAAACATTAGAAGATGAATTTACACACCTTAGAATTTTTATTTCTTCTTGATTTAAGGCATTGTATTTATTTTCTCAGTGGTAATTCAGATTGTGTCCCTGAATAATGTTATTTCAAAATGTGTAAATTTGACAATGATTTAAATATGAATTGGCAGATTAATTAGAGCAGACCTTCAGCTAAATATCAATGTTAAAGTTATTTTTATATTTCAGAAACTGTACCAAACTGAGATTGAGAGATAAAAGTCACGGACGTCTATATGCACACACCAACAGAGAAAGAGACAAGATAGGCTGCATATTTTCATGACTTAATTCAAGTTGTTAAAGGACTTTTGCCCAAAATGTTGATTTTCCTGCTCCTCGGATGCTGCCTGACCTGCTGTGCTTTTCCAGCACCACTCTAATCTTGGCTCTAATCTCCAGCATCTGCAGTATCAAGTTGTTAATTCCTTTCTGATGCTTGAGATTTAAAGTGAAAGGCTCTGATGAACATTACCTGCAGGTTGTTAATAGAATATATAAAAATCATTATATTAGTAGCTGTGAGACAGAGGAAATGAAAAATAAACAGACATTGATACACATATATTGAAATTAGTTATCAAATGTTCAATAGAATTTGTGCTGTTGAATTCAATAACCAATCCAAGAACAAATCATGCTGAAAGTTGTGTGAGTTAAAAGAACCATTTGTCTCCCTCAAATTTCCTGAAACACATTCGAAAAACAGCAGAAGCAAAATCTATTGTGAGTCCAGAGCAATAGAGTAATAAATGAGAGTACAATAAGCTTCTTTTTAAATATTGCTTTTCAAATTTCCTTGATATTAACAGTTATAATTTATGCAGTTTCATTAATCATTCTGAAAATGGGTTTATTATCAAAAACTATTTGCAATATAATGATAATAGTAATTTAAAATAATTTAAACTAAGATGTGTCCCATTTGGTGGATGAAGCTGGTTAAACCTTATGTTTTTAAACTAATAAGAAAGATCTCAGAAATTCAAGTGGCATTGATCATAATTTACAGTTAATGTTCTGTGAGTTTTGCCTACATTTGGCCAATTCCAGGCAAACTGCACTTACAAAAACAATACAAACCTGCAGAAAAACCAGTTCAAAATTTAAAAAGCATTCTTGGTTATTTATAAAACTGTAAGTTGACTATTGTGATGACCATGGATTGTAACCCAGATCATCTATGGATATATTGAACTTTTCCTCACAACAAGTGCTCTTTAAAAGGATGTCAGAGCCAAAAATGACTAAGAGTGTAAATTTTGACCAAGATAATTCATCGACAGACTGGAAGACTTTTGTGGATTATCTTCAGCTTTGAAGAAGACTGATAATTTCACACCTAATAGATGTCAAGAAAGTTCCAAAATGAAGGACTTCATAGGGAGAAAGACATTGCAAACCAAATACAATCTCCAATGTGTTATCAGAGACTGTGAACATAATGTGAGAAAAGACTGCAGTCTAAGAAAGGCATGTTTGTGTTTTCCCCTTTCAAGAAAACACAAGAACAGAGGTTAAAAGTCAGTTTTAACCCTAGCCTGCATGTGCTAGCTGTTGAAAGTGTGTGCTGTGAGGGTCACAGTTGAGAAAAAATCCTGGTTATCCCTGCGTTGCTGGTAAAAGAAATGAAGTTTACTCTCTCTCTTTGTTGAAAGCCAGAAGGGAGAAAAAAAACTGTACAAAAATTGCTCTTTACTTTTATATGAATTTGATAGAGAACATGCTCTCTATCCTGCCTCTTTGTCCTTTCCTTGAAAATAGAAGACAATTCTAAATTTACCACTTAAAAAGAAAGCAAAACACTTCAAGGCACAATTCAGGAGTGTGATGGAATACTCCCCACTTGCCTGGATGGGTGCAGCTCCAACAACACTCAAGAAGCTTGACACCATCCAGGACAAAGTAGTCCACGTGATTGGCACCACATCCACAAGAATCCATTCCCTCCACCACCAACGCTCAGTTGAAGCAGTGTGACTATGTACAAGATGCACTGCAGAAATTCACCAAAATTTGTCAGACAGCACCATCCAAACCCACAATCACTTCCATGTAGAAAAACAGAAAGAAGTGATGAAGCAGCGAAGGGTACAGACTCTGAACCATGTAGATGCCTTCAGGCAAAGCACTAATAGAATCGAAATATCTTATTACAAACCATCAGCTCAGATGAATAAAAAAAGATAAACAGAAAAAGGAGCCAGGTGTATATATCCTGTAGGAGATAGTATTAACGTCAAACATGAAGTCATGTAGTCATTCGAGTCATCAACATATGATATTCTACATAATGTTAACCAAATCCATGAAAATAAAAATGGCATCACGATGAGGGCAGAGAGAATTACTGACAATGTGGAAAAACTTAGAGGGTAGTAAAAATTGCGCACTTTATTTATAAGGTTATTTCAAAGGGGCAATATTTTCATGCAGAGGGTGGTGCGGTTATGAAATGATCTGCCAGAGGAAATGGTGGGGGCTGGTACAATTACAGCATTTAAAAGGCATCTTGATAGGTATATGAACAGGAAGAGTTTGAAGGGAAATGGGCTGGGTGCTGGCAGGTGGGACTAGATTGGGGTGGGATATCTGGTCGGCATGGACGAGATGGACTGAAGGGTCTGTTTCCATGTTGAACATCTCTATGACTCAAAGACTCTAAATGCAAAATGCACTCTGTACTTTGAACTTATCTCCTAACCACCTTGTCCTCTGTATGTATTATGTACTTGGACTAGTGTAAGAAACCCTTACCTCCTGTTTCACTAAACTTTCATATTGCAGAAAATAGACTTTCATTGATCTATCTATTTGTGATCGATAAGTAGTGAGTAATCTTCATAACATACATAACATAGCATTGTTAAACTATAAAGGGAAAGGAATGGTTTCACGTTAAAATCATTCCTGATTGTTGTTTTCAGGCCAATGATCGCAAGTATTGTACATCAGGTTACAGAAGTGCAGGAACACTGCAATGTGTCAGGGAATGACATTACCTGCATTCTTTGTACCAGGCGGCAATCACATGACTTACAATATGGTCTCTGATTCAGTCAGTGATCAGCGACAGAGAGTGTGACTGTGGTAAGGAGAACCAGAATGCAGGAGTATCAGCTCCTGCAATCATTCAATATGTTTGAAATTCTCTCAGCTTTTTTTGAGAGTGGAATCTGTGACCAAACTGATCATGGATTCAGCAAGGAATAGTATAATCGTTACAGAGGATTAACACCATTCTCTGCAACAAAGAGGGAGCATTCAGATGGTTGCACTATTGCCTGGTGTCAAATTTCAGAATATTTGCTCAGAGATGGAAAGGAAATTACAACAGGTAGGAGATGATCCAGTGCTCATGGTCCATGGAGGGAGCAACAACATAGTGAGAACTAGAACAGAGATTCTGTAAAGGGAGTATGAGAAATTACTCTCTAAATTAAAAATCATAAATTCAAAGATTATAACCTCTGACTTATTACCAGAGCTGTGTGCAAATTGGGATAGGACACACAAAATTAGAGAAATGAATATGTGACTCAAAGACTAGTGTAAGAGAAGTGGATTCCAGTATGTAGGCTTCAATTTATAGGCCTCTGGTGACAGTCGAGAGTGTGGTGCTGGAAAAGCACGGCAGGTGGCAGTATCTGAGGAGCAGGATAATTGATGTCTTCCTGATGAAGAGCTTATGCCCGAAACGTCGATTCTCCTGCTTCTCGGATGCTGCCTGACCTACTGCGCTTTTCCCGCACCACACTCTCAACTCTGGTCTCCAGTATCTGAAGTCCTCACTTTCTCCCACTGGTAACAGTACTGGGGAAAATAGGGTTGTACCAGTGAGATGATCTACACCTAGACTGTGTTGGGACCAATATTCTTGTGAACCATGTAACTAGGGAAGTTGAGAGAGTTTTAACCTAAAGAGTTGGGGAATGGGATCAAAAGTAGAAACAAAGTTAATAGGAAAATAGCAATACAGGAAATGAGAGAATGGTAGAAAAAGGAAGAAAAAAAACCTAGATGTTACAAAGGTAATAAAAAAATTAAACTAACGTATTTGTATCTGAATATGTGAAGCCATGAATAAAAGTAGTGCATCTTAAAATCAATAAATGTGCTGTGATAGACATTATGGAGATATGTTTGCAGGATGATAAAGATAGGGGATTCCTGAGAATGAAAGGTTATATGGTATTCAAGAACAATAAGAAGCTAGGTAAAGGTGGAGGGGTAGTAGTGTAAATCAAAGTTGACATTTGTACCATATTTAAAGTTGACCTTAGTTTAAGAGATCAGGATTCCTGATGAAGGGCTTATGCCTGAAATGTTGATTCTCCTGCTCTTCGGATGCTGCCTGACCCGCTATGCTTTTCCAGCACTACACTCTCAACTGTAAGAGATCAGGGTGCAGAATTGGTCTGCATGAGATAAGTAATAGAATGGGAAATGAATCACTAGTGGGTGTTGTCAACAGGCCTCCTAACAACATTTACAATGTATACAGGAAGAACTATTAGATACTTGTGTTAAAGGAATGGCAATAATCAAGGGTGATTTTAACTTACATATTGGAAAATGATTGGCAGTAGCAGCCTAGATGATGTGCTTATTGAATGATTTCAAGATATTTCTTCCAGCAGCACATTCTGGAAGCGTATTGAGAGTAAGTTATATTAGACTTGGTATCCTGCAATGTCACACGATTAATTGATTACATTAGAGTAAATGTGCTCCAAGATAGCAGCAACCACCAGCATAATTGGATTTTACATGTAGTTGGAAAAAGAAAAGATATTGTGTCCAAGGTTAGTTTTTCAAACCTAAATAAGGGCAGCTATATGGGCATGGAGCTTGAGCTCACTAAAGTGAACTGACATAATAGCCTGTGGGACAGATGAATAGAGACACACAATAACAAGTATTTAAGAGCATATTTCAAAATACTCAGAATAAGTATATTCCTGCTATAAAGGAAAATATGAAAGGGAAGACCCCACTATTTGTGGTTATCAAAAGTAACTAGGGAGAAGATCAAAATTAACGAAAAGGAATGTAACTGAGTAAAGATGAGCAACAGGTCAGACAATCAGAACATAAAGAACAGTATAGAATGACTAAAATGTGAATCAGAGGAAAGATTTAGAGAATGAGAGGATACTAGGTGGGAATGTATAAACAGATAGCAAGAATTTCTGCAGACGGCTAAAAAGAAATTCAGTAAGTAAAGTGAGTGTTGGTCCTTTCGAGAGTGAGAATGGGATGTTAATAATAGATAATAAGGAAATCGCAAATGAAGCAAGGAAACGTTTTGCTTCTGTCTTCACTATAGAAGGCACAAGAAAACATTCCAGTAATGGCTATAAAACTGTAGGTAGAAGGGAGAGAGGAACTTAGCAAAGTCATGATCACTGGGGAAGGAACTGATGAAGGCACTGATAGAGCTTTGGAATGACAATTTTGCCAGGTCATGGTGGACTTCACCCTTGGCTATTAAAGGAGGTTGTTAATGAGGTCATGTAATGGATGCATTGGTGCAAAATTTCCTAAATTCAGGAATGTTTCCATCAGACTGGAAAGTTGAAAATATAACCCCCATCCTGTTCAAAAAGGGAGAGGGTGCAGAAAACAAGAAATTATAAGCCTGTCAGTTTGACATCTGTCATGGGGAAGGTGTTACAATTAATCATGAAAAAGATTATTATAATGCACTTCGAAACATACAAAGCAATCTGAAAGCATCATTATAGTTTAGACTAAATGTAATCTTATTTAACCAATTTCTTGGGAGTTCTTTGAAAGAGTAACATTGCTTTGTGGATAAATGAAAATCTTTAAACTTACTGTACGTGGATTTCCAGAAGGCATTTGATAAAAAGCCAAATCAAAGGTTAATTTAGAAAATAATTGTGTAGGAGGTAGCCAATAGAAGATTGGCTGGGGACTGGCAGAAAACAGAGTATGCATCAATGGATCTTTATCTATTTAACAGGATATAACAAGTGGAATCCTGTGATGTTTATGTTGGTCCTCTACATTTTATATTAAATAATAGGAATATATAGGGCAATGGGGGAAGAGCAGAGTAGAGCAATAATTTGAAGAGATAAATTGAAGAAATTGTAGAGCAATAAATTGAATGAATACAAATACAGAGTGATGAATAGTCTTTTGTTCTATATCATGCTATATCCTATAACTGCATCTACAAAAAATATATTTCACAAGGTGACACTAACTTCACTGAAAGTTATTTTGGAAAATAAACACTTCACTGTGGATCATTATGTGTGTCTATAAGGTTTTAAACATTAATTTTCAATTTAGGTAGGTCAGGTTTTGACTCATCCAGTGGCATGTACAGATTGAAGGAAGTCCATTCTGAGCAATTATGTAGCTGCTTTAGAAGCATGTTATAACAACCAGAATTCCATATTGATCTTTACTTTGTAGCTCCTGCTAAAATGTGCAAACAGCACTTGGGGGTGGACCAAGATCTCACTATAAAAGCAACTGTGCGAGATAAATTGAAGTAATTTCAGAGACTTAAATACTTGTCTTGCTTTTGTTCTTGAAGCTGAAACCTGAAGAACATGTATATGACCCAGTTGCTGAAGATTCAGATTGGCATGAAGAACACATCTATAATACAATAGCAGAATATCAGAATTGGGAAGAAGAACCTGTATATGAAACAATCGTGTCATATAGAGACATCCTGAAGCTAAGAACAGAGATTATTGATACACAGGAAGATCAGGTAACATAAAATATTTAAGGAGAAAATACAATTTTAAAAATGTGGGATGTTGCATTAATATAGTATCTTATACAATCAGGCTGCTCCAAAACGTGGAATGAATGATATTTGAAGTGTAACGGCTTTGTTATGTAGGCAAATTCAGTAGCCAACATGCAAAGAGCAAAATGGCCCAAAAAGCAAACATGACAAATAGATGGATAGCCTCTTTGTATTTCATGATGCTGATTGAAATGTTTGTCAGAAAATGTGGAGAACTTGCTTCTTTGGAGACTATCTTTGATTGAATACATATCTAGGTGATACTACAATAATGTCTCATACAAATGATGTCGATGCAGTGTTCACCTAGTGTGTGCTCATTTCCCAGAAATGGGGTTTCAACGCATTGGAGTGGATGATCATCTCCTGTTTTGCTGGGGCAGTAGCAGGATATAATTAGAGACCAATTATCATGGGCCCACTTGTGACTTTTGAACAAATCTAATATTAGAAAAACAGCACTTTACATTGTAATCTAAAACCTGTGGACTGGTGGTTAGGTTGGCTGCTGGTTTTTGGTGCTGTAATACAGTAAAATGAGAATCCTAAAATGCCTTTAGGAACCAATTACCATTTTCACATCAATTAATGCTGGTACCATTGCTTCCTCATATTACCCATCAAACCATATATGACGCTGATTGAGAAGTAGCCATTTACTGCTTTTAATGGGATCATGTTGACAGATAATGCTTAAAGTCAGTATAACAATGATTTCTGATTAATCATAAAATTCAATGGTAACTTTCAATGTCTGGGTTCTTTATATCTTTGCTGCTGTTTCTATCTGCCATCCATTTCAGTATGCCATTTCTTCTTTTCCTCCCCTTTATTGGATTTCTACAGATCTACTTCAGTTTCTGCACCAGCAGAATTCTCAACTTCCCAACGTCACTGGGCTTCCTATAGGCAGGGTGAAAATCACTGGTAATGGGTGCCCAGCATTTAGGTCTGATTTCAAACATGGAGATCAATTGGTGAGATGCTCACCCAACTCCTTCTCAATCTTGGCAAATCACAAAAATCAACCCTACAAGTTTTGTGAAGCACAAGAATAAGCCATGTTCACTCTCATTGACTAAAGAGAAAACAATGCGCAAGATACAGTCTGTCACAATGATCAGTGCAATGTTATAGCAACAAAGGGATTTTTGATGTAATGAACTTTTTTCAACTGGATTTCTGAAAGATAAAGAGGACATGATTAAGACCTTCACGACTGCAATAGTCATGGTATGAAAAGTATTTAATATGTTCCTCTTCTCGGAAATATAATCTAATGAAAAGGAAATTGACTTGCACTTGTATGCCAATTTTTACTACTGTAAAATATTCCAAAGCACAGCACACAAGTGAAATAGTTTTGAACTTTAGTCATCATTGAGGTATAGGAAGCATTGCAGCCATTTTGCACACAGCAAGTTCTCAAAAATAGCATTGTTAAAATGACCGGGTAATCTCTTCTTATGATGATGATTGAGAACCAAATATATGGGCCATGACTTCAAATGACATTCTGATCTTTTTGAAATTATGTCATAGAATTTTTTTACCCTTGAGACTATAAGCATGGTGTCAATTTAACATTTCATCTAAAATATACCACCTCCAAAAGTGCAATACATCATCACTACTATATTGGAATATCAGCCACAACTTTTGTGTTTGAGTTCTAGTCTGAACAATGAACCTGCATTCTTCTGTAACAGAGACAAGAACAACATAGCTTACCCCAGAAAGAGTGTGGACAAAGATTATATGCTTTGGCATTATTAGCACCAGATACTAAGCAACTGAACTAACTTATGTTATGAACCAGTCGAGACCCCTCTCAAGATATTTTAAGAAGGTAGCCTAGATCTTAACTTTTTCTTATGTTAAAGGCAAATGTAGTGCGCTGAGTTCCATTTGCAATTCGACTGGCTAAACTATTCGATGTTAAGCAAAACACAATTTATTTAACCTCTATGCTTAAAATACAACAAAAGAAAGAACTTAGAATAACTTAACTGTATTGAAAAACCTAACTGAATAATAGATAAAATAACTACAACTAATTACTGTTCCATTATAGGAACATCCCATAAACATTCCCTTTGGCAAAAAGCAAATTCAGAAAAATAGATTTGTTTCACAGGTAACCCAGCACCAGAGAGAAGCCCCAGTTTCTGGCTATAATTGAGAGAGGGAAAAGATAACTTCTACTTCTGCAAAACTCCAGTAGCTTCTGCCCTGTTGAGACTCCCATAGCAACTGCTTAAAACTAAACCTAAAAACTAAAAGAAAACTCGAAATCCTGGTCTGTGAGAGCTGGCCACACCTACCCAGCCTGCTTCTATTATTCCAACTTAAAGAAAAACGCCAAGGCCTCACAAGCTGTTTACATTATGGGTCTTCACTAGCCAACTCAGCATCTCTGCCTTAAAACCGCTCTTCAAAAAAAAACTCAGGACAAAATAACTTCTTAAAGCGACAGCATCGTAACACTAACCATCATAATGAGAACACTTTTGTATTACTTGAGAAAATTCCTTCATTGAAGGAAATTCAACTACAACAGTCTGAAAAAGAACTGTATGATGTAGGCAGAACAACAGTTAAAATCAAATGAATGCTGCGAGTATTCCTAAAATACAGGGACAAATACTATTTGGGACAGCTTTATATTTTCAGAAACCAACACCACTCACCTCTGAACAGAAACACGAGCTTCACTCTTAAAATTCTCAGTATGTTGAAGAATCTCAACCAGCTGAGAAGTCAAATTCCACTGATAAATGTAAATTTACTCATCAAGAAGAAAACTTCATCATTTGCAGAAGTATGCTCTCGAAAGCTAAGACAAAATATGCACCACTCAAAATCAATCTAGCAGAGTAACTCTTCACAATTGAGAGATCAGAAGATACTAATAATTTTACAGGTATGAAGGAAGAATTTAACAGTCTTTCAACATCAGACAAATCATTAAAATATGATCATTGGACATCCCGAATGCCACAACAATGAAGAGTGGGTAGTAGAATATGACACTGCCAATTTAGATATTTAGAAGATGCAGTAACAAAAGAACATAGTCAGTTTTACTGTCAATGACTGAATCTGATAAAATAATGAGGTTATCCAAAAAAACTGTGAGGATGGAAGGACCATTGCAACAGAATCTTATTACAACATAAAAAGGGAGTATTACTTCTTTCAGAGAAGTAATCTTCTGTGATATGTCTTGAGGAAACTAAAGATCCTCCAAAGGAGATGAATGTTGTGGTATTGAAAAACCAGAACACATTCTTTTGCAAAGGACATTAGAAATAACATTACAAAGATCCGCCAAGGTTCAGGTGGACAAACAAACTGAACCTGAATGTTACATCCACAAGCTACAGACTTTCAACCCTACCAAGCTGACCTGGATTGCATAGTCAGAAGCTTGAGTGTTAATAAACTTTCTTTCCATATTTGAAACATAGTTGTGAAAAAGAATTAATAATCGAAGTAAGCTTTTGTGGGAACTCTTATGTAAGACAGTACTGGAAACTGTTAATGACGTTATGAGATAAGGGCTCCCCACCAGGATATAAAGCACTGTTCCTGGAATGAGATATTTACAATTTAAAATATCTCTAAGTTGTTATCAGAATGCTTCATGAGCAATAAAATGCATTTATTCTAAAGTGTAGCCGAAGGTCTTACCAAGGATTCTCAAATATCTTTGATGTAATGTAACTAGCTGTTAAGTTCTCTTTGTTAATCCTACAGTGTTAATCAAAAATGATCAAACTTCTGCTGAAAGCACTGAATGAACATCATCTCCCATTTGACCTTGTAACTTAGACTAATATTAATAAGGTAGATTTCAGACTATAAACCAAATGGCATCCCAGATGCTTCCAGTGGACATAACCAGAACATAAAGCAAAATTTGCCACCTGTTGCAAGCTCCAGGTTGATTCCTGCATTGCTAGTGGCTTTGAAGATGAGAGTATGCGAGAATGTTTATGTGTCAGGAACGTTTCAAACCAAGTCTGTATATACATCTCGCCAGTTTTTTTTGTCCACTGTCATCTGAGGGAGATCGCTAATACTCTCAATTCATTAAGAACTAATTACATTTCATTTTCTCTTGCTGTGGGACAGTGGGCAAAGTTAGATGTTGCTTCATTAGAATTACAGAAATGAATTTGTTAAAAGGTGCCAACATACATCACTTGATTGACACTGCATGTCAACTTTACCCTATGGCATAATCAAAAGGAATTCCATTCTCTAATGTCTGGAGAGTATGCAACTACAAAACCAAGGAGGTCAGGGCCGAGTATCCTTTTAGTGACTAGCATGCCATCGTTCTGTCGTAATCTACAACACCAGCATTGGAATCATCACAATAAGTCAAGATGAGTGACAAGGGTTATTTCCTGACCACATGGATAAAAATTCCAGTGTGTAACCCATAGAAAGGTACGTAACAAGCGTATAGTAAGAACCAAACCTATCGCCTGAAATGCTTTTTGAGCAGGCTAATGGGGTGCTATAACAGCATATCCGCTGTCTGGATTACTCTGCCATACTCAATAGACTTCATATGCTGATTCATGATAGTCTGCTGCTTGTTGCATCATCTCACCATGATGAAGGAATGGTCACTACCACCAGCTTTATTGTGAGAAGCCAAGGGGCATGCGGGGGAGCAAGAAGAACAGAAACACGAACATGGAAAAGTGGGAATAAGAGAGGGCAATCTAAACACCGTGGGCAGCACGGTGGCACAGTGGTTAGCACTGCTGCCTCATAGCACCAGAGACCGGGGTTCAATTCCCACCTCAGGCAACTGACTGTGTGGAATTTGCACATTCTCCCAGTGTCTGCGTGGGTTTCCTCCGGGTGCTCCGGTTTCCTCCCACAGTCCAAAGATGTGCAAGTTAGGTGAATTGCCTGTAGTGTTAGGTGAAGGGGTAAATGTTAGGTTATGGGTGGGTTGCGCTTCGGCGGGTTGGTGTGGACTTGTTGGGCCGAAGGGCCTGTTTCCACACTGTAAGTAATCTAATCTAATCTAATCCTGGTCAGTCTGATCATTGATGAACAGGACAAATGTGATGACAGTAACTGCAACTCCAGTACCCCATTCCATCTGACAGAATCCACTTGGACACAATGGAAAAAAATAAAAGTCAGCACAAAATCAAGATTTCAAACCAACTTATAATCAAACTAAATCATTCTGATTTGCACTCAAAAGTCAACTAAACAGCCTTCTTCATTTCCTCATGTTTATGCTCTGTCTGCCAAGACCTTTCTTTGTGCTCATACACAAAGCTGTCCCAATAGCAGTATCATGGTTGATCGATTCCTCTGACTTTCAGCAGTGGATATTGCCGATGATCTCAATCTACACTGGGTGGCATGGTGGCTCACAGAATCTGGGACCTGGGTTCAATTCCATCCTTTGGCAACTGTCTGTATGGGTTTGAACATTCTCCCCATGTCTGTGTGGGTTTCTCCAGGTTTCCTGGTTTCCTCTCACAGTCCAAAGATGAGTATGTTAAGTGGATTGGCCATAGTAAATTGCCCACAGTGTCCAGGGATGTGCAGGTTAGGTAGTTTAGCCTGCAGTGCTACAGGAAAAGGGGAAGGGGTGTGGGTCTGGGTGGGATGGTCTTCAGAGGGGCAATGTGGACTTGATGGGCCAAATGGCTGCTTTCATACTGCAGGGATTCTATTCTACACTGGGTTTTGAAGGTCCAGTTGCAGCTCTGGGAACAGAAGTCTGGGTTTACTGACTGCTAGGCAATGGGAAGGGTACTGATGGGGTGGCCCTGTTGGGATGATTAATGCTGTCAGACCAAGAGAGAACAACAGGTTCATGCTCCACTGGGCCGCTCAGCAATGCTAGTAGTTGATTTGCTGGAAGACAGATTGCTGAACAGTTGCAAGAGCTTACCAGGGTGTGAGAACAGATGCCTGAGGTACCACTGTGGAACTCAGACACTGGCTGTTTACTGCTTGTACTATAATGTAAGCTGCAACATCAGCCACCAGACGTCAACACATGGTTGCATCCCTAAGTGTGTAACTGAGCACCATTTCCAGGCTAGAAAGAATGGGTTTCAAGCTTTGAACAAAGCTTTGTGTCTCACCTTTGTGGGCTGTTACTTCGGTGTCTTCAGCCATGGTATTTAATTTTATAGGGCAGTGATATTTAAGCTTAAAAATAATGAGATATTTATGATGTGAATAGATTCTATCAGAGTCAGTTCAGATGAATCAATAATTTCCCCTGTGGATGCTTTTGGTATATTTTCTAGTTGTGATTCTTTACCATATTGATTCTACTTTTGCTGTTCTCAAACTTCTGCACAACATCTAGAAGCAACCTATTGTTTTACAAATGTAGCATTCTATTGTCATAGCTGGGCACTGTTTGTGTCCTTAAGGCATTCTTTTTTATTGCACAGCATTTACTAACAAATGACTAGTTGACCTCGTCTTAGTGTTGGCTTGTCCATTGTGTCACCTAATAAAATGCCTAGGTTTTTTTCTGCATTCTAAGGCAATATCATCCTTCATTCAGGATTTGTCTGTGTCTTCCAGGTTTTAGTTGCCAACAAATTCTGAATAGCTTTTCCCAAAACAAATCTTCTGGGAACTGTAATGAATCTGTCAAAAATATTATCAATACTGCCTCTTATAAATTCTGCTTTCAAACCACAACGTTCACAGGTTTTCACTAATCTAGAGACAGTCTTAATGAAGTTATCCAGATTTCTCTGGATGCTGAACTCTTCTGTTAAATCTTGGTCTTTGAAGAATTTTGTTTGTTCCCAAGTTAAATAATTATCAGATGCTGTCAGAACTGTGATTGCTTTTAGATTTTGGCAAATGATGACATCATCTGCTTTAGGACTTATTGAATACTATAATGTATTTACTTGTTCAATTTCAAAACTGATCTTGGTTTACTCCAAAATGTCCAGTCTTATGTTCTGTCCAGCTCAGCCCATTTCTTAATTAAGTTTTCATGGCGTTTTTTCTTAAACACACTTTCTTCTTAATAGGATTATTGGTTTTCTTTTAACGCTGTTTTAAATCTGTGGCATCTCAATGCTATTATTTTTATTTTAGGTAGAGGATTAATGATTGTTGCGTTTTGAAGTGAAAGCAAAGCTATCTTAATGACAAGGTGTAGTTTATTGGGTGACAGCAATGGGTACAAGAATGTTGACTAGTTAGATATGATTATAAGGATTACCAGGAGCCAGAATGATACATCTATCTCCATCAGGACCTCATGTGAGACCATCCATTCTCTTCACCATCATCAGACTGGGTGGGCACTTTATGTAGCTTCAACATTTATTCTTTCACAACCATTACTTTATACAACACTTTAAAGATGCATCTACCAACTTATTCACTAAGATTTTTATTCAGAAAGAGTAAGAACAGGACTGGCCTAATCAATCCTTTCAGCTGTTCCATCATTCTATTGGATCCTGCTAGATCTATAATTCCACTCAAAAAATGTGTTTGTAACAACCGAACATCTGATTCAGCAATTAATCAAATTCCAAATGCTGGGATAAGATAGACACTGGACAAATGACTCAGGACCTGTTGTGTGTGACATCATTAGAACTTGACAATAAGAATGCTACCTTGGATTCTATCCAAGCTGTACCGTGTAAGTCTGTGTACTTAATTAGAACAGTTCAACCAAACGTTTAGTAGGGGCTTTCTGTCAAGCAAAAAAAATTCTTCCAAGAAGCCTTCTGCAAATAAAACAGTGGTATTGTAATACAAAATTAAATTCATAACCCAAACAAGTGAACTTCATTCA
Organism: Chiloscyllium punctatum; assembly: GCF_047496795.1. NCBI lineage: Eukaryota > Metazoa > Chordata > Chondrichthyes > Orectolobiformes > Hemiscylliidae > Chiloscyllium > Chiloscyllium punctatum. The sequence continues at coordinate 73,877,998 of NC_092744.1, read as the reverse complement.
TTTTTGAAATCAACGGAGCCTGGATGTATAAGAAATTGCTATTGCTGCGGTTTTCAGGTTATGATGGGTCAACATTTTACCTCAAGTTACAGAAGTGACCTATCAGCCATTGTATGATACAATTATGACACAATTTATCAACAAGCCATTCACTCAGGGTTGTAGCTGTACATAAAGTATACAATTTCAGTCAAAGTTGGCCACTAAGCAAAGTTCAACCAAAGCTGATTCACATAAAACAACAATTTACTGATTTGACACACAAATGGAAGCCTGATGTGTGGAGGTGGAGCCTTCTCTATCAATTCTGACTACGAATTAGAATGGCTGGACCAATAAGCTTTGTGAAATCGAGGTTGAATTCATTTGTAAGTACTGCCACTGGTAAAATAAATACCATGTTGACAATACTATTTTCATGCAATTTATACTTGTCGGTTTTCAAGTAAATTTCTTAGCAGGTCAGAGGATAAATCCCTCTGACAAAACACCACCTTTATTAAAAGGATTGAGAATAAGCTCTTTTTAAGAAACAAAAATATGGTGAAAGATAAAAAAAATTGTTTCCAGAGAAAGCTGAAGTATTTTTCATATGTTCTCTTTCAGCAAGATATCAATTTCCCAGGGAGTTTTTCATATGGTGTATCAACAGAGAAAAACTGCTTCCCTCCAACCTCTCATACTCATTGTGGTCTGCCAACTCTGCATGCTTCATGTTTGCTAGTCACCTCAACAGGCAAATATGCAACTGTTTTGGGCAATGGAGTAGGAAGATAATGGTAGTGTAAAAGGGAAGGAGGGGAGATTGAGGGCAGTTTGAAGGAGGGTCAACAGTTCTTTGGAGACTGAAACTATTGACCAATTTCGGGCATGTATAGAGGAAAACCATCACAAATTTTGAGTATTTGAGGATGGAGCATGATTTAGACCAGAAGGCTCCATAATTCCTGAATTTGATTTCCTTGCCCCATCTCACATGTCATTAATGCTCTAATTGTTAGAGCTGGATAAATTTTTTTTCGCAACTGTAATACACACAGAGGCACAGACAACACTGGGTTTTTCTATTATTGCTGAAGGTGTAGGACATTATTGATTACATCCATGTGGACATTAAAGTAATTTATGACCAACTTATCAGATTTATATGATCATAAGACATAGGACTAGGAGTGGGTAATTGACAGGAGCAGCACAGTGGTGACTCAGTGGTTAGTACTGCTGCCTCACAGCGGCAGGAGCGGTAGGGGCCTGGGTTCAATTCTACCCTCGGTCAACTGTCTGTGTGGCGTTTGCACATTCCGTCTATTTCTGTGAGGCTTTCCTCTGGGTGCTCTGGTTTCCTGCCTCCGTCCAAAGTTGGATATATTGCCCATAGTGTCCTGGGATGTGTCGGTTAGATGAGTTAGCCATGAGAAATACAGGATTACAGGGATGGGGTGTTTCTGGTTGTGGTGCTCTTCAGAGGGTCAATGTGGATTTGATGGGCCAAATGGCTTGCTTCCACACTGGAGGAATTCTATCTTTGCACTAATTTTGTGGTTTTCACTATCTCTGTGTTCATTCTTTATTATTTTCATTCCTGTAACATACGTCTCTTCCCCCCTCCAGGTTATTGAATTCTATTTGCATTTCCTGGTCTTACATCCTGAAGTTAGGCACCTAGAATTGAACTCAGTTTTTCTTTACCCTTCTCCTACATGTTTACATTCAGCTCAGCTATTAATCTCCACAAGCTACTTCCCTAGAGTCCTATTATTGAACATTTATTTAGCATCTTCACCAATATCATGATGATGCAAAGAATTTCTATTAATGTAGTCACTCTTGTAACACAGGAACACCACAACAGACAATTCAGGGCATTGGCTTGATGTTAGTGCTGTGCAAGAGCAACTCACATAGCCCCATTCCACTGCCTTTTCTTCATATACTCACATTTTCCTTTTTCAACTCTTTATGCTGTTTCCTTTATGAAAATATTAATGTATGGGAGGTGAAGCTTTAAACATGGGGAGTCCATGTGATTGCAGACTCAATATAGAAATATCAGGGTTAGGTGAATCGTGCAGGCAGGACAGGTGGTAAAGGGTAAAGTCAGAGAAGGGAGGAGACATGGGAATTGAGGTCAATGTGTGTGTAAAATAGTAGATGAAAGGAAAGCCCATGAATGGGCTCACATTAGCAGAGGTATGGTAAGAACCAGTGACAAATGAATAATTTGAAATCTGATTTAAAAAATGAGTACATAGAAACCACATGAAGGTTGTAGCTATGAGGAGAGATTCAACAAACTTGGTTTGTTTTCACTTAAATGTCGAGGGATGAGGGACAACCTGATAGAAGTTTACAAAATTATGAGAAGCATGGATAGAATGAATAGTCTGAATCTTTATCCCATGGTAGAAATGTCAATTACTAGGGGACATAGGTTTAAGGTAAAAGGGAGTAAGTTTAAACAAGATGTGAGAGACAAATGTTTTACACAGAGGGTGCTAAGTGCCTGGAATGTGTTGCCAGAGGTGGTGGTGGAGGTGGATACATAGCAATGTTTAAGTGGCATCTTGATAGATATATGAATAGACAAGGCAAAGAGGAATATGCCATGTAGAGAGAAAGGTTTTTAGTTTAGAAAGGCAACATGAGTCAGCAGTGTCTTGGTGGGCTGAAGGGCCTACACTGTTCTTTATTCTTTGTTCCAACATGATGTTACACCTCAAAGTGTCAATAAATCTGAAAAATTCCCCTGCATTGCCTCCAAATTATTATCATACTATCAAAACATTTGTTAATAGATAAAATTTGGCAGATGGGCAAATAACGTAAATGTGAGACTATGAACATTTCTTAACATGGTCTGTTTGAGCAGTTAGGAGTGCAGGTCCCAATAAAATGGCAGAATATTCCATTGAAAGCATACATGGATGGAGTTCTGTTTTCATTAAACTGGTGATTAAGTGGAAGACCTGTTAGTAACACACATTGGGAACTGCAAGTGCCAAATTTCCATGTGCGCCATTTTGTTTGTAATATCATAAACCATTGGGATAATCAATGTTCAGTGCATTCTCTGGTCTCATGAGGAATCTGGTTCAAGAGGATTATATTTATTATAGACGTTAAAGTGAACTTATCCTCTGTTTTTAAAGTTAGGATATGACGAAGAGAAGAACGATTATGTTTTCTATGGAGAATATAGTGAAAGTGAGTCTCTCCCAGTGTCAGCTCCAAAAGTGCCTACTTCTCCAGAACAGGAAAAAAGAAACCGTCACAGAGCCAATGTTATCAATGAGATCATCACCAAAGAGCGAGACTATGTCAAGAACTTAAAGGACATCTATGAGGTAAGGAGCGGTTTCTTTTATGTGTGAGATTGCACTGATTTTATTCCGAGGCAAAAGTGAGGACTACAGATGATGGAGATCAGAGTCTAGATTAGAGTGGTGCTGGAAAAGCACAACAGGTCAGACAGCATCCGAGGAGCAGGAAAATTTATGTTCCGGGCAAAAGCCATTCATCAGGAATGACTCAGGGAGCCTCCGGGGTGGAGAGAGGGACTTTATTTCTGCCACTTTTTCTGTCCTCTGCCATAAAAGGGTATGAGAAGAATTTTGGTCTTGTGGTGGGAGTTGGTGGTGGGTGAGATTATTGGATTCCACTCATCACTTGGGTCATGTTCTAGAGATAGTATGGCCCACATCCACATATTGTGCAATGTCCTACAATGTCCATCCACCTACTTGCTTTGGCAACTGCTCAATGTCCAAGACAATTTGATGCTATCCCTTGCATTGATTGAATTTGAAAAAAACTCATAGCCTGGTCAGGTCTGTACTTGCTCTCAGATATCACCCTGCAGTTTCACAATGATGTTTCCCGTGATGGCAAGAAAAGAGTGCAGCTCCGCTCTAAGGTCTGACCAAGCCCATAATCACCTTCAGTAATGTTCAGACATTCATCTCCTAATCAGCGAGCTGCCTTAAAGGGAGCACACATCATGCTCACAATACTGCTCCCTCAAATATATAAGTGGTATCCTGAAGGCTTAATCCTTTACTCACTCCCCCAATCTGCCATTGCTCTTAACCTCTCCAGCATGGATCACTGATCTCGGAGAACTCACTCCCTTGAAATTACTGACTTACTGATAACACAGGCAGCAACACAATGGAAATACTAGTGAGGCTAGGCCTACTCAGGAGACATTGAATTATGGCATTCCCATTCTAGATTCGTTTTGGCCCCACATTCAAAATCAAGGGCATCTCACAAACACTTGGGCGATCTCCAGCACCCTCTTTCCTTCTGTGCTGCAGACAAGAGCAATCACCTGACAGAGACACTACAGGAAATAGTGCCTCAAACTGCAATGGCTATCTGGAACTGAGTGATAATTAATATGCAAGTCTTTCTGCAACTCATTAAAAATTGTTATTTAAAATCTTTGCATATGGAGAACATTCCGAGTGATCTTGCAACTTTGAATAATGTGCAGATCAGTTTGGATATGTGGCTGGCATTGTTGTAGGTTTGAAGGACTGGGACAGATATTGGAATGACTGTTACATGAGGGGAATGCAAATTCTGCAATTTCGGTTCAGTTCAGTGAATTTCTGCCAAGGAGAGTAAGTTGCAAAACTTTGGCTCCTTTCATTTTGTTGAATTCCCTCTCCCCTCACTCTGTTGAGAGAACTTCATCCAATAGCAGCTTATGGATTTCTCTCCTTGAAGAGCAAAATTAAGCAATTTGCAGCAAATGAGTCAAATCGTATCAAATATAACAATAGCTTGAATAAAACAGTGCCATTAATAAAGTAAAATTGTTCCAAGACACTTCATGAGCTTGACATTAAATAATATTTGACCCCAATGCACAGCAGACATATTTTGGCAGATGACTCAAAGCTTGCTCAAGAAAGTTTGGAATAATATCTGAAAGAAAAAGGTAGAAGTAGAGAGTTCAAAAAAGAGGGTGGTAATTCTAGATTTTAAGGCTGAGAAAGTCTGCACACCATGGTAGGGCATTTAAAATTGGAAATTCCCTGAAAAGACCAGATTCGAATCAAGTTTGATTTAGTATATTGACAATCTCAAAAGCCAATGACATAATTTGATGCTTTGGGGGTACAAGACCAAGGAAGATCAAACAGTTAGGGGGAGAACTGCCAAGCCAGCATCTGCAAACTGCCCAGAGAATAGCTCTCTTAAAGGCATCTTTATCGAACAGTAACCTGTGAAGCTGGATCCCCAAGAAGAAGAAAAGAAGACAGGAATATAGAGAAGAACCGAAAGCTGCCTGGTTTTGAGATAAGAAGTATTGTTTTGTAAATCTTAATCGGGGGTTTTATCAGACCAGTATTATAGAAAGGAAGTTAAAGGATAGGTTAGAGGAAGAAGTTGCAAATAGTTGTTAGTTACTTATCTTTCTTATACTTTAGGAAATAAAGTTCTTAGTTTTTACTTTAAATGGTTCTTGGCCTCTCGAACTTTCACAGATTACTGCATGGGATAAATCTTTTCTGTGTTGCAGGTTTTAAATTAGCAAAGGGGTTCTCCCCATGTCTTAACAGTTTGGGGGCTCGTCATTGGGAATGGAACTGTTTTAGACAGATTTGAACAGATTTGGGTGTACGAAAAATCTCAGCAGTTTTAAACACTTGCGGGTTAGTGAACTAGATCTTTAAATAAAACATAGGTGAGAGAATTTGTTTAATTTCGGTGACGTGTGGCTGATTAAATTAAAAGTGAGAGAAATGGTTCTTAAAATTGCTAAAATGTTTCTGGATTTGAAGATGATTCTCAAATTTGCCTAGAAAGTTTAGAAGGAAAGAAAAAGGCTATACTTTTTGAATTAGCAAATAAATTAGATTTGGGTTTAATCAAGGCCAAAAGTAAAGCCAAAGTTGTAACCAATCAAACACCAAGGTGTGTTAAAGAAACAAACAAGTGTAGTAGAGGTAGAAAAACTTAAATTACAATTGAGGAAAATGGAGATAGAAGATAAACAAAGGGAGAGAAAAAGAGAAAAAGAGAGGAGAGAGAGAGACAGAGAAAGATAGAGGAAAAAGAGCAAGAGAGTAGGTTCTTAGCTGAGCAAAGACAGAGGGAAGAAAGGGAGGGAGAGAGAGAATTTGAACTTGAGAAGTTGCGACTTAGACAGCAAATTCAAGATAACAGAACAGAGATTAAAAGAGAAGGTGGTAGTGTGTGTGTATTTCTGCCATATTTTGATGAGAAAGATGTTGAAGTCTTCTTTATTTCATTTGAAAAATTGGCTGGGCAGATGGAGTGGTCTGAGGATTTATGGGTAATGCTTGTTCTAAACTGGTGGCAGAGCTAGTGATGTATTTGCTGCGCTGTCAGAAGAGCTTACACAGGCTATTTTAAGTGCTTATGAATTGGCACCAGAAGCATATAGATAGCAGTTCATAAACTCAAAGAATGTTGATTTTGAAAGAATTAAACATAGTAATTTTGATCAATGGGTGAGTACTTTGAAAATAGATAAGACCTTTGAGGCTCTAAGAGAGATTATTCTGCTGGAGGAGTTTAAAAACACTCTTCCAGAGAGGGTAAGAATTCACGTGGAGGAACAGAAAGTTCAGGAAGTGAGATTGACAGAATTAGCAGATGAGTACATCTTAGTATATAAGTCAAGCTTCCAGCCAAAATTTTGTCCTGTGAGATATAGAAGTTGGGAGAAGAGGAAATCCTACACTATGAAACCAAGAGTAGAAAGCACTGGTAAGAATTTACCACAAGATAAAAAAGAGGATGGACAGGAAGTGAAAAGTCTCAGGTGTTTCCACTGTGGTAAAGTGGGACACGTAAAGTCACAGTGCTGGTCGTTAAGGACAGGCACTGTGGGAAAAGATGTGCTTAAAGAAGAAGCTAAACCAGTGGCATTAGCAAAGATAGTAAAAGAGACCCCAAGAAGACCCAAGGAGCTGCAGGAGAGTGCACAGCCTAGGCAGGGGCTGGGTGTGGAGTTAGTACCTGATCTCGACAAAGAATTCGCCTTTATGGGTAAAGTTTAATCAGAAAGAACAGGGGGAGAAGGACAAGAAGTCATAATTTTGAGAGATACAGAATCTAACCAATGGCCGATTGTAAGAGATGAGCAATTATGCACTCTTTCTGATCTGTTACCCGAGAGTGTGGTAATTTGTGGGATAGATGGACAGAAATTTAGCATTCCCCTATGTAAGATCAGGTTGGAGTGCCAACTCAAGACTGGGGAAGTTATAGTGGGAGTGATTGACAGAATGTCAGTTCCAGGAATTCAGTTTGTTCTTGGAAATGATTTGGCAGGATCCAAGGTGAGAGTAAAACCCCTTGTTGTGGAGAAGCTCAAGGAAGACCAAGAAACTGAGTGGTATTTTCCCAGACTGTGTGGTAACCAGATCCCACTATCATAAGTCACAGCATGAAGCTTAAAGTAAAGGGAAATATGATAGAGTTGAGGTTCAGTTAGCAGATACTCTTGACGTAATGGTGCAGGAAAAACCTGAACAGACAGAGGTCAGACAGAAGTGTTCACTCCTGAAAGGCTAAGATACAGCAAGATAAGGCAATAAAAAAAATATATATGGATGCATACTCCGAAAAGGAAGCAGAGAATATTCCAGAGGGTTATTACCTGAACGATAGAATCCAAAGATGGAAATGGAGACCACGGCAGGTTAGTGCAGAGGAGAAGTGGACCAAAGCTCACCAGACTGTGTTGTTGGTAGCATACATACACGAGCTATTACAGGTAGCACATGAACTACCTGTAGGAGGTCACCTAGGGGTACAAAAGACTCAGGCTGATGTGAAAGACATTTTTATTGGCCTGGAATGCACTAGGATGTGGTTAATTTTTGCTGTATGTGTCATACATGCCAAATAGTAGGCCAGCCACAGGTCAAACAAACCAACACCTTTGTTGCCAATTCCCACACTTAAAGAACCTTTCGCACTGGTTGTAACTGACTGAACTAAAGGTGGGAGCCAGTACTTGTAAACCATAATGGATGTGTCTACAAATTTTCTGGAGGCAATTCCATTACAGAGTATCAAGGCAAAAAAGGTGAGAGAGAGGTTAGTAGTTTTCTTCACACAGTATGGGCTACCCAAAGAGATTCAGTCAGACCAAGGGTCAAATTACACTGCTAGGCTGTTTAAGGAGATTATGGATAGCTCAGGTATTCAGCACTTTAAATCCAGTGCATATCATTCTGAATCCCAGGTAGCTTTAGAAATGTGGCATCAAACTTTGAAGACCATGTTGATAGCATACTGTCAGAACTACCCGAATGATTGGGATAAAAGTATCCCATTCATATTGTTTATCATTAGCGATGCCCCAAATGAATCTACTCAGTTCACTCCCTTCGAGTTAATATGCAGTCATGAAGTGAGAGGCCCTTTGAAATTAATTTTTAAAAATTGACTGGACCAAAGTTGGAGATCTCACACTTAGATTACACATCAGAGGTGAGGGAGAGACTAAATCGAGTAGGTGAGTTAGCTAAACAGCACCGAAAGAAGACATAGTATAGAATGAAGCAGGTGGCAGATAAAAGCTCTGAGACTTGGCTGTTTTCTGGAGGGGTTAACATGTTAGTACTGTCACCATTGATAGGAGATCCCTTCAAAGCCAGGTTTAGTGGTCCCTGCCAAATCGAGACAAAGTTGAGTCAGGGTGAGCTATCGAGAAAAGATGCCAGATAGAAAAAAACAGTATCAAGTATGTCATCTGAACATGTATTAAAAAGAGAGAAAGAACTGGAGAACTGGAGCTACTGCCCTGCAGAGTGTGGAATCAAATCCAGATGATGTGGATTTTGAGGTGCCTCAAAATAGATTAAAAAATGAAGAAGTCCTTGAGGAGTGGGATAGGTTAGTAAGCTATCTGTCTCAGGGGCATAGAATGCAGTTGAAAAATTTATTACTACTATATAAGAACATATGAAAGAATCAAATGGGGAGGACTAATGCTACTGTACATGAAGTAGACGTAGGGAATACTGCTCTGATAAAACAACATCCCTATTGGCTTAATCCTTTCAAAGCCAGACAGGTCCAGATGGAGGTGGAGGCCATGCTCAACGAGGACATCATCAAACCGAGCCAGAGTGAATGCAGTTCGCTGATCGTCTTAGTTCCCAAACCGGTGGGAGTCAACAATTCTGCATGGATTATCAAACAGTCAACATTGTTACAAAATTGGACTCATATCCAATTTATAGATTGGAGGACTGTATCGAGAAAGTCAAACAAGCCAGGTACATCACCAAGTTGGACTTAATGTGTGGTTCCTGGCTGGTACCTTTATCAGAGGTTGCGAAAGAAATTTCTACGTTTGTAAACCCAAATGGCGTATATCAGTTTAAAGTGATGCCCTTTGGAACGAAGAACACACCCAACACATTCCAAAGACTCATCAACAGAGTTATGGCTGGGTTAACAACCTGTGCAGTCTATTTGGACAATGTAGTGATCTTTAGTAAGTCCTGGAAAGATCACATGGTACAGTTGGCAGGGCTCTTTGAATGACTACGAGAAACAAAACTGGAGATAAACTTAAAATGGAATTTGCGAAAACAGAGGTGATGTTCTTGAGACATAACATCAGTCATGGAAGGCTGATCCCATGGAACGCAAAGTTGAAGGCGTCAATGAATTTCTACAACTGACCTCGAAGAAAGAGGTGCTTCGATTCTTAGGACTCAATGGATTTGATAGGAAGTTTGTTCCAAACGTCAGCAGTGTAGTTGCACATTAACCGATTTGCTGAAGAAGAACACAAAGTTTCAGTGGACAGAACCATACCAGGAGGCATTCGATCATTTGAAATCAATATTAACCACCAAACCAGTTTTAGCTACACCAAACCTTTCTAAAGTCGCCATCAATGCTCGTGACATAGGAGTTGGAGCTGTAATCCTACCGGAAGATGAGGATGGGATTGAACTGCCAGTTGGTTACTTTCCAAAGAATATCAACATCCACCAGAGGAAATACTCCACAATCGAAAAGGAACTATTGAGTGTGGTACTGGCCTTACAACATTTTAATGTGTATGTCACAAACAATGTGTTGGATTTGGTTGTGTACACGGATCACAGTGCACTTTCATTCTTAGGATGGTTTAAAGACAAGAATATGAGACTATTTCACTGGAGTCTTATGTTACAGACTTTTAATTTAAAAATCATACATGTTGCGGATTGTAAGAATGTAACTGCAGGTGCATTATCATGGACTTACCTGATAAAGTTTAGATGAGATTTGTATTCATTTAATTTTATTTATATACAGTTATATGGGAAGAAGTTAAGGTGAACTTAGATTAAAGTTATCTGTATTTTAGGGTAATGCATTTATAGAATAGGAAGAGAAATGAAGCCATCTTTTTTCTTTATGGTGGGGGATGTTATGAAGGTGTAGAAGTGTACTGTGCCTTTAAGAGAATGAAGGACTTGGCAAGCACACAGAGTGCTGGAGAATTTACAATGTAGCATTTGGTTCAGAACAGATAGCACTGGCTGAGTTGCTCTGAGACAAAAATATATTTGAATTTGGCCAATCAGTTTAAATTATACCCCGCAAATACCAAATTTGAATTTAGTATATTGACAATTTTAAAAGACAATGACATAATCCAATGCTTTTTGGGGGGGGGGGGGTGTCGGTGTTAAAAGACAAGGGAAAATTGAACAGTTGGGAGGAGAACTGTCAAGCCATCAGCATCTGCAGACTGCCCAGAGATTAGCTCTCTTAAAAGGCACCTTTATTGATCAGTAACTTGTTAAACTGAATCCCCAAGAAGAAGAAAAGAAGTCAGGAATACAGTGAAGAACTGAAAGCTGCCGGATTTTCAGATAACAAATTTTGTTTTGCAAATTTTAATCAGGAGTTTTATTGGACTAGTATTATAGAAGGGAAGGTAAAAGATAGGTTGGAAGAAGGAGTTGTAAATAGTTGTTGGGTATTTATTCTCTGTTATACTTTAAGAAATAAAGTTTTTACTTTAAATAGTTCTTGACCTCTCCAACTTTCACAGATTACAGCACGGGATAAATCTTTTTTGTGTTACGGGTTTTAAATTAGCAGAGGGGTTTACCCCGTGTCATAACAATAGAAAGAGGTGAGACCAGAAAGGGATTTGTGTATATGGATGAAAATGATCAAATTATCTAGGCATTGCTAGAATAAGTGCCCATGGAGGTCATTGAGTACATGAGAAATGGGTGAATGAGGCTTAATTCAAATGAGAATTTGACATGTTCATAAGTACCCTCACCAACATTTACAGATGCACCATTAAGGAATACTGTCCAGGTGCAAAACTGGTATGGCAATTGTCATCCACAGGATAGTCAGAAACTACAGAAGGTGGTGTGTCATTGAAGACTCCGCACCCCAGTAACACTCACCTATGACTCATTCCAGCTCCCAGAAGATACAGAAGCTTCAATACACCCACCAGCAGGTTCAGGAACAGTTTCTTCCCAACGTTATCAGATTGACGAGTGAACTCTAGCTTCAAATAATGCTGACCTTGCTGCTATTGATCTTGGCTAGCACATGCTCTGTGTGGTGTAACTTGTCTGCCTCTGTCTAAGATTTTTTTCACCCATGATCTATATGTCCTTGCCTCTTATGATCTCCCTGTACTGCTTGTAAACAAAGCTTTTCACTGTACTTAGGTACACATGATGATAAATAAGTCAAATCAAATCAGACAACAGACATTTGAGTGAGCTAGAGTCTTAGTTAAAGGTGGATATTGAAATGAAGGCTCATGTTAAATAATAATAATAATCATTATTGCTTTGAAACTTGGCTTCTAAAGTAGACAAGTAAAGTAATGACAAGAAAAGTAATGAATTGTTTTAAATTTGATTCATATTTCCATATATCCTGTCTGTGTTAGAAAGAGGAAATTATTTTTAGTTGTATTTTCAGTTCTGTGAGTGATGTCAATGTGTGTGGGAAATGTGTTTACATGTATTTAAATGAAACATTTTTAACGTTTTTGAGGTGAATACCTCAGTGCCTTACAAACAAGGGGAGAAAAGAGAGAAATAAGAGCTGTTGCCAAGTCACAAAATGCCCTATGAGCCAGAGAGAAAGAGATATAAAAGTCTTCTTTCGGAAAACCAGAAATATCCAGAAGACAGGTGAATGTACAGATTTCTTCCAGAGAGAGAATCATTCATAGGGAAAACAAAAAATCTTGTAACAGTAGCAATGATGTTTAGCATTCTCCAAAACAGCCAGACAGAATGAAACAAGTCCGGAGTGGTTAATGTTTGTAAGAGAAAAGTTGCAGAAACAAAAAACTTTGGAAGACTGATTTAAAGAACCCATGCTAATACTGAGCTGTATTAGCAGCTTTTTTATGAGTCTCAAGAAAGCACATCAAATAAATGCAGAAGTTTCCCAAATAAAATCCAGTAACATCCATGCCCACTGAATAAGGAAATCCAAAATGGATTCAGATTATCTCTTCCCTGAAGTTCAAGTCTCTCTAAAATTGTTGGTGAAAGCAAAAGGGTTGAATCTATGCTTCTGATGTTTGTAATATATTCAGTTTATGTTGTTCTTTTCTAGTCTATAATAGTTTGTGTTGTTTTCCTTTTGAACGTAATAAACATTGATGTGCTTCTGTTAAAAAGACATTGGCTGCCTCTTGTGAATGCTTAAACTATGAAAGCTAATTATGAAACTATTTATTTCAAGGCAAATTGAATTCAAAAGTAAGGAGGCTATGCTTCAATTATACAGGGAATTGGTGAGACCATATCAGAAGTACTGTGGACAGTATTGGTCTCTTTATTTAAGGAAGGATGTAAATGTGTTGGAACCAGTTTACCAAACTAATACCTGGAATGAGTGAGTAGTCTTACAAGGAAAGATTGGACAGGCTAGGCTTGTGTCCACTGAAGTTAAGACGAGTAAGAAACATAAAAGATTCTAGAGGGTCTTGGCACTGTAGGTCTATGGTTCTTCTTGTGGGGGAATGTAGAGTGAGAGGTCACTGTTTAAAACACAAGGGTCACCCTTTAAAACTGAGATAGTAAAATTTGCTTTTTCAGAGGATCGTGAGCTATTGGAGCTCATCCTGAACAGATGATGGAAACAGAACCTTGAATATTTTTTTAAGACAGAGATAGAAATCGTTAAGTAAAGGGTGAAAGCTTAAGAATGATGAGAATGTAGAATTGAGGTTATAATCAACTTAGCCATGATTTTGTTGAATGGTGAGGAGGGCTCAAGAGGCTGAATTACCTATTCTTTCTCCCTGTTCATGTATTCATGATATGCTTAGTGATCGACCACTACGGTAGGTAAATTCTTAAAATAAAATAAATAGTCTAATAAGGCAGGCTTTGCTTTGGGATCAGGTCTGTCCAGTTTTACCAGTAGCTGGGATCACAACAATATGGGGTTTGAAGCCCATCTTGGGGTCAAATATGATGACACCAAAGTTGCTCAGCCTCAGACAGGGTGAGGGGTATAGTTAACATCTGCGGTGCCAATGCTGCGGTAGATACTAAAGTCAATTCCTAATACATAGCTGGAGAAAATGCCCACTCGTCCAGTGCTGCATTTTTGATAAATATTTTGAAAATTTAAGGTAGTGGAGGAGTCTTTTTGGATTGCATTGCACTAAGTCATGGGACCTGTACAGGGATCTGAATTGCTCCCTGATATTTGCAGGAGTCTGCTTGTAAGTCAAGTTGATTCATGGATCAAATAGTTCAACTGATAAAACATAATCATCACCACCACCCAGCCTCTCACAGGTTGTGCAGTGTGAATAATGGGGCTGCAGGCCTGCTGCTATATAAATGCATGACTGAGAAACAAGCAAGGAACTAAATGTTGTGCTGCTAGACATCACATTTTATTTGCTAACCCACAGACAGAAATTCTTTACAATTCATGGAGATGATTGTGTAGTCTGAAGTTGGGTACATCTCTTGAATTTCAGAAATTAGGTTCCAAAATGTACAACCTGACAGCAATGTTCTTCTGTGTTCAGATATTCATGGTGAAAGCTGGGGATGTGTTTTCCCTAGCTAGAAAGAAATCAATCATCACTCTTATGGAAGCACAGACTGGAAATTGACTGATGATATTGCTATCCTATGTAATAGCAAAGGTACAGACATTCCTGGCTGCAGTAAGCTGGAGTACAGCAAACAAACTGGTTCCAACACATTTACATCCTTCCTTAAATAAAGGTTATGTTGCACTGGGGAGGTAGAAGATGAATTGATTGCAGCAGAATTCCCAGCCTCTGCCGTGTTTTTTTGTAGCTGCTGTTACGATTTAATTCAATGTTAACCCCAGGATTCAGCTCTGATGAATAATCATAAGCTTTTTCTGAGGGTGCCCTTCATCATGTACACAGCTTGTGGATGTTAAATAAAACAAGACAGTAGTGTTCATTCAAAGTGTGTGAGAAGATTTGTAGCTCGGGTGCTCATTGTTGTGGTTCTGTTCGCCGAGCTGGGAATTTGTCTTGCAGACGTTTCGTCCCCTGTCTAGGTGACATCCTCAGTGCTTGGGAGCCTCCTGTGAAGCGCTTCACAGGAGGCTCCCAAGCACTGAGGATTTCATCTAGACAGGTGACGAAACGTCTGCAACACAGATTCCCAGCTCGGCGAACAGAACCACAACAGTAGTGTTCATTATTTAGACCAGAAATACCATGAAATCCTAATGATGTTGTTAGATCCTAATTTGTATTCAGAGAGCCCATAGTGGGATTTCCCTGCTTTTAACTATAGGGATAACAGATTGACATCTGTGTGCACCCATTCAGGTTGAGATGGGCATAATGGAACATACTTGTTCTTACTTAATTTGCATGAACATAGCATTGCCCATGCGACTCTTGTGTTGCCGTTTGTTCCTTTAACCTGCCTATGACACATGGATATGACAGGGGTCTGCAGAACAGTTGTGGAGCCTTCCTAAAGGCAGGTGCAATGTGAAAGGGAAACTGCACAAAAACATTGCAGCAATGGGAAATCTTTCACCATGAGCATCAGGGTAGGCAAAGGGTTCCAGAGTGACAGCTGCCAAGCTGGAGATATTCATGTTACCAGTGGGAGAGATGCTAGGGTTGCAAGGGGAATGAGAGCAAAAGGACCCAGTAGGATCACCCTTACATAAGCTGGCAGTAGATGACCTGGGAGATGACCTCCTGAAGTCTGGAGCAGCACTACAGGAAATCTAATGATCTAATTGAAATAACTCCACAGAGGCCAGTTCCCATTGCCAAGTCACCCTCTATTTACACATGGTGAATTCTTGACTCTAATCCAGTATCCTCAGAGCCTGCTTTCAGATTGAACAGAATGTCTGATGCTCCTGTTTATATCTGTCAGCCAGGGCTCCCTGACTGGGGCTGTTAACCTGGTCCAGTCAGGGATCTCATATTCTATAAGGTCCATCTGGCTGACCCCATTACAATTGTTACATCCCTCAAGAGCCATGTATGAGGACAAAGGGTGGTTCTGTTTCGAAGCTACTCCTCGGGTGTGTCAGCACCAGGTCACATTTCTCCAACTCTGCCTCTGATGCAGGCGACATGTAGCACCCAGTAGCTCCCCTCTTCCACCAGGAGCATCTTGGTAGAAATTAATTTTCCTCTTCAGGTGGCAAAGGTGTTGAGTTGGTGACATCTGCCATGCCCATCTCTGATTCTGAGGTAGCTTCAGCACTTAATAGAAAGGGAGAACCCATGGGTTCTGGAACAGTCGGAAAGGCTGTTGAGGAGCTGGTCATGTGTTGCTCTTGCACTGTTTGTGAGGGAGAAACTTTCAGGTGATGCACTTGTTTGTTTAGGACTGCCTCACTTACCCAACTTCTTATGTTACTGGACCTGACTTTGCACCAACCTCGCTTCTTACCCATGCAGGGCCATTCCCGTGGTTCCTACACTAAACTTTTTCCTCTGAAGTAAACTGACTCTCTTGCTTAGCAGAGTCTTGTATCCAGTACTGGAATTCCTAATGCTGTTTCATGCAGCCCCCAGTTCCAGGAAGATCAGGTTTAACCCAGTTCAGAGTCTTCTCCCCATTAGCAACTCTGCTGAAGCTATTTCTGAGGTTCCATGAGGGGCGTCCTATAATCAAATAGGAACTGAGACAGTTTGGTATCTAGTCGCTCTGTAGGCTGTTTCTTTTAGCTTGCCTTCAATGTTTGAACTGCTTTTTCTGCTGGATCACTGGATGATGGGTGGTATGGAGCTGTCCTTACATAACCAATATCATTTGACTTTAGGGAATACTCCAAGTCCCTGCTGGTAAATGATGGCCTGTCATCTGTGACCAACACTTCTGAGACTCCATCAACTGCAAAATATGTGCACGGTTTTTCTATCCTCATCCCCATATTTGATAAATGAACTCTATGCACATCCAGCCAATTTAAATAGGTGTCAAATGACTAAGAATATTGAGTCCATGAAAGGGTCTTCGCAGTCGATGTGAAATTGAATCCAGGTTTACCCTGCCACTACAATTAATGTGGAGGAACTGCTAGCAGTAATTTGTGTCCTTGTACGCACTCTGGGCACTGCCTCACCAATGTGGCCACGTCTGCATCCAATCCTGGCCACCAGACATAACATCTTCATTTTGGAAACTTCTGGATGATCCTGGTGGAGTTCAGCCAATATCTGGCGGCGACCTTTACTCAGAACAATCACCCTGCTCCTCATAACAACATGGAGGAGAAAGTGAGGACTGCAGATGCTGGAGTATCAGAGCTGAAAATGCATTGCTGGAAAAGTGCAGCAGGTCAGGCAGCATCTAAGGAACAGGAGAATCGACGTTTCGGGCACCAGCCCTTCTTCAGGAAAGGGCTTTCCTGAAGAAGGGCTGATGCCCGAAACATCGATTCTCCTGTTCCTTGGATGCTGCCTGACCTGCTGCGCTTTTCCAGCAACACATTTTCAGTGCTCATAACAACATGCCAACCTCTATTGTGATCTGGTCTCCCTGGATCCAAAAAGGTTTACATTCTGATTGTGGTGGCTGTTTGGTTTCCCCCATCACCACCAGCTGTTTCAGTTTTTTCTGGACCGGATTTTTCTGCATCCAATGTCTGATATTGTCAGCTGTGACTGCAAATGTGTCCAGATAGTTTAAAACCATTATGCTTTCTTGCATTGGTACCAATGGCAGTGTATCTGTCAGTGGGAGGTGGCTCAATGTGTCCGCATTTGCTGCTTAACCTCCTGGACAGTATTCCAACTTGTAAATATAGGCTCTTAGTCTTACAGCCCACCACTGAATTCGGATTGAAGCCGTGGGCAGAACAGCCTTGTCCTTGTTCAGTAGACCGAACAGGGTTTCATCCATATAGATACTAGAAGAACTTTGTAAAGGAGAGCACCCCTGCCAGCTTTGCAAATAAATCCTCCCTGTGAGGGACTGGGTATTTATTCAGCTGTGAGAAGTGGTTTACTATTTGTTTCAAACCCCTACAGAAGTGAAATGACCCATTGGGCTTCCCATCGATATGACTGGTGCTGCCCATTCTGCAAACTGGACTGGTTTGATCATGCCTTCACTTTCCAGCCTTCTGATTTCTGCCTCCCCTTTTACACATAAGGCAAATGGAACTAGAAAGTGCTTGTAGAATTGTGGAATCACTTCCTGGTTAACATGCAAAGTGGCCTTGGCTTCTAAACCTTCTTGAAAAACATCCTGATATTTAATTAGGATTCTGCTCTGGCAGCCATTTTCTAATCGATAATGTTGAGCCAATCTAGGTGAATCTTTCTCAACCAATTTCATCCCACTAAGCTTGGGCCCGAGACTTTTACAATAATCAATGGTAACTGAACCAGCTGCCTGCTATAACAGACTGGAACCAAAGATATACCCTTAATCTGTAAAGAGTATGGGTTCTCAGTCTAGCCAACATATTGCGCAAACTTGAGGGCTGGTGTACAGAGCGAATTTTGTTAAAGACTAGTTCCACAATCACAGGCAGAGACGTGCCAGTTTTGGCCTATGTCAGAACTAGCTGATCATTTAACCAAACATTATTTTGGTTGGTACTATTTAGATGTTGCTTACCAATTTAACTGTTCCATGACAGAAGTAGATGGCCTTTCCAGGGTGTGCATTCTCCTGGATGTCAGCCGATGAGTTCTTACTCCATTTAGGTCTAGTGGGATTTTGTGTCTTGAGTCTGCACACTGGCAGTAATGGCTTGCTGGTCTGGACCTTGGGAAATTTTAGCCCCTTGGTCGAGGCTTGGCTTTGTTTTGGGGTTTTGCTGTGGGCTGACCTGTGGGCATTTTCCAATGATAAAGCTAGTTGTGGTGCCTGTTTGAAGTCCATTTGGGCTTCAGCTAGTCGGTGCTTTTTCATGGTTACATCATTAAGCCCAGATACTAAATGGAGTCTCAGCATTTCATTAAGGGTTAAACCAAAGTCACAAGCCTCTGCCAGTCATCTTAACTTAGTCAAAAATCCCAATACAGATTCCCCTGTTTATCAAATTGCTGAGTAAAACTGATCACATCTCAGAATTAGAGGAAGCTTGGGGTCATAATATTCCTTAATTAAACCCATCAATTCTAGACACGTTTTAGTATCTCATGCCAGAGGCAAATGTAGACTCCTAATAACTGATAAAGCTGTGGGTTCAGAAGCTGTCAGGAAAATTACTTGAGGTTGCTTTGCATTTGTCCCAAGACATTTGCCCGGAAAACAATAGCTCATTCCTTCCGAATACTGGACCCAGTCTTTGACGGCAGGATCAAATAAGTCAAGCTTCCCAAATAATGACATGATGCTAGAAATGCTTACCCCAACTCAACAATGACTGTTGTAAGTGAGTTTCTTTAGGACCATGCCTTTGTCTCATTGCGACTGAAAATAACTCCACAGACGCTGGTATCCTATCACCAAGACACCCTTTATTTGCACTTGGAGAGCCCTTGACACTGATCCAGCTCTCAGAATGAATAGAACCTCTGAAACTCCTGTTTATATCTGTCAGCCAGGGCTCCCTGATTGGTCAGATTAATAGCCCCATTCATGGAGCTCACCCCTCAGATCCACCTGGCTGACCTGGTTACAATCATTACATCCACCTGGGCAACCAAAGCCCGCTGTTTCTTTGCAGGATATTACACATCACAACATCAAATTCTCATGCTGCATTATGCACCAAAGACCAATATTCACCCAGCAGCCCTAGCCAACATTTAAGACCCATGAATACCAGCCAAATGCTCGAATTTTGTTCACCCATCAGTCTCATCTGCCATTTCTCTCTGCCTACATATACATAAAGGTGTTCACAAATAGCCAGCACATTATCCAAATACTACCATAGACATTGTCTCTTGCAGAACAAGGTAGCATACAGTGGAAGGCAATGAAAGAGTATGAGGGAAGGAAAGGACATTGGGATTTCATAGGGACCAGATAGCTCTCAGCATTATTGTACAAGTTACAATGGGCCCATTGTATTGACTGTAGTGGGAACATTGAGGCTAACAAGTCTTCCTGTCTTAGGTCCCTCATCAGCTTTCTTAGATTAGATTAGATTACTTACAGTGTGGAAACAGGCCCTTCGGCCCAACGCCGACCCACAACCCACCCAGACCCGTTCCCCTACATTTACCCCTTCACCTAACACTATGGACAATTTAGCATGGCCAATTCACCTAACCCACACATTTTTTGGACTGTGGGAGGAAACCGGAGCACCTGGAGGAAACCCACGCAGACACAGGAAGAATGTGCAAACTCCACACAGTTAGTCGTCTGAGGTGGGAATTGAACCCGGATCTCTGTCACTGTGAGGCAGCAGTGCTAACCACTGTGCCACAGTGCCGCCCCACCGTGCTGCTCTTCCCATCCAGCTATTAAGTGTGATGAACAAGTAGCTGATGGTGTCACCACGGCCCACTAGCTCACATTTCCATCCATTCCTTTACTCTGACCTTCCTCTTCTGAGTTCCTGCTTTCAGATACTCAGGAACTACCTCCTGAGCAACAACAGCTGCCTAAGGAGGAGAGCGAACATCTGCATAACATTTATCAAGAGGTTTAACAGATTGATCTGACTCATACAGCCAACAGCACAGCCACTGGTACTTCACACAGCTTAGAGATGGGAACAGAGTTGAGTTTGGCTTGTCTGGCAGCCTCCTTTCACTGTTAATAGAAGTGAATATGGAAGCATAATACACAAAGTTAGTTTAATGTTAATATTTTTATTGCTGTTTTATTGATACTAAAACTGATTAAAAATAGAAAAGGGAAAAGCAATGAAGCACTGCTGGAAAATCAGATGGAGCAATGTTTCACAAGAGATGGCAGTAATGTTAGAGCCAAGCCAAAGTGTATTATGTTAAATCTGTATGCTGTTTGCCATTCACTCGTATCATGTGCATGACAAAAGTTGGTTATACCCACACTGAATCAAATGTATTTTGCATGCACAACGTTGGCACATAAAATTTGAATGATGATCACATCAGTAAAGAACAAAGAAAGGAACAACAACATTCTGGTTCTGGCATCATGAATGGCCACAGTTGGAAAAATCTCAGCCTAAGTAGATCAGGCTAGTTACAGGAGGGGAAGTAGGTGAGTCCTTGGTGTGCAGTTACAAGGTTAGCAACCTGTGAAGATGTGCTGGGAGAAATTTCTGCAAATAGGGATATTTAAAAATAGGGTAATAATACCAGACAGTTCAAGTTTCTCAAGGTCAGTTGATATAAAAGTAATGCACATAATCCAAGTGGAAAACATTTTTAGACAACATCCAGGACCACTTCCTCATTCAATATGTCTCACATTCAGCAATGAAACAAACGTTGCTTGATTTTAGTCTGAGAAATTAAATGGAACAAATAATTGATGCAAGAAGAGAATATGGGAAATAGTCACCATTATATAGTTTAAATGTAATAATAACAAAGATAAGGATGCTGCAAACAATATAGAGGAAGATCAGTGAGATGAGAAAACATCTGACCCAAGCTAACTGGACAAAATGATTGATGGCTCAATAGGAAATATTTCCATTACAAAAAGGATAGAGTAAATGCATTTGCATAAAATATAGAGTTGTGTGGATAAATTAAGTTTGAACTGTAATTCAAAATGGATGGACTTGAAAACAAAACTGATGTTAATTATGAGCAAAATAGGCTCAATACATGAGAGGTGACGACATAATGGGATAAATTAATGGGAACAGGAAAATGATAAAAACATCGACAAAAATAGTAAAGAAGAAGTAGGATTGCTCAGAGGTGATGGGAGGAATGTAAAGGAAGATCACAGGGAAAAAAAACTATATAACTTACAGCAGATTTTACAAATGATGCAGTGAAAACATAGGCATGTGAAAACAAGATATATAACTATTGCCATGAATAGACCCCTTGAGGAAGGAGGAATATGATAGCATGGTACTTATGGGTTGGAGAACCTTCCTGCTACTCATTAGCTGTTTGGTGTTTGCTAATTAATCAATTTAAGATTATTCATAGGTTGCAAAATACTTTAGTTTGTTCTGAGGACTCAGCTTTATCTCTATAAAATACCGGAAGTAATATTAACTTGGGTACTACGTACTGTAATAGGTTAGGACAACTCCAGGCTCTTTGTTTGAATCTAGATGAAATTAAAATTCTCTTCTAGTTGCTATTCAGGCATAAATAAATTATGTCAGTAATTTATTCTCAGTAACCACAATCCACAGCATAATACTTGCCTTTGTAGATCACAGTTCGAGCACTCAAAGACATTTAGCAGGGTCAAGGAAGTGTGAGGATGATGTATCACAGCTATTCTTTTCAGTTATGAGTTGCTGACATTTCTGGGAGAATTTGAATCTATAGCACAAAAAAAATCTGTAAGTGTTTGTGTGCATGGAGCACGAGAAGAAAATAAATCCTTTCCATTTCTCCATGAAATTCATAAGCAAGAACATTCATGCCCTCCCCAAAAATATTCATGGAAAATATTCCAATTGGATTTTGAAAAAATTAAGAATTTAGTAAATACTGTCCTTAACGTTAAACTATTAATATAGTTTCTTTCCTGGTAATGTATCAACAGCAGAGATATAAAAAGTAAACAGTCAGATGTTCAAAATAATTTTGTTACATTATTTGAGGTCAGTAAATTGGGTATGACAGAATCACTCAACAAAATATTTGATCATGTTCTCCTGCTTCAGTCAGTTTTGCTTTGAGATAGCTAAGTTGCAAAAGGAATATTGAAATAAATTATTGCTTGTTTAACCCTCAGGGTTACTACAAGCAGTGTCAAAAAAAGCCTGAAATGTTCTCACAGGATCGACTGACTACCATCTTTGCAAACATTGAAAGCATTTACAAATTCCAGAAGAAGTTCCTGAAATGTCTGGAGAGGGCATACAATTTACAACAACCATACTTGACTGAGTTTGGCTTCTGCTTTCTCGATTATGTGAGTAGTTATTTAAATTTCCTTTGATCAATAGGATCCTTAGGATCAATAGCTCTTTTAATTTGAGTTTTTTTTTCAAAACTGTTTAGAGGATTCCTCACTGCTACTGATGATGACTGGTTATGACAGCACTTATGTTGTGCAAAACCCATGAATCTTGGGGAACGAAAGACAGTGGTGTGATTCTATCTCTCACATACATTGAGATTTAACCACAACTGACTGTTAGAACATTAAGTAGGGACCAATAAAAATGTGCAATCTAATAACAGTTGGAGAGTTTGAGCTATATGGAGAGGCTGAATAGACTTGGTCTGTTTTCTCCAGAGTGGTGAAGGCTGAGGGGTGACTTTATAGAGGTCTATAAAATCATGAGGGGCATGGATAGGATAAATAGACAAGGTCTGTTCCCTAGGGTGGGGGAGTCCAGAACTAGAGGGCGTAGGTTTAGGGTGAGAGGGAAAGAATTAAAAGGGACCTAAGGGGCAACTTTTTCACACAAAGGATGGGGCGTGTATGGAATAAGCTGCCCAAGGAAGTACTGGAGGCTGGTACAATTACAACAGTTAAAAGGCATCTATATGAATAAGAAGGGTTTAGAGGGATATAGGCCAAGTGCTGGCAAATGGAACTAGATCAATTTAGGATATCTGGTTGGCATGGACAAATGAGACTGAAGGGTCTGTTTCTGTGCTGCACATCTCTGTGACTCTATCAGTCTATAACAGGTTCACTTATTTAACAGACCATCTCAGAACTTTTTTATTTTCATGCAATCTTGTGGACTAGGCAATTAACTTGAGGTCCTACAGTGACAGCACTGTACAATTCTCCCCCAGTCCCTCAACGCAATTACATTAAACTCCATCATATCAACCCACAATCCAACTTGGAAAAAAGTGAGTTCTAGATTTACAGGGCACCGACCTGATTCAAGGAACAAAAGATTTGTATTATGACAGTTGGGGTCCTAACAGCAGTTGGAAGATCCGAATCAAAAGGATGGCATGGTGGCTCCAAGGTTATCACTGCGGCCTCACAACGACAGGGACCTAGGTTCAATTTCAGTATCAGGCAACTGTCTGTGTGGAGTTTGCACATTCTCCCCATGTTTGCGTGGGTTTCCTCCAGGTGCTCCGGTTTCCTCCCACCGTCCAAAGTTGTGCAGGTTACGTGAATTGGCCATGTTAAATTGCCCATAGTGTTCAGGGATGTGTAGGTTAGGGGTCAATGTAGAGTAATGGGGAATGGATTTGGGTGGGATAAATGTCGGAGGGTCAGTGTGGACTTGTAGGGCCGAAGAGCCTATTTCTACACTGTAGGGATTCTAAAAACTGTATTCTAAATTCTAAAAAACTAATAACAGCATCAAGCATTTATATAACAATTTGAATGTACTAAAATATCCCAGGTGCTTCACAGGACATTTATCAAACAAATTCTGTTAATTAATGGACCAGTAAATGGACCAAGCTAATACTACACCTACTTCTCCTGCTTTGAGTTATTTTGTTCCTGGATCAGAACACATTCCACACAATTATCTTTTCTTTGGTTCTGAGAAGCCAGATGACATCAGCTGCTCCTCCTGGTTCTACAAGTGATACTGTGAGCCACTACTTGCAAATCACCAACCGTGAAATTGTCATACATAGATTTTGAATGGGTTAGATTTGATAAATATTTCTTAAAATATGTTTTTATCTGATACATTGATCTATGGATTAATACATCTCACTTTTAGCATCAGCAGTACATAAGAATTAAGCGCAGGAGCAGTCACATTACTGTAATGGCCTGTTCTACAATTCAATAAGATCATAACTAAACTTCTACTTAAATTACCCTTTCCCAACCAGAGCTCCTGACTTTTTTTTTGCATTCAAAATCTATCATCAACTGTTTTTGAATATGATTAACAAATAAATATCTTTGGGGTAGATAATCTCAACATTGAGTGGATGCATTTTTCCTCCTCCCAGTCCTTATTGTAGATCTGTATCTGTCAAGTGTGGGGTTCTTTAGGAGGTTAAATGGTCTCATGTAACTGGTAGCCATCTTGTATTCTAAAGAGCAGTGCGTTGTAAACAATATGCTGTTTATTGCATCTCCACAACAATTTATACGTTATAAAAATAGGCTTTACATTTCTATGAAGACTGTTGGGGGAGACAGTCTTTCTCTCCTTTCTTTCTCTCCCCCAAGTTTGCAATATGTCAAGGTGCTTATTGCACTGAAGCAAGTATTAATCCTTTCAGATCCATGTAACATCTCTATATTTTCCAAATAATATTGTTTTATACTAGCTTATATAACAGCGTTTACTATTAACCCATCTCCAAGGGCGTGTAACTCAACTCCAAGACTTTTCTGAATCAAAATGTTAAGCATTGTTTTTATACAGCTCTGGAGAAGATGGAACTTGAACTTGGCTTAGAAGTAAGAACACTACCAATGCACCACAACAGCCCTCCAATTCAATTCTTTTCTTTTTTCTTTTATATCCAGAAGTCTTATCACACACAACTGAATGGCTTTTTCCAGCACCAAATCTGCTGTGGCAATTTTCACCTATTAACCACCACCAGTATATTCTGCATTTTCCAAATAAATTACACACAAGCCAATTAATGGTAATGCATTTAATGTGTTTAGATATCTTCAAATCACTCTGTTATTACACACCTCTGGAGCAAGTGGTATTTTAATGTTTTGGAGATGCGGGTGTTGGACTGGGGTGTACAAAGTTAAAAATCACACAACACCAGGTTATAGTCCAACAGGTTTAATTGGAAGCACACTAGGCTATATTGTCTAGCTAACATCAATTGTTACAGTTAACCTGAAAATGCAACTTTTAAAAAAAGGTTTTGTGATTTACACATGAAAGAAGTGAAATTATCATGGTATTCGAACAGATGAAAGACTCAACAGACAATAAAGGTATTTTTCAATGTATCATTTCAGTTACATCACAATGGAAACGTTATCGATAAATTCTGTGCTTTACAATTGTGTCCTCCACTATCACCTGATGAAGGAGCGGCACTCTGAAAGCTAGTGTGCTTCTAATTAAACCTGTTGGACAATAACCTGGTGTTGTGTGATTTTTAATTTTGTACTTTAATGCATACTTCCTAGTTCAGAGGTAGACATACCACTACTGCAGCATTGGAACCCTTCAAACTTAGCACCTAGAGATATGTTAATTAACCTGTTCAGAGATGTTCTTACCCAGGCTCAGATATGACCCCAAACCCAACTTGTTGTTTTCTTTTCTTTTGTGAATCCAGTTTTCTTGGAAAGGATAGGAAGTTGGATCTTTCCCTTTCTATCCATCAGTAAGTCAAATGGTGCTGGAATATGTTGCAATTCATTAGTACGATATAGAAATTGGAATTCTTCTTCAAGAATGACTTAACCATTCTGACCCTATGTTCAATTGTGGGCAAAATGGTGAGGATATGACATCAAATCCAGAACTGGCTACAAAATTGCTGAACCACTCAATGCATTGTGTGAAACAAACATAACTTTCTACGTATCAGAAATATCATATGTGAGACTTAGATGACTGCTTACATAGTTGTTGTATTCAATTTCTTAACCTCGATCGATCAGGAGTAATTAATCAATGACAGTCAGATAAGATCTCCTGTCAAATAAAAAGAGATCCCAAGGCCTGTTCGGCATTTGGTTGATATTAATAATTCTTTTTGCTCTGGCATGTGAATGGTGCATGTCTCACAAATGGTAATAAGTTCCTTAATATTGCTGAGGATCCCAGGACACCACACTGTAAACTGAATAGATCGCATTTGGTGACTCCTAGATGTCCTTGATGAAGCTTCCCCGAAACTTCTTCTCCAGTTGAAGCTGGGATGTTTTTCATACACAAGCAGGTGTTTAACAATTTTAAAACTATTCCTGTGCTCAAAATATGTTTTCTTGGCCACATCCCACTGAAGCAGCTATGCAAATAACTCTTGGTGCAATGTCACCAGAATTGCAGACATTCGTGGTCTCTCTTTCATTCTTATTGAATCTGGCTACACTGATTGTGATTTGCTGGCTGTTGTGCTACTGTGGACCAAGTGTATGACTTGATTTCTCTGGATGGTCGCTCAGGAGAGCACATCCACTGTTGCCGGTTTCCCTGTGTGTAGACTGCTTCAGAAGTGACAGTCATGAGAAAAAAACTTTCCATCTTTGGAAGCATTCTTGCACGTTCTTTCTCATTGAGTTGATGTCTCAATGATTGAGCTGCTCTCAACTATTATCAAAAGTAGACAATGAAGTCTTTGTTATCTGACAATTTGTTTCAGAGCCAATAGATCTTTTGTTACAGAGCCAATAGCCCAGCATGACTAAGCACTTAAGAAAGACTGTAACTTTTGAACTATCATCTTTATTTCTTTATTTACTACTTAATACAAAGAATGACCGTGATGTTTAACTTTTAACTTCCTTCTTTAATTCTTTCTATTCTGTTCTTAAGATTTTGTACCTAGATAGTTGTACCTAAGATTGTACTATGTGTGGTGATATTGTACACTTTTGATGATATTCCTGTACTTTTGTGCTTGAGCATATGTGACAATAAAATCTAAATCTAAATCTAGATCTAGACCAGCCATTGATTTCTATTGAAAGCTGGACATACAGAATAAAATATCAAATTTAGTTGCTCAGTAACTTTTACTTTCTGAGGTACTTCCCATCTGCATTAAACTAAAAATAAATGAATTTAATTCAAAACCAAAGATGAGATGAGGAATTTTCTTTTAACATAGCATATCATTGTGATCTGGAATGTACCACCTCAAACATTGTTGGAAGTAAATTCAATGACAATGTTGAAAAGGAAATTGATCATAATGTTTGGACTGGAAAAATTTGCAGAGCAATGGAATAAAGTGGGGGATTGGAGCTATTTGGCTTTAGCAAAGGATTGAAACTTGCAGTGTGGTCTGAAAGAGCACCTCCCCCCCACCCCTCCACCCCACCCCTATACTATATATCAATGCATGATAACAGAACTTGTACTATTGTTGACCAAAGTTTATCAAGTTTCAAGTCAGTGCTTCCAATTGAATCAGTTTGACTATAACCTGGTGTTGTGTGATTTTTAACCAAGTCAGAAGAGATACTGTTCCTTTACCAAGTTGTGCTTATTTGCCTGTATCCTTGCATAGGAATGACATTCAACTGTCAGCTTGATTTGATGTAATGAAGTTAACACTAGTGTTGGATTGATGTATATTATTTTTGTTACAAAACAACACTAACTATGAACAAACAAAGATTCTAAAATATGCTCTCATGTTTTCACTTCTGTTGACTTAATTCAACCTTTGAGCAGTCTTTGGATATCACCTCCCATCACTTGACAGTAATAATTACAAATTAGAGTTTTAATGAAACCTCTGTTGCAGCTCAAAATAAATTCTGTGAGCATATTTTGTTCCTGCAGTTCAAAAGCTATAATTTCCTAATTAACTGTCCTTAACATACACGTGTACCCCCGATTATTAACAATTATCTCACACACACAGTATTCTGATTATTTGACTGGATTTTGCTAAGTTGCATTCAGGATTTTGAATCCAGAATATTATTTAGAATTAATTATTGAAATGAAGAACTTACTTAAAATGACAAAAGTTAAAAGTGCAAAATTCTCAAGAGAGGTAAAAAGTATTATTCCATGAAAATCTGCAATCCATCTATTTTCCTCCACAGGAAATATTTTGAAGAAATGGAACAGTTTCAAATTGTTCATGAAACAATCTGATTTTCTTGATGAACATGTATTCAATATATCCTTCTCCTCACTTCATTAGTGAATAAAGCCCATTTCAGGATGCACCATTGCTAATCTATGCAAGAGATTATGCAAGGGGTAGGAGCAAGAATAGAACATATGGCTTGGCATGTATGCACCTTATGACTGATCTTGGGCTTTAACTTCACTTTCCTACTTGCCCCCCACTTCCCTCAATTACCTGAGAGCCCAAAATTTCTCCATCACAACTTTAATGTATTCAATGATGGCACAGCTACAACCCTCTGAGGTAAAGAATTTCATATATTCACACTCCTCATCTCAGTCTCAAATTATTGACCCTTCAGCCTGAGACCTTGATGTTGTGTTTGAGATTCCCCAGACCACAGACTCTTGAACTCTCATTATTTATCCTGTCAAGACTCTTCAGTACCTTACATTTTTCAATGAGATCAACTATCATTTTCCTAAATTCATGAACTTATCAACCAACGTACTCAGCCTGTCATCATAGGCCAACTCTCACTTCAAAGGGACCAATCCAGTGATTCTTTGCTGTACTATCTCCCAGGTACTTCCTTTCTTAAAACACTATTTCAGGTATGACAAAACTCTCAAACTGCAATTGTCAATTTGTTCAATCTTTGCATTTTAACTATACTGCTTTTTATTTAAGGACAGAACAGCTTACCTAGGACTACAGTTACTTTTGGAGTCCATATCATCAATCCTATTGCAATGCTTCCAACCATTTCTTGATTTCACGAGGGAATCAAATTGACTGAAATATTGGCACCTGCAATGCTGGGACCTCAGGAGAAAGCCAAGATGGATCATCCACTCAGCACTTCTAGCTGAAGATGGCTGCAAATGCTCCAGCCTTATCATTTGCTCTGATATACTGGGCTCCCCCATCATTGAGGTTGGAGATATTTGTGGAAAATCCTCGCAATTTTTGGGAACCTAATCTGGGAGTTCACAGCATCCACTGTCATTAATCCATGATGAAGACCGATATTTTGTGTGAGAAAGAGGCATGCATCAATTGCTTCAAAATACAAGTTGATTTGTTTAATCATTGCATGTCATTACTCTCACAAGAGTTCATTATCTGTCTCCAAGCCTTTCTGAATGATTTTTTCAAGTTAATTTTTCTATCTCAACTATCTCCCCTCCCACTATGCATTATTTTTTCTCTTTGTTTTGTCCATCTAATTCTTATCAATCCTGAATCTCCTTAAATTTCATTATTTATGAGATAGACCGTTGGATCCAATGTTCAACGTTCACTTACCATACTGACCTCACATCCCTGATGTCAATCTACACCTCCAGAAAATTGCAGCTCAAAAAATAAGATGACCTGTCAAGTTTGGAAGAAATTTCAACTCAAAATTCCCTCCCCTAAGTCAAAAATTCACTCATCAGCAGAACATGCAAATAGACAAATAAATTCATTGTACAAGTGTGAAGCTAAATAGAAATGATACTATATGCAGAATGGAAAACACTTTTTTTTGCTTCTTATGTAAATAAAGCTCTTAACAATTAAATAACTTTATACTTTGTTTTAATTGTGGCTGGGATATCATTCTTAACTTTATAACAAAATGGCAAATTGGACATGCACATGCCAGCCCATTATCGAACCAGGCCAATTCTCAATTCAATTGGCTTTGATTCAGTTGGAATGGAAATCGGGCAGCTGCTGCAATGGATAGTTGATTCACTCAAAGCGTTAAACATCCCAATGATAAAGGTAAATATTATCCCCATTGTTTACATTTTAAAAACAAACTTAGAGTCATAGAGTCACAGAGATGTACAGCACAGAAACAGATCCTTCAGTCCAACCTGTCCATGCCAACCGGATATTCTAACCTAATCTAGTCCCATTTGCCAGAGCCCGGCCCATATCTCTCAAAGACCTTCCTATTCATATACCTATCCAGATGCCTTTTAAATGTTGCAATTGTACCAGCCTCTACACTTCCTCTGGCAGCTCATTCCATACACACACCACTCTCTGTATGAAAAAGTTGTCCCTTAGGTCTCTTTTATATCCTTCCCCTCTCACCCTTAACCTATACCCTCTAGTGCTGGACACCCCCACCCCAGGGAAAAGACCTTGTCTGTTTATCCTATCCATGCCCCTAAGATTTTGTAAACCTCTATAATGTCACCCCTCAGCCTCCGACGCTCCAGGGAAAACAGCCCCAGCATGTTCAGCCTCTCCCTATAGCTAAAATCCTCCAACCCTGGCAACATCCTTGTAAATCTTTTCTGAATCTTTCAAGTTCACAACATCCTTCCATTAGGAAGGAGACCAGAATTGCATGCAATATTCCAAAAGTGGCCTCACCAATGTTCGGTACAGCTGCAGGACCTCCCAACTCCTATATTCCATGCTCTGACCAATAAAGGAAAGCATACCAAATGTCTTCTTCACTATCCTATCTACTTGCGACTCTACTTTCAAGGAACTATGAACCTTCACTCCAAGGTCTCTTTGTTAAGCAACACTCCCAAGGACCTTACTATTAAGCAAATAAGTCCTGCTCTGATTTGCATTTCCAAAATGCGGCACATCACATTTATCTAAATTAAATTCCATCTGCCCCTCCTCAGCCCATTGACCCATCTGATCAAAATCCCACTGTAATCTGAGGTAACCCACCACACCTCCGATTTGGATGTCATCTGCTATCTTATTAACTATACCTCCTATGTTCACATCCAAATCATTTATATTCATGATGAAAAGTAGTGGATCCAGCACGGATCCTTGTGGCACACTAGTGGTCACAGGCCTCCAGTCTGAAAAACAACCCTCTGCCACCACCCTCTGTCTTCTACCAAATGGCTAGCTGTCCCTGTATTCCATGAGATCTAACCTTGCTAATCAGTCTCCCATGGAGTCCATATAGAGCATGTCCACTGCTCTGCCCTCATCAATCCTCTTTGTTACTTCTTCAAAAACTCAATCAAGTCCATGAGACATGATTTCCCACACACAAAGCCATGCTGACTATCCCTAATCAGTGTTTACCTTTCCAAATACATGTAAATCTTGTCCCTCATGATTCTCTCCAAAAACTTGCCCACCACTGATGTCATTACCACCTTTTTAAAACAGTGGCACCACATTAGCTAACCTTTAGCCTTCTGGCATCTCATCTGTGACTACTGATGATACAAATTTCTCAGCAAGAGGTCCAACAATCACTTCCCTAGCTTCCCACAGAGTTCTAGGGTACACCTGATCAGGTCCTGGGGATTTATCCACTTTTATGCATTTCAAGACATCCAGCACTTCCGCCTCTATAATATGGACATTTTCAAGATGCCACCATCTATTTCCTCACTTTCTATATCTTCCATGTCCTTCTGCACAGTAAATACTGATGCAAATTCCTTGTTTATTGTCTCCCCCATCTCCTGCGGTTCCACACAAAGGCCACCTTGCTGATCTTTGAGGGGCCTCATTCTCTCCCTAGCTACCCTTTCAGCCTTAATGTATTTATAAAAACCCTCTGGATTCTCCTTAACTCTATTTGCCAAAGCTATCTCATGTCACTTTTTTGTCCTCATGATTTCCCTCTTAAGTATACTCCTACTGCCTTTAAATTCTTTTAAAGATTCATTTGATCCCTGCTGTTTATACCTGACATACGCTCCCCACTCTTTCTTAATCAAATCCTCAATTTCTCTCGTCATCCAGCATTCCCTACACCTACCAGCCTTTCCTTTCACCTTAACAGGAACATACTGTCTCTGGACTCTCGTTATCGCATTTCTGAAGGCTTCCCATTTTCCAGCCATCCCTTTATATCTGCCCCCAATCAGCTTTTGAAAGTTCTTGCCTAATACTGTCAAAATTAGCCTTTCTACAATTTAGAACTTCAACCTTTATATCTGGTCTTTCCTCTTCCATCACTATTTTAAAACTAATAGAATTATTGTGGTTCTGTTTGCCAAGCTGGGAATTTGTGTTGCAGATGTTTCGTCCCCTGTCTAGGTGACATCTTCAGTGTTTGGGAGCCTCCTGTGAAGTGCTTCTGTGATCTTTCCTCAGGCATTTATTGTGGTTTGTCTCTGCCGCTTCCAGTTGTCTGCAACACAAATTCCCAGCTCGGCGAACAGAACCACAACAACAAGCACCCGCGCTACAAATCTTCTCACAAACTTTAATAGAATTATGGTCGCATGCCCCAAAGTGCTCCCCCACTGACACCTCAGTCACCTGCTCTGTTTTATTTCCCAAGAGTAGGTCAAGTTTTGCACCTTCTCTAGTAGATACATCCACACACTGAATCAGAAAACTTTCTTGTACACGCTTAACAAATTCCTCTCCAACACCATGGCAGTCCCAGTCTGTGTATGGAAAGTTAAAATCCCCTCCCATTACAACCTTATAATTCTTACAGATAACTGAAATCTCCTTCCAAATTTGTTTCTCAATTTCCCACTGATGATTAGGGTGTCTAAAGTAAAATCCCAATAAGGTGTCATCCCTTTCTTATTTCTCAGTTCCACGCAAATAACTTCCCTGGATGTATTCCCAGGAATAACCTCCCTCAGTACAGCTGTAATGTTATCCCTTATCAAAAACGCCACTCCCCCTCCTCTCTTGCCTCCCTTTCTATCCTTCCTGTAGCATTTGTATCCTGGAACATTAAGCTGCCAGTCCTGTCCATCCCTGAGCCATGTCTCCGTAATTGCCATGATATCCCAGTCCCATGTTCCTAACCATGCCCTGAGTTCATCTACTTTCCCTGTTCAGCCTCTTGCATTGAAGTAAATGCAGTTTAATTTATTAGTCCTGCCATGTTTTCTGCTTTGTTCCTTCCTCCCTTGACTATTTTACTTGTTCCCTTTCCCAACTGTACCAGTCTCAGATTGATCTCTTTCCTCACTATTGCCCTGAATTGCCCCCATCTCACTAGTTTAATTCCTCCCGAGCAGCTCTCGCAAGTCTCCCTGCCAGTATATTAGACCCCTTCCAATTCAGGTACAATCCATCCTTCTTGTACAGGTCACTTCTATCCCAGAAGAGATTCCAATGATTCAAAAATGTGAACCCCTCTCCCATGCACCTCAGTCACGCATTCATCTGCTCTCTCCTCCTATTCCTACCCTGACTTGCGCATAGCACCGGGAATAATCCAGATATTACCACTTGAGGACCTCCTTTTTAATTTCCTGCCTAATGTTCTACATTTTCCCTTCAGAAGCTCATCCTTTTCCCTTCCTATGTTGTTGGTTCCAATGTATACAATCACTTCCTGCTGGTCCCTCTCCCCTTTGAGCACATTCTGCACCCTCTCTGAGACATCCTCGATCCTGGCATCAGGGAGCAACACACCATTCAGAGCTTTTGCTGCTGGCCACAGAAATGTCTATCTGTGCCACTGACTACAGAGTCCCCTATCACAATCAATCGTTTGGGACCCGGCATACCCCTGATTGCATTAGAGCCATTTTCAGTACGAGAAACTTGGCTGTTCGTGCTCCATTCCCTTGAGAATCCATCACCCCCTACATTTTCCAAAACAGCATACTTGTTTGAAATGGAAATAGCCACAGGAGACTCCTGCACTACCTGCCTACCCCTCCTACTTTTCCTGGAGTTAACCCATCTTTGTGATTGTATCTGTGGTTTTCTCCCTTCCTTTAACTGCCATCCACCACACCCCCTAACTCTTGTAAATTGCTCATTGCCTCTAACTGTCACTCCAACAGATTCATGTGGTCCAATAGAATTTACATCTAAACACACCTACTACAAACATTATCAACAGTAACATGTAAACTCTCCCCAAACTCCTGCATCTGACAGGAAGAGCACATCACTCAACTAAAAGCCGCCTTTGCTCCTTCACAATCTATAGACCCAGAAAATAGCACTGTCCTTTTGCCCAAAAAAAATTCGCTCCAGGCTAACTTAGTACTTATGGTTTACATTTTTTAAAAAATCAAGAGACAGATTTCAATAAAACACATAATCAAGAAAGAACCCACTCTCTTCACTACTGCAGACTTACACGTTAAAAACTATGCACTTATCTGTTCCTGTGCTGTGATCTGTCCCACATAGGATCCTCTAAGGTCAGCTGTGAATTTTGCTGTTTGTTAATTTTATTCTGGATGCACTTCAATGTCATGAACTCAAACAGCAAAGGCAGTAACTGTGCAGATTCACTGCTGTGTCAGTTAGCAGTGTAGGTTTCTTTCTCTCTCTTCCTCCTGACCATGTGCTCAATGCCTTTATCTGTATGTCTTCCTTTTAAAAGTGTCGTTGTGTTGACTTTTTTCCCAAAGTTCCAAAATAATGCAAAAGCATAAAATATAGTAATTGCTGCTCCTGAAATCACCTCCAACACTTAAAATACCTCCAAAAAGGAGCAGCTCTTACCACCACAACTTTTTCCCATCCTCCGTCTTGGATTATCAAGAATCCATTTTTTTCTTTTGGTTTGGTTTCATGCAGCAGTGAGTTTATTCCATGCTTTTAATTCACTCATGGGATGTGGGCATTGCTTGCTGGGCCAGCATTTGTTATTCATCCTGAATTGTCCTTGAGAAAGTGGTGGTGACTACTTTCTTCAACCATCACAGCCCATTTGCTTTGAGGTTCACATACAATGCTGTTAGGAAAGGAGCTCCAGGATGTTGACCCAACAACACTGAAGGAACAGTGATGTACTTCCATATCAGGTTGGTGAATGGCTTAGAGGGGAACTTGCAGATGATGATGTTCTCAAGCATCTGATGGTGTTATCCTTAGTGACCTTCTGCAGTGCATCTTTGTAGTTACTACTGATATTGATAGCAGAGGTACTGAATGTTTAGATATTATACCAATGATGCAGGCTTCTTTGTACTGAATGGTGTCAAGCCTCTTGTGTCTTGTTGGAACTGCACACATCCAGGCAAGTGGGAATATTTCAACATACTCCTGAATTGTGCATTGTAAATGGTGGATAGGATGTGGGAAGTCAGGAGGTGAGTTACTTGAAGCAAGATTCCTATCCTCTGACTTGCTCTTGAAGCCATGATATTTATAAGGCTAGTCCAGTTCATTTTCTGGTCAGTGGTAACCCTCAGATATTGATAGTGAGTGATTCAATGAAGGTAATGTCAAGGTTAGATCGTCACTTATTGGAGATGGTCACTGGCTGGCATTTGTATGGCATGAATGCTTATTGTCATTGTCAGCCCAAACATGGATATTGCTCAGGTCTTGCTGCATTTGCTTCTTGTGTCTTATTGGAGCTGTACTCATCCAGACAAATAGGAATATTTCAACAAATTCCAGAATCTAAGGAGTCATGAGTAATGCTAAAAGTGCACCCATCAGTGAACACCCTCACTTCTGACCTTATGATAGAGGGAGGGGCCGTTGATGAAACAACTGCAGACGATTTGGCATGAGACACTCACCTGACCAACTCCTGCAGAGGTGTACTGGAGCTGAGGTGACTGACCCCCAACAACCACAACCGCCTTCCTACATGGCAGATATAACTCCCAACAGCAGGGAGTTTCTATTTACTCCAGTTTTGCCTGGGTTCCATGATGCCATGTTTGATCAAGTGCAGTTTCAGGGAGGCGCTAGCAAAACGTACTTTTCTTTGCTTAGAAGTTTCCAATCAGTCACATATACAGAACAATAATGTGAGAAATTGGCTTTACTTTTATTCATTGCAAATTCCATCTTAACAGTAAATAAAAAGTACAGGGCTTTGTCTCACTCAAAACAAGACAATAAGGAAATGTAAATCATGTATGACACAGAACGGCTGACTTACATCTCACTGTCTGCTCACTTCAGTTTTAAAATTTAACTCAATTTAAGTGACAGGAGTTGCAGCTGGAAATAGCTAGGAGCTTATAGCTTATATGAAACCCTTGGTAAAATAATATTGTCAAGACTTTGATCTCTGTAAGTTGAAAAGAAAAGCAAAAATTTAAATATACTCTGTTCTTACTGCTTCAGTTTGATCAAACACGTCACAATGTATCAATTTTAAGAATCTCTCAGAGACATCAGAAAGTACCAAGTATATGCAGTGAAGGCCAAATTACACTATGTAACCAACTTTGTAGTGTACAGCAAGACTGCATTTCGTTCACACTTAGTTTGTCTCAACACTAAATGCAAACAACTAAGATTTTTCCTTTAATTGAGTTTGCCTTGGTTTGTTACTTTCTTCTTGGTTTTGCAGGCTCAAGGTTTCCTGATCTATTCTGATTACTGCAACAACCACCCTTATGCTGCCTCAGAAGTCAGTAAACTCATGAAGATACAAGATTATGCCTTATTTTTTGAGACCTGCCGACTGCACCAGCACATGTTGAAACTTTCACTGGATGCTTTTCTGATAATGCCAGTGCAGAAAATTTGTAAATACCCGTTGCAGCTGATGGAGCTACAAAAGGCCACCGAATCCTGTCACATGTAAGCATCAAAATGCTCATTAGTCTATTATCATAGCAGAAGGAATAGTCCCATGTAATCAATTTTGTATTCAATCTAACAGCTAGGTTTTTGATTCTCAATCCAATTTTATGAACGATCATTTAAATCTGTCCTATTATTTTGCTTATTTTCACAACATTGGATGGAACTTCTAAAAAGGAACAGTAAGATGTTCCATTTTTACCACATAATCATATATGACCTCAGCCTTAAGGTCAAGGTGCTCTCAGAGATGACCAATGGATGAAAGACAGTGCAGGCCATTTAAAGAGATTATGCTGAGGTTGTTAAATAAAAAGGCAAATCTATCCTCATGCTGGTGAGCAACAATCTCTTATTGATTATTCACATGGGGGGTAGGAGAGGGCAATTCACAGAGCAATACAAGCTCGTTTCTGGTTCTAAATATACTCATCAACAGTCATCACTGACAATGTGCACAATGCATTAATATAATGGGATTTACCATTATCCAACAGGCCAGACCTGTTCATTTCAAAGCAACAGGCTCAAAATCATGTTTGGCTTGTGCTTACCAGTCTCACAGCTTGGGAACCTGTAGATCAACTGATTAATAAAGATTCATTTGATCAGTGGCTTTTATTGTTACCTCGGCAATGAATTTTAAAAAATGACAAATACCAAAAATCATGCCTTTACCTTTGAAGTGACTGGATTGTCTACTGTAGCTCAGGCTTTATTTAACAAATATGAACTGACCACAATCATTGGATGCATTCAGCAAAGCAATGTTGGCATTCCTGATCACTTACATCTTCAATTGAACCAAGCAGATTTTATCAAAGCAAAGTATTAAAAAATCAAATGCCGTACATTGATGAAAATCTTCATTGTACTGAACAACATGATTTATACTATTCCAAAGACTGAAAGTGTTACACCAGTGCCAATTCCCATGATCTGCCAACGCAAGTCCAAACTAAATTAGTCAAATTTGACACTGCTTTGTTTAGTTTCTCAATATTCCGGGCATTGTTGTGCAGTAGATGTAAAGGTAATTGTCTACCTCACTGTTGTCACTCAATTTGTTTTTCAAAATGTTTATTACAATCAAGCCCCACAATTCCCAGGCTCACCA
Organism: Chiloscyllium punctatum; assembly: GCF_047496795.1. Taxonomy (NCBI): domain Eukaryota; kingdom Metazoa; phylum Chordata; class Chondrichthyes; order Orectolobiformes; family Hemiscylliidae; genus Chiloscyllium; species Chiloscyllium punctatum. The sequence goes on along the minus strand of NC_092744.1, from coordinate 73,840,151 downwards.
TTTGGATAAAAGCTTTGATTCAATCACCAAAACAGCTGCCAATTTTTTTTTTGTCCTTTTGTACTACTATCCAGGATAAAAGTGACTTTCATGTGGCTTTTAAAAGGAACTCAAAATAATCTGTTTATTATAAAGCAAAACCTATCTCTAAAAGCAAGTGTAAAACAATGGTTAATATCTAAATTATAATTTGGGATTAAAATTATATCCTTTTAATCTCATACAGACACACAACACAAAAGACCACAGACTCTGCAGTTAATTTAATGTGAAAAAGGGTCAAAAGTAAACCTCTGTTGGTCATAGGTCCAAAAACAAAGGATAGAATTTGATGAATTCTGAGAGTCCATTAGGTTTCTTGTCATCGATAGCAAATGCTTGATAGTTATTGACTGATGAAGGTCTTCAGTTCCAAAATGAAATCAAGCCTGATCCATATCTTTGGAAAGCGGTCACAGTTCAGCTTTTCAGTGTTTATAAAGTATTCAGAAGTACTGATATTTAGAAACATTTCTCAGATTTCTATGAACTTCAATTTAGAGAGACAGAAAAGGATTTGCAGCTTCTGAAGTTTTCTTTCTTTCTAGGTCTAAGTCTCTGAAAACAGAAAAGCTTTGTTAGGCAATCACCTGCATATAGGCCCCCAAAGTATATTTTTACAAAGCTGAGCTTTCCAGCAATTAAGGGCATCAACACTCAACTCTTAACTAGCTGAAAGTCAGTAATCAGCAGGTAGATCACTGCACAAATTAAAAGGTAGACTTCATTTCTGAAAAGATGTGACATCAGAAAGTGTCCAAACAGTTCAATATCGTCCATTTTTTCACATTATCCATAAATATAAAAATACTTTCAACATCTGAGACATACAATATGCTAATTGTCACTTCTCTATTCATTGAGGGATTACAAAAACGTAGGTTCTGCCACAACAGCAATGAAGAATATTGCCAATGTGATTAATGAACGCAAGAGACGAATTGAAAATCTTGAAAAGCTCCCAAGGTGGCAGAATACCGTTATGAACTGGAAGGTACTAACTGGGATGAGTCAATAAATCTTGCTCCTCCTAATCTTCTCTACTTTTTAATCCCTTCTCTTGAGTAAGATTAATTTTGTTATTTCCCTTTTATAAATTAGTATATAACTAATACTATAGGAATGCATTTATTTTCATTTTCATTGAGATTATTGTGCGCATTAATCAATATCTTTATATACATGAATCTACATTAATCTAATTTCATAATCTGTAATAACACTTCTTCAATTTTTTTCAGTCCTGACTGAATCAAGGACTAAAAACTGCATGTTCATCATTCATTTGCTTCCCACTTGCTTAACATCAATCAATCAATGCCTTCTCTCAGATAATATAGCTGCCCCGATTGCTCCTTATATGTATCATCCTTGTTAGCACCACCTAAGAATTAAGACCTTCCCAATGATCCCCTGGCTTCTGTTGCCTTTCGCTATCATTTGTTTTGGAAAATGGCATTTGACTCTCACAATCACTGTTACTCCAGGTGAAAATCTCATCCAGCACATTCCTCAGAGTCACGTCTAACTTTTCCTTATCCTACTCAACTCTTTCAAGGCCTTCACCTTTGCTCCTATTGACTGCTTCCCTCCATCTTGACAAACTGAATAAAACCTTTGCAAATACACAAACTTACCAAAGGAAGAACTATTGATATACTAATCATCACTTAAACATGGCATGTGTCCCATATTTTATTCTTATCCTCAAGCATACTGAATCGGTGTACCTTCCAACATTTAACATTCCAACATGGCACCAGTCACAAAGTTATAACTATCACCAAATCACACCTTTCATCACCTTTCGCTAACTATCCTTTCAGTCAACCTTGTAAACTCCATTTCATGTTCCTATGAAGGCTCATGTCAACTTGGTAACCCTGACATCCATCTTTTACCTCAACATCAATTGTTGTTGCAAACATTTATTAACTTCAACCAATCCCCTCTCCTTTCATTTCTTTTACCTCCGACAGTCACTCTCGCTATTACAAAAGATTCTTTACACAGATGCAGAGTGACTCAGTCAATCACCCCCAAACTCTAATCATTGAAAAGTCTTCTTCACCATCTAATACCAATCACATTGCTTTGCCTTCCCATACTCACAAAACCTTTACATTAGATCTCTCATTAATTTGCAAATTTACCATTCTTCAATGCTACATCTATTTTTACTACTGTTATAGTCACTATCTTAATTCCCACAGATCTGAAGACTGTAAATTTTAACATAATTATGATGCATCCATCAGCCAACTAGATCCTGTAAACATATTTTCCAAATGCACCTTTTGAAGACTTCTGTGGAACCACTTTGCCTTGAATAAAGCATCTCCTATTCTTCTAAATGCCAGCAGATACAAACCAATTTTCCCTCACAAGACAGTTTGCCTATTCCAGATATTAATCTAATAAATGCTCACTGAAGTGTTTCCAACACATTTACCTTCTTCCTTAAAAAAAAGATCAATACATTGCACAGAACTCTAGATATGTTCTCAAGAATGACCTATATAAGTGAAGCCTCACATCTATTTTTGTATTCAGCACCCCTTACAATAAATACCATTCTACTAGCTTTACTTAATACCTTCTATATCTTCATATGATTTTCACACTAGGATGTCCAGACACCTCTGCATTCCAGAGCTCTGCAATCTCTTATCTCTCATACATAATATGTTTATTTCCAATTCTTTCTGCCAAAAAGGACAGTTTCGCATTTTCCTACAATATGCTTCATTTGCCACACCTTTACCGATTCAGTTAACCACACCCTTTTGCAGTGTCCTGATGTTGTCTTCATACCTTTCCCATTTATTATTGTGTTATTGGCACGGGAAAAGCACAGCAGGTCAGGCAGCAACCATGGAGCAGGAGAATCGACATTTTGGGCATAAACCCTTCATCGGGAATGCAATGTGGGGGGGCAAGGGGGCTGAGAGATAAAGAAGGTAGTTGGAAAGGCGAGAGAGAGAGATGCAGGTGGGGGGTAATGGTAATAGGTTGGGGGGAGGGAGGAGCAGATTGGTGGGAAGGAAGATGGACAGGTCGGACAGTTCAAGAGGATGGTGCTGAGTTGGAGGGTTGGATAAGGTAGGGGGAGGGGAGATGATGAAACTGGTGAAGTCGACGTTAATGCCGTATGGTTGGAGGGTCCCAAGGCAGAAGATGAGATGTTCTTCTGTCCTTATTCCCTGTCCTTTCATCCAAATCACTCGTAGAAATTGAAATATATTGAGGCCATAGCACTGGAATGTGACACAATTTGTCAACCAGAAAATGACCCATTTACACATACTCTCGGCACCTATTAGCCAGAGAATTTCCTATCCATATCAAATATTATCTTTACACCATGAGCTTCTACTTTCTACAACGACCTTTGATGTAGCACCTTATAAAATGCCTTCTGGAAGTCTATGTATGGTAGAGAGAATGATTCCCCTTTTTCCTTTTGACAGATGTTCAACTATTGGCTTGTAGTTTTCTCCTTTCTGCCTCCCTCCTTTTTCAATAAAGGACTTACACTTCCTATTTCCCATTCTAATGGAATTATCCCAAAATCCAGGTAATTAAAAAATTACCATTGCATTAACTGTCTAACTAGTCACTTCTTTTAATGCCTAGGATGAGGTCCATCAGGGTGCTGGGGGATATTTTAACCTTGCAGACACAACTAATTTCTCAGTACCATTTCCCCAATGACTGTAATTTTTTTGAGTTCCTCCTTCCCTTCCATTTTCTGTTTTATAGCTATTTCTGCGATGTTGCTAGGTCCCCTATTGTGAAACCTAGTTCAAAATATCTTGTCAATTCATTTGCCATTTCCTCATTTTCCATTATAAATTTATCAAACTCACTTTTTTCTCAGACCCCCATTCATTCTATTAACTGTTCTTTATTAAGTATTTGTAGTAACTATTACTAAGTGTTTTTTTACACCGCTGTGCTTTCATAACTTTTTAGCCAATTGTTTATTTTAAAATAAACTGCCCAATCTTCTGACTGGCCACAGTTCTATGCATAATTACATGCTTTTTCTTCTGGCTTGGTATTACTTTTAAATGTTTTATTTAACCTTGGATAGTGGGTCCTTTCCTTGGACTTTTTCTTTCTTGTTGGAATGAATGCGATCTGTGTTTGTTGAAATATCCCTTTCAATGTCTGTCACGTTACTTCTATCGACCTGTTTCTTTACCTAATATGCTATTTCACTTTAGTTCTATTCCTCCACTGTGTCTCCTAATCTGGTAACTGACACCGTGTCACCAGACTGTCTTACTGAGATCAAAACATGGATGTGTCACAACATCCTTCAAGTCTTAACACTGGGAATATCAAAGCTTTGTTTTAGGCCATTAACACAAACTGTGATCAATTGTCGATGCTTCAATTCCCTCTCCTACCACTTCCCCAGAGTAAATAAAGAGATGTTAACCTTGGTATCCCGCTGGAGCTTGAATATTGTCGAGAAAGCCTAATCCTATTAAATATTCTCTACCTTTGATCATTGTGCCACTGAAATTCTTAGCCATGCTTTTGACACCTGTTTAATTAATTATTACATTGCATTCCTTCTTCATAAATACCAAAACATTGCAACCTCAGGCATCCGTATTTTCCTCAGCCATCAATCACTTTCTCACACATTCACATTGGCTCCTTATTTTCCAATTAATGCTTCACTTTTTACTTAGCAATGATGATAAAATTGTTGGTGATTGCCAACAACCATTTCATCCAGAGGAAAAAGCCTGCGAGAGACAGAGATGCAATTCATACCTCACATTCATGACTTGTAAGACTTTATGTCAGCACTAGAGTTAACATTGACAATATATCCTTGAATTTAGACCCTACTATTTTGAAAAAAAATCATACAAATAATTCAAAATCATTTTACAAACTTTCTCCTGTATAATATGCATTTAGTTGAAACCTTTGGTTGATTCAGTCTCTATTCTTCAATGTAAAATGACATGTTGTGTGCTAACTATAATGGGAAAGTGGTCCTCATAGATTTATTTCTGTTAGGGAGAAGATCTTACGGAACGTAGCTCTGAACTAATCCAAAGTGGTGAATTAATTGTGATCATGAAGCCACAAGGCAAGAGCAAAGACATGATAGTCTTCCTCTTTGACCATCAAGCAATCTTATGTAAGAAGGTAAAATCACAGCCAGGCAATAATCTTTGCTTAAGAGCAAATTCTGTCCATCAGTGTTACTTATGAATAGTCATAAAAATTTGTAGAGGGGTTTAGAAGATTTTGAGTCTTTTAGGGATGCAAATGTGGTTCACCTTTTCTGTCATCTGCATGTTATTTGTGTTAGTTTGCAAAACATTTTTATAGCTTTAAAATACACGTTCTACAATGAAGCTTTAGGCTATTGATGCTGGTGATTAGAATTTGGACAATGGGTCACCAGCAATGTTACCTCTCATTTTAGTTGTTCCTGCTTGGACCTCTGAGTTTTGTGCATGGTATACTTAATCAAGAGTGGCATTCATATGGTGAAGGATAATGTGGTGGATTTCCAAGCAGTTGCATGGCTGTACAGCTCACAGGGAGCATTGGTCACCAGGAATATGCTTCTCTGCAGGCAATCCCCATAAAGGTTAAGGTAAACAGTGCTGAGCTAGGCAGAAGGTAAAGAAGCTGGGTTAATGTGAATGAACATCAAAGTTGGTCAATCACCAGAAAAGCCTTCCTCATTTATTTAAATGCAGTCACATACGGGGGTAGGAATGATGAGCAAACATCCAATGATGGGAATTTATCCTCTGGCCTCCTCACTACACTCTGTGTAAAGAGATTACAACTCTCTATCTAGTTCTCCCAATCAAAAGCTCCAGTTTTGCCTGCCTCTCTCATTGAAGTATTTGAGGTGGGAAATTAGTTGGTGAGGGTGGTAAAGGTGGCAGTGGCAGTTAGATTGTGTTGGGTTGGGTAGAATCCCTACAGCATGGAAACATGCCCTTCGGCCCAACAAGTCCACACCGACCCTCCTAAGAGTAACCCTCCCAGACCCATTTCCCTACCCTATATTTACCCCTGACAAATGCACCTAACCTACACATCCCTGAACACTATAGGCAATCTAGCATGGCCAGTTCACCCTAACCTGCACACCTTTGGACTGTGGGAGGAAATCGGAGCCTCTGGAGGAAACCCATGCAGACACGGGGAGAATGTGCAAACTCCACACAGTTACCTGAGACTAGAATTGAACCCGGGTGCCTGGTGCTGTGAGGCAGCAGTGCTAACCATTGAGCCACAGTGCCAGCTGATAGGGCAGGAGTGTTGAGGTCCTAATAGACTCCAAAAAATCAGCTATGCCTCTTTAATCTCAAGTGGACTATCTCAAAAGAAGCAATAGTAAACTTTCAATGAAAGATGAGAAAATTCAACACAGTAAATCTCAAAAGAAGTTCCAAACTATACCCTCGAATCTCATTAGGAAATCTTCAATTATACACTATCCACTGCTCCTGAACGATGGCACTCCCATTGATGGTGAGAAGAGCCAATTACGCCCTGTCACTATCACATTGGACATATCACATATGTCTTCTCAAATAAATCTGGATGCCACGAATTACTTAGAATCATTTTTTCAGACAATTAGCCATAACACACAATGTCAGATAGAAACATGTCAACAATGTTGTGACAGTGAGGAATTACTCTAAAGTGCCAGAAATAGCATCAACTAATGTAAATTAAAAACTTGCTTTCACTCAGTTGAGAACTTATCATGTATGTGACATATATAAGCTTGCAAAATAGTGAAAGGCATTGGATGTTGAGAAAAGCAGGAACCCAGAACAGAACAGGGGTAGTGTTGAGAGCCTTTTCCTTGGATGGTGACAGCTAGCACGAGGTGGCATAGCTTCAAATTGAGGGGTGATAGATATAGGACAGATGTCAGAGGAAGGTTCTTTACACAGAGAGTAGTGGGTTGGGGGGGGGGGGGGGGGAGAGTGGAATGCACTGCCTGCAAAAGTAGTAGGCTTGCCAACTTTACGGGAATTTAAGTGGTCATTGGATAGACATATGGACGAGAATGGAATAGTGTAGGTTAGATGGGCTTCGAACTGGTTTCACAGATCGGCACATTGAGGGCCGAAGGTCCTGTACTGTGCTGTAATGTTCAATGTTTATTGGTGGCAAAGGTGTTGAAGTGGCGACACTGCCATGTCCATTTCAGATTCTGACATATCCTCAAAGCTTTATGCACAGGGAGAAAGCGTGAGTTCTGGAACAGTCAGAAAGGCTGTTGAGGAGCCAAGTGCATTTTGCTCCCACTCTATTTGTGAGTTTGAAACTCTCACATGGTCAGGACTGTTGCCCCTACTCAAAATTTATACATCGCTGGACCTGACCTCGTGGCGACAATGCCTCTTATCCATGCAGAGTTAATCCCCTAGTTCCGACAAATTTCCTTTCATGAAGTAAACTGTCTCTTTTGCTTCATGGACTCTGGAGTTTGGCACTGGCTTTCCTCATGCTGTTTCCCCCTCTCCCCTATGTCTGGGAAGATCAGATTTTAACTGGTGTGGAATCTTCTCTCCATTAGCAACTCTGTTGGAGCTATCCTTGATTTTGCATGAGCAGTGGGCCTATAATCAAATAGGAACTGAGACCGTTTTGCATCTAGTGAAGCTGTAGGCTTTTTCTTAGGCTTGCCTTTGAAGTTTGGACTGCTCCTTCTGTCACATAATGGATGATGGACAGTTGGACAGTACGGAGTTGTCCTTATATGTCGAAACCCATTGGACCTTAGGAAATATTTAAAATCCCTGCTGGTAAACAATGGCCTATTATCTGTGATCAACATTTTCAGGAGTCCGTATAATGCAAAGGTTGTGCATAGTTTTTCTATCATTGTCCTTGTGTCTGCTGAATGAACTCGATGCACTTTGAGTAGATGTCCACAATGTCTAAGAACACTGAGCGCATGCAAGGGCCTGCATAGTTGATGTGCAATTGAGTGCAGGGTTTACTCTGCCATTCCCATGAAGTGGAGATGCTGCTGATGGTAGAAACACCTTTGACCACAAGTCCATCAGGAAGTGGTCAGCACATAATGTCCTTGAGACCCTTTGGGAAAAGGAGAGGGTGGATCCTGTTGAGCCGTTCCTTGGGCAGACTGTCAAAGTCATTTGGCAGAATGCCTCATCACCAGAACTTTCCAACAAGCACCAAGACATGGCTTGGTTGGTGGTGAGAAGGGCTCTGCCTGTGAGATCCTTTATGCATGCCTGGAATCTCTGCCGCACCACAAGCTGCCCTCGAAGCGGCTGCGGGGAGGATGAGACTGTCACACACCTCCTTCTGGAATGTGCCTATGCAAAGGAAGTCTGGAGAAGAATGCAGTGATGTTTGTCAAGGTTTGTCCCGAGCAGCTCCATGACGCGGGACTCCATGCTCCACGGTCTGTTACCCGGGTCGCACACCAAGACTAACATCAACTGTGTCTGGAGGATCATCAACTCGGTCAAAGACGCTCTTTGGTCTGTCCAAAAACTGTTGATCTTCCAGGTGAAGGAGCTGACACTGACTGAGTGTTGCGGACTGGCACATTCCAAGGTCCAGGACTACGTGTTGAGGGATGCGCTAAAGCTTGGGGCAGGTGCCGCCAAGAAGCGGTGGGGAAAGACCACCGTGTAACGTCTGCCAGCCAAAGAAGAACATGGGGCCCACTCAGTAAGTGGGCTCTGCTGACACCTCAGCTAAATATATGGATGGTAAACATACAGACCTGTATATACGAATGATTAATTCCAATCTCTGTATGTTAAGAAATGGAATGTATACGTATGTATGGCATCACCAATTTTATAGATATAAAAATAATTTATGATTAAAGTACATTTTTTAAATTAAAAAAAAACTTGCTGCTGGTGGTAAGTTTTGTCCTTGTTGGTAAGCTGGGTACTGCCCTACCACCATGGCTATGTCTGCATCCAATCCTGGCCACCAGACATAACATCTTGCCAATCTCTTCATTTTGGAAACACCTGGATGACCCTGGTAGAGTTCAGCCAGTATCTGGCAGTGGCCCTTGCGCAGGATAACCATCTTTGTTTCCCTGTAATAGAACACCATCCTCTACAGTCATCTGGTTTCTTGGTGTGAAGACCCTTCAGTTTCCCCCATCACCATCAGCTATTTTAGTTTTGTCAAGATCGGATCTTCCTGTGTCCAAAGCCTGATTTTGTCAGCTGTGACTGGAAGTCTGCCCAGAAAATTTAAAACCATTATGGACTCTTCCAGTGGTGTATCTGCCAGCGGGAGGTGGCTCAATGCATCTGCATTTTCTACTTGGCCTCCCAGACAGTGTTCCAACTTGTAATTGTATGCAGTTACTATTAGAGCCCACCGCTGAATTCGGCCTGAAGCTATGAGTGGCACTTGCTTATCTCATTAAGTAGACCTAGGAGAAAGTGAGGACTGCAGATGCTGGAGATCAGAGCTGAAAAATGTTTTGCTGGAAATGCGCAGCAGGTCAGGCAGCATCCAAGAAGCAGGAGAATTGATGTTTCGGGCATGAGCCCTTCTTCAGGAATGAGGAAGATGTGCCAAGCAGGCTAAGATACAAGGTAGGGAGGAGGGAGTTGGGGGAGGGGCGTTGGGAAAGCGATAGGTGGAAGGAGGTTAAGGTGAGGGTGATAGGCCGGAGAGGGGATGGGGGCGGAGAGGTCGGGAAGAAGATTGCAGGTCAAGAGGGCGGTGCTGAGTCCAAGGGTTGGGACTGAGATAAGGTGGGGGGAGGGGAAATGAGGAAACTGGAGAAATCTGAGTTCATCCCTTGTGGTTGGAGGGTTCCTAGGTGGAAGATGAGGCACACTTCCTCCAGGTGTCGTGTTGCCATGGTTTGCGATGAAGGAGGCCAAGGACCTGCATGTCCTTAGTGGAGTGGGAGGGGGAGTTAATGTGTTCAACCACGGGGCAGTTGGGTTGGTTGCTGCTGGCATCCCAGAGGTGTTCTCTGAAACGTTCCGCAAGTAGGCGGCCTGTCTCCCCAATGTAGAGGAGGCCACATCGGGTGCAGCGGATGCAGTAAATGATGTGTGTGGAGGTGCAGGTGAATTTGTGATGGATATGGTAGGATCCCTTGGGGCCTTGGAGGGAAGTGAGGGGGGAGGTGTGGGCACAAGTTTTGTATTTCTTGCGGTTGCAGGGGAAGGTGCTGGGAGTGGAGGTTGGGTTGCTGGGGGATGTGGACCTGACGAGGGAGTCACGGAGGGAGTGGTCTTTCCGGAATGCTGATAGGGGAGGGGAGGGGAGGGGAGGAAAATTATCCTTGGTGGTGGGGTCTGTTTGGAGGTGGCGGGAATGACGAAGGATGATACGATATATATGGAGGTTGGTGGGTGGTAGGTGAGAACCAGTGGGGTTCTGTCCTGGTGGCGATTGGAGGGGCGGGGCTCAAGGGTGGAGGAGCGGAAAGTGGAGGAGATGCGGTGGAGAGCATCGCCAACCATGTCTGAACCCACCACCAAGGATATATTCCCTCCCCTCCCCTATCAGCATTCTGGAAAGACCACTCCCTTCGCGACTCCCTCATCAGGTCCACACCCCCCACCAACCCAACCTCCACTCCCAGCACCTTCCCCTGCAACTGCAAGTAATGCAAAACTTACGCCCACACCTCCCCCCTCACTTACCTCCAAGGCCCCAAGGGATCCTTCCATATCTGTCACAAATTCACCTGCACCTCCACACATATCATTTACTGCATCCACTGCACCCGATGTGGCCTCCTCTACATTGGGGAGACAGGCCACCTACTAGCGGAATGTTTCAGAGAACACCTCTGGGACACCCGCACCAACCAATCCAACAGCCTCATGGCTGAACACTGTAATTCCCCCTCCCACTCCACCAAGGATATGCAGGTCCTTGGTCTCCTCCATCGCCAGACCATGGCAACACAATGCCTGGAGGAAGACCGCCTCATCTTCCGCCTAGGAACCCTCCAACCACAAGGGATGAATGCAGATTTCTCCAGCTTCCTCATTTCCCCTCCCCCACCTTATCTCAGTCCCAATCCTCTGACCCACCGCCTTCTTGACCTGCAATCTTCTTCCCCACCTCTCTGCCCCCACCCCCTCACCTTAACCTCCTTCCACCTGTCGCATTCCCAACACCCCTCCCTCAAGTCCCTCCTCCCTACCTTTTATCTTAGCCTGCTTGGCACACTTTCCTCATTCCTGAAGAAGGGCTTATGCCCGAAACGTCGATCTCCTGCTCCTTGGATGCTGTCTGACCTGCTGCGCATTTCCAGCAACACATTTTTCAGCTCATTAAGTAGACCTAGCAGGCTTTATGGTCTGATATTACAAATTTATATCCTTAAACATATTGCTAGAACTTCCAGACTCCAACAATGACTGCCAAATCTTCCTTCTGTATCTGGGCATATTTCTGGTCTGCATTAGCCAAAGTCCTGGATACATATGCTGTTCGGGCATTCCTCTCCATTTGACCACCTATGGTCTACAGGGAGGCATCGCATGTTAATACCAGATGTCGCTTGGGATCATAGTGTGCCAGCACCTTAGAGGATGATGGCTGTATCTTCACTTCCCTGAAAGCAACTTCTTAGCCATGACCTTTCCAAGGCTGACCCTTTTTTAAGAGTTGATGCCAGGATGGAGGCCAGGTGATGTATGGACTTTCCATAATAATTCACCAACCCAAGGAAAGATCTCAACTCTGGTTCAGATATGGGAGCCGGAGCACCTTTAATTGCCCTTTATCTCTCAACGGGTGTAACCTGGTATTGTCAACACTGTAGCCCAAGTGGTTTATTTGGGGTGCCTGGAATACACATTTTTCCCTTCTGAGGCACGCATGTGCCTGGGAGAAACATCTAAGGACCATATACAAGTTCTCTAAGTGCTCCTTATTGTTATTCCCTTTTATTAACACATCATCTATGCAAATGGTGACCAGGGGGACATCTTGTAAAATGCTCTCCATCATCTGCTGAGAAGTTCCACAGGCTGATGATACCCAAATGGCAGCCTCTTAAATTGGTACCAACCCTTATGGGTATTAATTGTAGCATACTTCTGGGAACTCCCGTCTAAGTGTAATTGCAGGTATGCATAGCTCATGTCCAGCCTCGTGACAGACAGTGACCCTGCCAGCTTTGCATATACATCCTCTATGTGAGGGACAGGGTAATGATCCAGCTGTGAAAAGCTGTTTACCGTTCATTTAAAATCCCCTCAAAAGCGAACTGACCCATTAGGCTTCAAAGTCGGTATTACAGCAAACTGAACCGGTTTGATGATTCTTTCATTTTCAAGCCTTCTGATTCCTGCCTCTAGTTTTACCGTAGGTAAATGGTACTGCATGGCCTTGTAGAATCGTGGATTTGTTTCCTGGTCGACACGCAAGGTGACCTTATCTCCTCTAATAGTGCCTAGAACTTCCTAAAAACTTCTGGTGTTTTAATTTGGACTTCACTCAGGCAGCCATTTTCTAATCGAAAAATGTTGAGCCAATGTTGAGGTGAATCTCAACCAATTTCACCACATCAAGCTTGGGGCCAAGCCTTTTACTATAGTCAGTGGGAACTGAACCAGCTACTTCTCATAGAGACCATAACCAAAGTTATATCCTTAATCTGCCAAGGTTCCCTAGTATAACCTCTCAGTCTAGCTGAGATTTTGCACAAAAATCAGAGTTGGAATCCAGAGCAAAGTTTGTTAAAGATTGTTTTTGTCATCACTGAAGTGGCTGGTATCGATCTTCATTAGAAATGGTGACCATTTAACCAGATGTTTATTTTGATTGGTTCTGATTTGGATGTTGCTAAGCAATTCTACTGTTCGAAACCAGATGTAGATGGACTTTCCATGGTGTGCAGTCTCCTTGATACCCGCCTATGAGTTCTCTTACTCAGTTTAGATCTAGTGGGACTCTTTTGCTGTCTCAAGTCTGCATACTGGCAGCAACACAATGGCTTTCCAGCCCAGATCCTGAAGAAAACTTTAACCGTTTGGCCTAGGCTTGACTTTGTTTTGGGGTTTTACTGTGGGCTGACCAGGACTCCCTGTGTTCAGGGCATGTCCAGAGTGAGGCTATGCAATGCTGACACTCAAGTGATGTTCCCCAAGTTTAGCTGGACAGGTGGAGGTCTCCATTTCCATCAGAATAAACTGCAACTTTTTGCCTCATTCCCCAACAATAAAGCGAGTTGTGGTGCCTGTTTGAAGTCCAGATGGGCTTCAGCTAGTAGATGCTTTTGAATGGTTACATCATTAATCCCACATACCAAACAGTCTTTCTGTATTTCAGTAAGCATTAAACCAAAGTCACATGCCTCTGCCAGTTGTCTTAACCTCGTCAAAAATCTCGATACAGATTCCCCTGGTTCTTAAATTGCCAAATAAAACTGATAGTCTCAGAATAGAGAAGGTATGGAGTTGTAATATTCCTTAACCAAATCCATCTACTCTTGAAAGGTTTTAGTATCTGGTGCTTCAGGGAAAGTCAGGCTCCTAATAACCTGAAAAGCTGTGGGCCCACAAGCTGTCAAGGGAATTATTTGTTGCTTCTCATCTGCTCCAATGAAATTTTCCAGCAAAAAAAAAATTCTTTCTACATACTGGGCCCAGTCTTTGATGTCAGAATCGAATGAGTCAGGCCTCCCAAACAATGGCATGATGACAAAAATGCTGAACCCAACTCAAAGCTGACTGTTGCACATGAATTTCTTCCGGAGTGTGCTTTTCTCTCATCACCACTGAAATAACTCCACAGAGGCCAGTATACCATGTCCAAGTCACCCTTTATTAACATATGGAGAATCCCTGACACTAATCCATCTTCCTCAGAGTCAGCTCTCGGAGTGAACAGGACACCTGACAATTGATTAACAGGCCCAATCAGGGAACTCATATTCTTTGACGTCTATCTGACTGACCTTGTTACAATCATTACACTACTCTTCTGTATCCTGCCATGATTTTACAGGCATGAGGGAGCCATTGAATGGGTTGCCTCTCCATGGCCCAATTCTGGCCCCTACTTGCGCAATTAATGCCTAACTGAGAACCAGGTCATTCAACCAGATCACTTATTTAACAGGTGCTGATAGGTGTCTACACCCAACTTGTAGATCGGGTGGTTAATCCTGTCCAGTGCAGGTCAATGAAATTGAAGAAATGGATGTCCTCCCCATGGCTTCTGTGCATTGGAAGGGACTACATATCTGCTTTATTAGACATTAAGTTGGAATGGAAGCTAGATTGATAGATAACTGAAATACCAGAAACGCTTTGCAACTTGGAAAGTCAAGTGATGCCCATTTTTGGTGACACAGAAAAATATTGCTGGCAGAGCAGTGAAATTGTTTCATTATTCAGTCAGAGTAGCATTAAGAATCTTTGAGTTAAAGAAAAACCACCAGATGATAGCCCTCAGAGCTGTAGTTTGCTACAGATTGGTGAAAGCAGTGCAACTGGAGCAATCCTGAGCTAGAATATAGAAAACATATTTTCCAACATGCAGCACCTTACATTTATATAAACTAAACTCCATCTGCTGCTCCTCAGCCCATTGGTCCATCTGACCAAGATCCTGTTGTATTCTGAGGTAATATTCTTCACTGTCCACTGCACCTCCACTTTTGGTGTCACCTGCAAACTTATTAGCTATACCTCCTATGTTCACATCCAAATCATTTATATAAATGATGAAAAGCAATGGCTCCAGCATTGATACTAGTGGTGCAATACTGGCCTCCAGTCTGAAAGGCAACCCTCCACCACCACTGTCTACCTTCTACCTTCGAGCCAGTTCTGTATCCAAATAGCGAGTTCTCTCTGTATTCCATGTGATCTAACCTTGCTAACCAGTCTACCATGAGGAACTTTGTTGAGTGCCTTTCTGAAGTCCATCCAGATCACGTGCATCTCTCTTCCCTCATCAATCTTCTTTGTTACTTCTTCCAAAAAACTCAATCAAGTTCATGAGACATGACTTCCTAAAACAAGCCATGTTGACTATCCCTAATCATCCTTGCCTTTCCAAATACATGTAAATCCTGTCCCTCAGGATTCCCTACAACAACTTGCCCACCACAGATGTCAGGCTCACCAGCCTATAATTCTCTGGCTTTTCCTTACCAACTTTTTAAAATAGTGGCACCAGGTTTGCCAACCTCCAATCTTCTGGCACCTCACTTGTGGCTATCAATGATAAGGGGTTCAGCAATCACTTCCCTAGCTTTCCACAGAGTTCTAGGGTACACTTGATCGAGTCCCAGGGATTTATCCATCTTTATGTAATTTAAGAATCCAGCACCACCTCCTCTGTAATATGGATATTTTCGAGAGGTTGCTATTTATTTCCCCTCATTCTCTTTCTTCCATATTCTTCTCCACAGTAAACATTGATGGAAAATACTCCTTTAGTATCTCCCCCATCTCCTGCCATTGCACGCATAGGTAGCCTTGCTGATCTTTGAAGTGCCCTATTCTCTCCTTAATTACCCTTTTGTCCTTAATGTTTGTAGTATCCCTTTGGATTTTCCCTAACCATATTTGCCAATGCTATAGCATGTCTCCATTTTGCTATCCTGACCTCCCTCTTAAGTATAGTCCTACTGCCTTTATACTCTTCCAGGGATTCACTTGATATGTGTTGTCTATAGCTAACATGCACTTCCTTTTTGTTCTTGACCAAAACCTCAATTTCTCTTGTCATCTAGCATTCCCTGCACCTATCAGTCTTGCCCTTCACCCTAATAGGAACATACTGTCTCTGGACTCACGTTATCTAATTTTCCCATTTTCCAGCTGTCTGTTTACCTGAAACAACCTTTGAAAATTCTTGCCTAATACCGTTAAAGATGACCTTCCTCCAATTTAGAACTTCAACTTTCAGATCCAGTCTATCCTTTTCCATCACCATTTTGAAACAAATAGAATTATGGTCACTGGCCCCAAAGTGCTCCCCCACTAACACCTCAGTCACCTACCCTGACTTGTTTCCCAATAGTAAGTCAGGTTTTGCACCTTCTCTAGTAGGTACATCCACGTACTGAATCAGAGGTCTTTTTGTTTGTACACATCTAACAAATTCCTCTCCAAGTGATTAAAACTATGGCAGTCCCAGTCTATGTTTGGAAAGTTAAAATCCTGAACCATAATCACCCTATTATTCTTACAGATAATGAGATCTCCTTACAAATTTCTTATCAATT
Source organism: Chiloscyllium punctatum (assembly GCF_047496795.1). Classification (NCBI taxonomy): domain Eukaryota; kingdom Metazoa; phylum Chordata; class Chondrichthyes; order Orectolobiformes; family Hemiscylliidae; genus Chiloscyllium; species Chiloscyllium punctatum. Next base: position 73,823,875 of record NC_092744.1, on the reverse strand, counting down.
TCCCAATGACTATTGGGGGGAGGATCGATAGTACAATCCCAATAAGGTGATCATCCCTTCCTTATTTCTCAGTTCCACCCAAATAACTTTCCTGGTTATATTCCAGAGAATATCCGCCTTAAATACAGCCACAATGTTATTGCCTTTCAAAACAATCACCCTCCCTCCTCTCTTGATCCCCTTTTTATTCTTCCCACAGCATTTGTATTCTGGAACATTAAGCTGCCAGTCCTGTCCATCCCTGAGGCATGTCTCTGTAATTGCTTTGATATCCTAGTCTCATGTTCCTAACCATGCCCTGAGTTCACCTGCCTTCCCTGTCAGGCCTCTTGCATTGTAGTAAATGTCATTTAATTTATCAGTCCGACCTCATTCTCGACGTTGTTCCTGCCTGCCCTGTCTGTTTGACTTACTCTTTTTCCCAGCTGTACCAGTCACAGACTGAGCTCTTTCCTCACTATTTCCCTGGGACTCAACCCCCTCCCTAAATAGTTTAAATCCTCCTGAGCAATTCTAGCAAATCTCCCCTCCAGTATATTAGTCCCCTTCCAATTCAGCTGCAATCCGTCCTTCTTGTACAGGTCACCTCTATCCAAGAAGACATTCCCATGATCCAAAAACATGAACCCTTTTCACCTGCACCAGCTCCTCAGCCATGCATTGATCTGCTCTATCCTCTATTCCTACCCTCACTAGCTCATAGCACTGGGAGAAATCCAGATATTATTACCCTTGAGAGCCTACTTTTTAAATTCCTTCTTAACTTCCTATATTCTCTCTTCAGAATCTTTTCCCTTCCTATGCTGTTAGTTCCAATGTGTACAATCACCTCCTGCTGGTCCCTCTTCCCTTAGAGAATATTCTGCACCATCTCCAAGAAATCCTTGATCCTAGACCCAGGGAGGCAACACACCATTCTGATTTTTCACTGCCAGCTGCAGAAACGTCTGGCTGTTCCTCTGACTGGAGTTCCTATCATAATTAATTGTTTGGAACCTGACTTACCCATTGTTACATTAGAACTAATCTCGGTACAAGAAACCTGACTGTCAGTGCTACATTCCCCTGAGAGTCCATCATCCTGTACATTTTCAAGAACAGCTATTTGTTTCAGATGGGGATAACCACAAGAGACTCCTGTACTACCTGCTTCCCTCTCCTACCTTTCCTGGTAGTAACTCATCTATCTGACTATCTGGGGTTTATCTCCCTCCCTATAATTGCCATCCATCACAGCCCCTAGCTCCTGTAAATTCCTCATTGCCTCTAACTGTCACTCTAACCGAACAATGAGATCTGATAGGATTCACAAACAAACACATTTCCTGCAGATATAATCATCCGTAATACGAAACTCTCCCTAACCTCCCACATCTGACAGGAAGAGCACACCATTCTACTAAACACCATCTTTGCACCTTAAGAATGTACAGATCAAGAAAATAGCATAGTCTTACTGCTCTAAAAACAATACTCCAGGCTAACTTAGTACCTACATTTTATATTTTTAAAGTTTAATCAAGAGACAGATTTCAATAACATATAATAAAAAAACCTCGAACCCTATTGTAGATTTACAAAAGAATAACTGTAAGGTTACAGTTTGAAAGCACACCTAACTCCTCCCCAGCTGAGAGCTCCCACACACAGCCTTTTCCAAGGTCAGCTGTGAATTTCACTTTTGGATTATTTTTCTTAGAAGGAACTCTGATGTCCAGAGATACTCGAAACCAGACAGCAAAGGCAGCAGCTCTGCATGTTACTGCTGGGTCAGACAGCAGTGTAGGTTTCCTGCTCTGTTTGTGTTGCTGCCTATGTGGTCACTGCCTTTGTCTTTATTCCTCCTTGTTAAAGTGCTGTTGTTTGTGTGATGACTTATGAAACAGGGGGCTCCATTGTCAACACATGTAAACTCAGTTAGATCATAACAGTTTCCACCCTATCCCTTCTTGCTCTGTCAAACAAGACCCCATTGCTTCTCTCCAGGATCTACGAACTAAGCTCCATAGAGATTCCAGACTTGCCCAGGTATGGGAGAACTCATGATTCCTCTTCATCCGATACTCCCTACAATACCAGATATGTCCAGTGATCTTGATGGGGTGCCTGGCTTCCAATTGACTGGCATCTCCATATGTTGGAACTTCCTCTCTCGAATGTGGCTTGTTCTAATTAAAGAGCTAGCATCCGGAAAATTAAAATGGAGAAAATTGGCCAAAATGAGAACTCCCCAAATCTACAAAGGGTTTCAGGGTGCCTATACTCAGTGTATAATCTAGCCTTATGATTCTGTGAAATGGTTTTAGCTGTTGGTTGCTAATGCTTGTCAAGTTTAATAGATCAACAGATTTTAAATAATCAATTGCATTGTGTACCATATTTCATAGGATATTCTACGTCGTGACATCTTGTACTACAAGAACAGAATAGATGTTGACAATATTCTGGTGGTAGACATAAACGATGGAAAAGATTGGGAATTCAATGTCAAGGTTAAAAATGCTTTCAAAATTCAAAGTAAGCTTGTAGATGATGAGGTGCATCTATTCTGTGCAAAGAAATCTTCAGAGAAACTGCTGTGGCTTCATGCCTTTGAGGATGAAAGAAAACTGGTTAGAAATGATGAAGAATCAGGTAAAATATGTCTTATGCTTGAGTTAAGAATACTTGTAGTTTGGCCTATGGCAAACGGGATTCTGTGCAGCAAATCTATAATTGGTTAACATGAGACCAAGCTCTAAGTCACTCTTGATTTCTCAAAAAGGTTAACTTTGGCCATGAACTGACAAGAATCCTATTTGATGGATCTATCCTCTCTGAGGCTGATAGAGTTAAAAATCACACAACACCAGGTCATAGTTCAACAGGTTTAATTGGAAGCACACTAACTTTCGGAGCGACGCTCCTTCATCAGGTGATAGTGGAGGGCTCAATCCTAACACAGAATTTATAGCAAAAATTTACAAGTGTGATGTAACTGAAATTATACATTGAAAAATTGATTATCTGTTAAGCCTTTCATCTGTTAGAATACAGTGATATTTTCACTTCTTTCATTTTGAAAAAGTTGCATTCGCGGGTTAGCTGTTAACAATAGTGTTAGCTAGACAATATGTTGAAGGTGTTGGCCCCCTGTGTTCTCTGTCTATGCAATGATGTTTAGATTGTTTCTAACCTAAAAAGTGAGATAACAGAGTTTTACATAAATTCATGCAGTTTTTGAGCAAAGTACAATGGGGCTGATAAAGACAGCTCACCACTGCCATCTCCAGGGTAACTGGGGATAGGCAATGAATGCTGGCCTAACTCCTGACAACCCACATCTCATGAATGAACTTTTCAAGCCTGTCTGAACCCAAGAAGTAGCTCTGCATAAAGATGCTATGTTTTATTACAGTAACTTTGATTGCTTTGCTTATGCAAAATTCCTGAGTCTTCTGGCCGATTAGTTACACTAGTGGCTCTAAAAATATATTAGTAAACAATAGAGAGAAGGGTGGAAGTTACAGTTGGTCCTGATATGACGTGATAGTTCCATTGTTGTGTGATCTTGCTTTATAAGAAAATCATGCAATAGCCACGCCATTTAAACAAATGGGGCCAGAGTTGTATTATAGCCCATACAGGTAAGGAAAGTTCACGTTCTACAAATAACAGTCTAAATGATTCAATTGTGTGAAAGTCAATTTGCACTGAAGAAACATGCTTTATATCAGAACCGACTGTACTCCATTACACTGCACCGATCATTTCCCTCTTAAATTCCTATGCGCTGCATGATGAAAGCATTCATTCAAAGCAAAAACAATTGATCTGCCAAGAAGTTAACTCTAAATATACATGTTATATGGTATAGCAGGTAAAGAGAAATGGTTGTGTTTGAAGCTAGAATTTATGTCTGTCTTTCCCAAGGTTGAATGTGACATTAGACATTTCAACTGCCTTTCTAAATATAGTGTAGAGCGATAGTAGTGGCAGAGTGGAGTTTATGGGCAAAAATTGGAACAGCATTGGTTCCAAAGCTCTTTCTGTCGGAGGCAAAACTGATGTACGACTGCAAGTATCAAATGCAAGGAAGATTGATCTTTGAAAACACTTCCTAAAGAGAAACAATGTAGTTATACTTGATTGTATGTGACAGGTAGTGACTACATACTCTGAAGATATGTAAAAAGATGGGAATTTAGTAATGTGCCATGGTGGATTTGTGCAACAGCGTCATTTGCTATGCAATTGCTTAAGAAAGAATGGCACATGTTTGTTAATCACTGCAAGTATGGGAAAAGAGTTGAAAAGCATGGTGCTGGAAAGACACAGCTGGTCAGGCAGCATCCGAAGAGTAGGAAAGTCAATGTTTCAAGCATGAGATCTTCATCAGGAATGGGTGGGGTGGGAGGGGAGAGGGAGAGGGGGCAAGGGGGCTGAGAGATAAATGGGAGGGGGGTGGGGCTGGGGGGGGCAAGGTAGCTGGGGAATGCAATAGGTGGATGAAGGTAGGGAGTGGTGGTGTTGATGATTGGTCGGAGTGGAGGGTAGAATGGATAGGTGGGAAGGAAGATGGACAGGCAGGACAGTTCAAGAAGGTGATGCCTAGTTAGAGGGTTGGATCTGGGATAAGGTGGGGGAGGGGAAATGAGGACACTGTTGAAATCAACATTCATCCTGTGTGTTTGGAGTGTCCCAAGGCAGAAGATGAGGTATTCTTCCTCCAGGCGTTGGGTGGCTAGAGTTTGGTGATGGAGGAGGCCCAGGACTTAGATGTCCTTTGCGGGGTGGGAGGGGGCATTGAAGTGTTCAGCAACAGGGTGTGTGTGTGTCCCAGGGAAGTTCTCCGAAATGTTCCACAAGTTGGCTTCCTGTTTCTCCAATTTAGAAGAAACCACATCGAGAGCGACGGACACAGTAAATAACTTGTGTGGAGGTATAGGTAAATCTCTGTTGCATGTGGATGGATCCTTTGGGGTCTTGGATGGAGGTGTGGGTGTGGTGGCAAGGAAAGTTGGTGGGAGTGGAGGGTGGATTGGTGGGGAGCATGGACCTAACAAGGGAGTCACGGAGGGAATAGTCTCTGTGGATTGTAGATAGGATTGGGGAGTGGAATATATCCCTGGTGGTGGGGTCTGTTTGTAAGTGGCAGAAATGGCAGAGGATGATGTGTTGTATCCAGAAGTTGGTGGGTGAAAGGTGAGGACAGGGGGTTCTGTGCGTTGTTGTGATTGGAGGGATGAGGTTCAAGGGCGGAGGTGCAGGAAGTGGAGGAGATGCACTGGAGAGCATCATTGACCACTTGGGAGGGGAAATTGTGATCCTTGAAGAAGGAGGCCATCTGGGATATTCTATGGTGGAATTGGTCCTCCTGAGAGCAGATGCAGCGAAGGCGGAGGAATTGGGAGTAAGGAATTGGGAACTACAGTTAGGTGTACAAATATTCCAGAGACTTTACCACTCTTTCATTGTTTACTGAATATTTCCATACTCCAAAGAGACGTACTCCTCAACACTGAAGCTTCCAATACTTGAAGGATTTGTGCACTGATATCTTCACACGCAATTACTCTTACCCAACCTATGTTTAGAATACATGACCCAAGTACTGACCCATATTATGGATTACAGGTTAGTGGTGTATCTGTAACTGTATCTCCTTCTTCATTACCTCATTTCTACTTCAACAACATCCATGTTAGTGGAAACAATGATTGCATGAATTCGTGACAAGATGAGTTTGACAGGCTGGTCAACACAGTTCCTGATGTGCCTCCAGTTCCTGAACTCAGAACAGCTCTAAAAAGCACCACTTGAAGAATTGAAAAGCAAAAATGATAAATATGCAGGCTTGGTCTTGGAATTTGAGGAACGTGGTCTTATTTGCAATCAGTGGTCTTGTCTGAAAATGCATCAAAATACCTTCATTGAGAAGAAATTTGTTACCTGGCTGATGGAAGTCAAAAACCTTGTATAAGCTGCAACAATTGATATAGCAAAAGATTTGATGGGCAAAAGTTTTTGAATCCCTTAAATGGAAAAGAATTTGAAGACATCAACATATGGTACGGATTGATAGAGCATGCGTTTACTGCATCACAAAAACACTGACGTTACAGCAGAGTATGATAAAATTTCTGCTTTTAAACATGCTGGAACTATAGAGACTTCAACTCGGAAGCTATTTTCATTACACCTGATGGCAAGGTTATAGATTACAAACCCACGATGAACAGTCCAGTTTTTGATGAATACAGTGAACTTGCAACTAAGCTACAATGCTTGAATGTTAAAAGTCTCACAGGGAATGAGAAGTCAGTTTTCTTCATCAATGTGTACATCGTATTAGCGATTCATGGAAATATTAAATGAGGATCAGTAAAAAAACATGTGGCAGAGATATAATTTTTTAAAAATTCTGCAAGTTACATGATTGGTGGAGAGGTTTTTACATTGCACGATATTGAAAATGGTATACTTCATGGAACCGAAAAGACATAGATCAGAGATCGAAACCATTCTTAAAGGGCAATCCATGTTTTAAGCTCACCACTGAATGAATAACACAACAAAGTGATTCCAAGATGGTGACAGAATAGGAGCCCTCAGCTGGAGCTTGTCCACTCTGTCCATTATTTTTCCTTTTCTCTTTTTTTCATCATTTGTGTTTTTTTCCCTTCTTTCTTCTCAGTGACGTCCTGAACTCTTGGCCTCAGCACAAACCTGGCATGGTGATCTCTCGGCTCAGTGTGGTGGTCTCCCAGCCCCATTTGACAGCCAGGTGTGGCAGTGTCCCGGCTCAGCATGACCGTCTCTTGGTGGCCTGGCATGGCAGTCCCTCGGTGGCCTGGTGTGGTGGTCTTTCAGCCTGGATGGTCTCTGTGGATATACAGCCTTGAGCTGGTTCCAGAGTGACCATGAGAGCCTCGAGGTAACCCCAGTGTGGTCTGGATTCAAGACCCGACATGGACTAGAGGCTAGATGCCAGCTGTAAATGACGACTTGTTAACTTTACACTGTATACATTTGAGTACATGTGACAATAAAGCTAATTCTAATTATAATTTGGACTTTAGACTCATCGTGTGCTCATAATAGTTCAAGACACCAACAAATTGGAGAACATCACGAGGCCACAGTGTTTTTCAGTCTCTTTCAGGATGTCATCTTGGAACATCCTTACCTCTAAGAGCATCAACTGAATGGGAAAGGTGAAGATAGAGACTTCTCTCAAGCTTCTATTATGTCTTGTTCTTCTCACTCTGACAAACACAGAACACAAAGCACCTTTAACAACTCCTTCAATGTACCAGCCACTTTCTTTTATTTGGAAGAAAACCCCTACCTCAATGCCAGTAGCCATGATCAAGATAACATCCACCCGACATTATCTGTAAGGAGAAACACAGCAATCTACCAAGGTTGATGAAGTTAGTGATTAACATGTAAATAAAGACAGAATCCACAAAACAAATTACATGATGAGCCAATCACAAAAATCTTTCACAAGTCAATCGTCATTTTGTAATCTAAACTGCACTGAAATGCCCCTTCCATACTGACTGTGAAAGAAAGGTGTATTACAATGACAGAAGAAAGACACTGGAGAAAGAGATGCTGAAAACCACAATATTATTTAAGGGAACAGAATTCACTTTGGTAAATAAAGAATACCCGCACTTGTTTCTTGAAATTGTCACTCACAAGGAGAAAATGTAACAAAGTCTCTTCCTGTGGTAAGTAATCCACCCCAACAATTACAGAAAATTTCCCAGCTACACAATTAGCTCGATATTACATTGTTATTAATGATACATTCTTTCTTTCCATTACTTACCTTAGTTTAAATATTAAATACTCAGATGCATATAGAACAGATTGAATTGGATTACTTTGTACTTATTAAAAATAAAGACATTTGAAAACTTATTCCAAAAGTTTTGAGTTGCATTAATATATTACACTATGCTACTTTTTAAAGGCTTTGTCATCACGGAAGCCCAAAAACAGAAGGCGAAAATGCTTGCAAAAAAGCCAATGAAGAAGAAAAGAGGTGATTTGCTGATATTAAATAAATAAGTCATAGACATCCATTCTGGAAATAAAACAGAAGATATGAAGCAGCCACTAAATTTCTGTGTGCAATGTAAAACTTCATTATAAATTAGATGGGAAAGATTTTCTCTTATATCATGTATAATGAAATTGCAATCGATTTTGAAGAATAGATTTATAATTTTGTTCTGCATTAACGCACAGAGAAAATGATTTGGCTATTTTTGAGAGCAGTTGAAGTTTTTGTGTTTACCAAAAACTCAAGTTATGCTCTTACTGACTTTTTAAAGTATTAAGTGTTTACTAAGTTCAATTGTAACGATAGACAAGACAGAACAATTATTTAAAATTATGCTCAAGTTTGGTCTTTTCTGGGTACTATGGTCACATAGTTCAAAAACATTAAGACTAGTTTTAGCCAAGTAGTCATCATAAACAGAGTTAATGTGGTTTAGAACAAATAAATGGAATGGATGTGACATTTATACTATATAAATCAGTCTCCCATGGATTATATCTAAGAAATCAAGAGAAAGATTGTCTGCAAATTTAATGCGATGAAATACTTAGCTTTTAATTTGGTAACGATTTTAAAACAATATTTCCAGTTATTTTTGTTTTAATGTATCAATTTTATACTATTATTATTAAATAGTTAAACTCATTGTAATTTGCAAGGTGAAGACGTAATTGGTTGAAACCTTGGGAACAGAGTGAAGAGTTTGAAAATATATATCCGAGCACTTTGGCATCATTATTCGTTTAAAAAATTGACAATTTCAAATAGGAAATGTCAATTATCTATGTGGACGTGGCAGTTTATAAGTGAAAACAAGACTAGGGTGAAACTATGGGGAGTTGAAGAGTTGGGGACAGAGAGGGCAACTTGATACAGCACAGACAGTGTAGTTACCTCCAATGCCCAGTTTTTGTTCAGGTCAAACTTTAAATGTCCAACATGATGAGAAAACTAAAAATTGAATACATTCATTGCAGCCAGCTGTGGCATACCAAATTTGTTACTTTGAAAGTTAATGTAAGAGATCATGATCCCCAGCAGTGTTAGTGTCTCAACTATATCAGAACAGGAAAACACCAGAGTCTTTCTCGGGCAGAATTCACCACTCACTTAGATCATGATCAACACCTTGACCTAATAAATTCTGTCAATCTCAATCTTTAAATTGACTTGGTCTGTCAATCTTTTTGATGACCAGTAGAATTTCACAACTGCTGTCATATGTTAAACGAATGAAACTTCTTTGGGTTTCAAGTCCAATATCATAACCACAAGACTACCATGTAAATGTGCACTGAAAAGTGTGGGATAGGGACGTGGACTTAGAAATTTTAGAAACTGCAAAACCTCACAAAAAGATATATCTTGTATCAATAAAGTGTGACATAGCTCAAAATGAACAGATATCGGACTGTGGTATTTTCAAACAGGATGTGGCAGAATTAGAAATTCAGTGAGGCTATCTCAACATCAGAAGCTCATGTAGTCGACCAGGTTGCGTCTCCAGATTATGCACTCACTGTCATATCACTCTTATTCAAACCTTCCTGGCCTGGATGCTCATGATGTCCCTGTCTTGCACTGTTTTTCCTTGTCTTTTTGTACACTGTCCCTTAAACCCGAGACAGCAGTCTGATGTTACTGTTACTTGGACACTACCAATTGCACAGACACAAAGCCAGAAGGCTCATCATGTTTTACAGCAGGACACCGTCAAATCAAAGGGAATAGCTTTAGCTTTCACTTGGGGGTGTCTCCGGCACAAAAGTCAACGATATCCTCCAAAATCAGCCCAGTCTCTGTTCAGTGGGCAAGAACCAAAATCCTTTCCTTATTAATGGTGAGCAGCTGAATTACAGGCAGTGCACTGCCAGTCTTAACCCTTTGTGACCAGTTGTGGGCGGTGTTTCTCACTGGATGACAGGAAGATGGTTATTACAGGAGATGAAAGTAGGTGGCACAGCTACTGATGTAGCTAGTGTGCTACCCTGAGCGAGTGAGTGAGAAGCACCGACGGTATGCAGGTTAATGGTTTCAGGGTTGAAATGGGTGACAGTAAGTTGGGAAGATGTTGCAGACAGTATTGAGAGTGGAGATTCATACAGTCATAGGACCATACAGCATGGAAACAAATCATCCATGCTGACCAGATATTCTAAATTAATCTAGTCCCATTTGCCAGCATTTGGTCCATATCCCTCTGAACCCTTCCAATTCATGTACCCATCTAGATGCCTTTTAAATGCTGTAATTGTACCAGCCTCCACCTCTTCCTCTGGCAGCTCATTTCATACATGCACTACCCTCTGTGTGAAGACAGCATGAGTGTCAGTGGGAAATGTATACAGTGGCAGAGTCGAAAAGTGTGGAGCTGGTCAATGGCTAGATTCCTAATGAAGGCCTTATGCCCGAAATGTTGATTCTCCTGCTCCTCGGATGCTGCCTGACCGGCTGTGCTTTTCCAGCTCTCCACTCTTTGACTCTGATCTCCAGCATCTGCAGTGCTCACTTTCTCCCTTCTTACAGTGGCAGGGGTGGAGTGTGTGTGAGGTATTAGAGAGAAGATGTAAGGTGGAATGTAACTGGCAAAGTGGAGGACATTTACTTTCTTCTTACACTGCTGAGCATTCCTTCAGATGGCTTAGACTGCTTTAACCCAGTTGGCTACCTCGGAATAGATCTGCTGTCATGGTCTCTCCTGTTAAGGATGCACCTCCAAATCCCTGCCCGGGCAGTAGGTTGCCAACTTCTCCCTGTCTGCCATCTCGAGGGCAAATGTCAGAAATCACCGCAGGGCAATACTTGTCCAGGTGCACATATATGCAAGCAATGCTGGTGAATTCTATGATATGCAAAAAAGGGCAGGTTGCGCCAGGAGCAGAATGTGGTGAGATGGGGCAGAAATTTGTCAGAGAGACAACATAGGCGCTTGGTAGGATTTGGAAAGTGAATATGCTTGGACTCACAATGAGATATCTTCCAAAAAATCTGACACAACTCAGACTTAGCCAAAAAATGTGAAGTTCAGCCCATTGAGTTTTGAAGTGCAAAAAGAAGCCCTTCATCCCATTGTGTTTGCACTGGTCATCAATATCTTCGTAGTCTAATCCCATTTCCCAACATTTGGCTCACAGTCTTGTATGCTATGGGATTTGTAGCGCTCATCTAAATATTTCTTAAATGTTGTCTATCATCTTTCAGTCTGCAATTTCCAGATATGCCCCAGCTCTGGGTGAAAAAATATTTTCCTCAAATTCCCTCTACACTCCTACCTCATATCTCAAACTATTGCCCTATGTCTATTAATCCCTCTACTAACGAAAAAACATTTTTCCCTTTAAATCATATCTATGTCCCTCAGAACTTTGTACATGTCAATTATATTGCTCCTCAGTCTTCTGTGCTCCAAGAAAAATAAAGCCAGTCTATCTGATATTTCTTCATCGCTGAAACACTCCAGACAAACCAATAGCTTGGTGAGTATATTTGCTCCCTCTCTAGTACAATCACATCTTTCCTAAAATATGGCAGCCACAACCACACTCAATACTCTAGCTGTGGACAAACTAACACTATATATAACTCCATAATAACTTCCTTGCTCTTGTATTCAATGTCTTGGCTAATAAAGTCAAATATTACATATGCCTTATCTACCTGTCCTGCTGTCTCTCAGATTCTATGGACTTACTCACCAAGATCTCTTTAATTCTCTGTAGTTTCTAAGGTTCTACCATTCATCATATATTCCCTTGGCTTCTTCATCCTTTCAAAATGCATCACCTCACACTTTTGCAGATTAAATTCCATTTGCCACTGCCTGTCCATTAGACTACGAAGATATTGATGACCAGTGCAAACACAATGGGATGAAGGGCTTCTTTTTGCACTTCAAAACTCAATGGGCTGAACTTCACATTTTTTGGCTAAGTCTGAGTTGTGTCAGATTTTTTGGAAGATATCTCATTGTGAGTCCAAGCATATTCACTTTCCAAATCATACCAAGCGCCTATGGTCTACAGCCCATCTATATTACCCTGTAGACTGCAGCTTTCCTAATTGTTATTTAGCACAATCTGAAAAATTTTTGATCATGCTTTTTACATTCATATCTGGATCATTAATATACACTCCTGCAAGGAAAGCAAGGAACCTCATTGGACACAGGCTTTAAGCGATAAAAGCAACATTCAACAATGATCATCTGCCTTTTGCTACTAAGCAAAGTTTTTTTATCCAATTTGCTAAATTGCCCTGGATCCCATGGGCTCGTACCTCTAGATCAGTCTATTTGTGACACCTTTTCAAAACCTTGACTGAAGTTCATGTAGACTACATCAACTGCACTATCCTCACCTACTCATAAATCACATTCTCAAAAATTTAATCAAATTTATTAGATGTACTCCCTCTTAAATTTGTCAATTCCATGTACCTGGTCAGCAACTCTACTTTAGTGTATCTTTATTTGACATCAATGAAGAAAAGTTAAAAATTTCAACAGTGAAATTTTGTGATATGAAACCGCCTGGGATCGAGTTTCCTGATACCTTTAAAAATCTTGAGGTTTGATGAGTTGGATTCCCTGTCAGCTCATCCTGTTCTTCTTGACAGCTGAAATGGACAATCTTCCCTTATAGCTCAGCATTCTGACTTTAGTAATCAGGCTCATTTCTTATCTCTCACCTCCGCAACAGTACTGCAGCCATTCTGCACAATGGAAATCAAAACAAAATACAATACCTCAGACATGTTCTCATCAAAGCCACATCAAACTCAGGATCACTGCTTTTGACATATAAATCCTTCATTGTACATTCCAACATTGTAGTTGCTTTTTTATCACTGTCTATGAGCACTGAACTGATAGGTAATAGTCCAGCTAATAAAAAAGAATCAAAACTCCTAAACCTCTGACTTTCATTTTAACTCTAATTTTAAAGTGCACTTTTCATTTGCACCTTTTCTCTCTAATCCAATACTTTGAATTTATCTTTGATTTCCATTCACTCCCTCTGCTTATAGATCTGGCCCATTTCAGAACTTTGGTTAATGTGACTGACCATTGCAATTTCTTGCGTTATCTACAAACTACATTCTGTAACAGTCCCACCACTTGGTCCCATTTAAATTATAATGGCGGCTCAAAATCAACACCTGTTGGACTTGGCTGGTGAGTCTGATGCTTTCTATTGCAGAGCCACCACTTTGTGCTGTCTGCCTGGCAGACCCAGCCTCACACTGCATACTGTCCAGTTATAATCAGAACAGAGATATACAATTGCTTCAGAAATCCATGCCTAAACAGAAATAAGTATAAGGAGGAATAGACATTATTGAGTCAAACAACAGTTGAAACTAAACCAGAGAAAATCGCACTAAGTAAAATGTAATCACGTTGGTAGGATATGTTACAATATACAAACAAATGAATACAGAAAATGAAGACAAGGCAGAAGGATTTTGTTCTGCTGAAGACAGACTTTGGTCAAATTCACCAGTTGAACCTGTTCTTCACTACTTGGCAATACTATATTACTTAACGGTATATAAAAGTATAACAAATATAAAAGCAATCTTATCAGATTTGGATGGCATAGATTATTTTCATTACCTGCACGCGATGCTCCATTGTTAAGGTAGCTTAAATCATTATGGGGAGATAAACCACAGTTAATAGTCTCTGTCAGTATATGGGTGAATACTATGAGGATACAGGTGAATTTTAAAAGTTGACATTAAGAATTACAATTTAAGTTCTCAACATTTACTGTTCCATTGAAATGGACAATCATGTTGAGAAAGAAGACAAAAACACTTTTTAAAACAGTGTTAACCTTTTACTCTGGCCAAGAGGAGTTGACCAACATTTGACCTACTCAGCCTTTCAAAGGCTTGGCTTATCTAAACAATCTAAGGTATTAAAATTGGTCTAGCATAGCAGCTCAATATTGAGTCATAGCAAATTGGCAGGATGTTAAACAATTTTTGTTTCCATTGACTTGGAAAGTATTGCTAAGATTTTTTAATTCTAAGACAAATAAATAATGGTGAGATTAGGAAAACAACCTCCAAAAAGAGTTTGCATTATCATTTGGTAAACTTCAGCAGAATGAAGATTAGGCATGGTGAAAAATCAACTGCCGATTCACTGCCAAAATGGTTTCATCCTCTTAGACTAGGCCAATATCACTTCCATTATCTTTATTGATATCTTGACAAAGTCAATTCTAACCTTTTCTTCTCTCTCTGTACTACTTGCAAATCTGTCATAGGATCATAGAATCATACTGTAGAGAAGTGGTACATCGAACCTGTGCCACACAAAATACACAACTACCTACACTAGTCCCACTTTCACACATGAGGCCCATAGCCTTAAATGTTATGCTACTTCAAGTGCCCATCCAAGTACTTTTTAAAGGTTGGGAGGTTCCTTCTAAACCTTGTGCCTCTCACTTTTAAAATTATGCTCCCTTGTTATTGACCCTTTGGTGACCCAATCACTATGTCAATGCTGTTCGTCATCTTATGTACCTCTGCCATGAGCCCATCAGTTTTATCCGCTCCAAAGAAAACAACCCAAGCTTAGCCAGACACTCTTCGTAGCTGGCAACATCCTGGTGAATCTCCTTTCCATTCCATCCAGTGCAATCACATCCTTCCTATAGTGAGGTGATCAGAACTGCACACAGTACTTCAGCTGTGGCTGACTGACCACTCTGCACAGCTCCGACATAACCTCCTTGCTCTGATAATCTATGCAATGACTGATAGAGGCAAGCATCCTGTGTGCCTTCTTAACCACCTGTTAACTTGTCCTGACACCTTCCGAGTTCAATGGACAAAAACCAGAAGAACTCTCTGTTCCTCTGAGCCCCCTAGTGTCTGCCATTCATTTTGCACTCTCTTGTTCTTTCTTTCCAAGTGCATGATGCTACAATTATTAGGGTTGAATTCCATCTGGCACTGATCTACCCACCTGACCCAACTCTTATATCCTCCTGTAACCTACCACCTTTCTCCTCACTGTCAACCACACAGCCAAGCTTTGCGTAAGACTTATCATTCTCTCCTCATTCTCATCAACAACATTTATGAATATCACAAACAATATGGGGACCAGCACTGATCCCTGTGGCGTGTCACTGCACACTAAGCTCCAGTCACACAGTCATCTATCACCACTCTCTTCCTCCTATCACTGACCTAAGTAATTTTCCGAGTTTCCCTTATTTCCTCATAGCTCATCCCATTTACATTTGGCAGAATTCCTGTTCTTCTCTGCAGAATTTCCAATGTTTGCAAATTATTTTATATCGTGATGTGATTAAAATTGATCACAATTATCCAGGTGTAGCCTGACCAATGGACAAAAAGCCTTAGCATTAATTTGTAGTCCAGGATCCCAGGTTGTACAAGACAGCAATTTAAATGCTTCACTGTGTGATCTGGACCTTGGGTTCCTAAGTTTTCTAATTTACTGATTTCCTCTTTGGAGATCAAAGGCAGAGGCCTGACAACCTCCCACAAATGAGTGAGAAAAGTGCCTATTTGAACAACATGGGAGTTGAACACAATAAACTGCTTAAGTTCACAGAAGAGTGCAACATTGAATGCCTACCATTTCTCGAATGTATGTGAGCACCATGTGGAGCTCTTTCATTAATAAGTTGAACAAAGAGGCCATCGGTAAGCCCCATGTTGCACACTTACCAGATACAAACTGATATTTGAAGCTGCAGTATAAATGGGTTTTCTATTGTATCTTTGTTATTCTGTCATAGGATGTGAGCATCACTAGCAGGGTTTGTATTTGTTTCCCTAATAATCCTTGAAGTGAGCAGCTTTTAGGCCATTTTAAAGCCAACCTCTTTATTCTCAGTCTTGAATCACATGTAGGCCGGACTTAGGATGACAGATTTCCTTCCCTAAAGGATAATATTGCATCAGATGTATTATTTTTGACAACAGTTATCAATAATTTTATAGTCACAACTACTGCAATCAGCTTTCAATTCCGGATTAACTAACTTTAAATTCGAAATAAAAACCAAAAGATCTGCGAATGCTGTAAATCAGAAACAAAAACAGAAGTTGCTCAAAAAGCTCAGCAGGTCTGGCAGCATCTGTGAAGAGGAATCAGAGTTAACGCTTCAGCTCTTCCTCCGAAGTGCCGTTGCTGAGCCTTTCCAGCAACTTCTGTTTTTGTTTGTGGTTGTTAATTTAAATTCTATTCGGTAGAATGTTGAACCTTGAGCATATGTCTGCGAAGCATCAGCCTCTCATACTGATCCATTGACATTACTAGTATGTTACCACCTTCCTTATGGGAAGGATAGTGTCAATAGAGTGAGAGCAGCTTGGAAGAATACACTGACCACTGTTAAGCTATTCACATCAAGCTGATTTTTCCATATTCTCGAATGGGAACACCCCCCAGTTTGGGAACATATAATCAAGCCAATAATACTATTAAATCATTTATTAATAAGCACGTTGCCAGTTTCCATGAATTAGTTATCAATTATTTTATAGAAATATTTCACATTTTAACATACCTTATATTTGCTAATAGGAAGAACAACTCATTATTAGTTTGTCCAACAGTGTAGCTGATCTAAATTCTTCTCTCAGGTCATGAAATGCGTGATCAATTTCAACATAGAGTCATAGCATAATGGAAGCAGACCCTTCGGTCCAACCCGTCCATGCCGACCAGATATCCTAACCCAATCTAGTCCCACCTGCCAGCACCCAGCCCATATCCCTCCAAACCCTTCCTATTCATATACCCATCCAAATGATTCTTAAATATTGCAATTGTACCAGCTTCCACCACATCCTCTGACAGCTCATTCAATACACGTATCACCCTCTGTGTGAAAAGGTTGCTCCCTTAAGTCTCTTTTATATCTTTCCCCTCTCACCCTAAACCTATGCCCTCTAGTTCTGGATTCCCTGATCACAGGGAAAAGACTTTGTCTATTTACCCTATCCATGCAGCTCATAATTTTGTAACCGTCTATAAGGTCACCCCTCAGCCTCTGACGCTCCAGGGAAAACAGCCCCAGCCTGTTTAGCATCTCCCTGTAGTTCAGATCCTCCAACCCTGGCAAAATCATTGTAAATCTTTTCTGAACCTTTTCAAGTTTCACAACATCTTTCCGATAGGAAGCAGACCAGAATTGCACGCAATATTCCAACAGCAGCCTAACCAATGTCCTGAACAGCCGCAACATGACCTCCCAACTCCTGTACTCAGTATTCTAACCAATAAAGGAAAGCATACCAAACGCCCTCTTCACTATCCTATCTACCTGCGACTCCACTTTCAAGGAGCTATGAACCTGCGCTCCAAGGTCTCTTTGTTCAGCAACACTCCCTAGGACCTTACCATTAAGTGTATAAGTCCTGTTGAGATTTGTTTTCCCAAAATGCAGCACCTCACATTTATCTGAATTAAACTCCATCTGCCACTTCTCAGTCTATTGGTCCATCTGGTCCAGATCCTGTTGTAATCTGAGGTAACCCTCTTTGCTGTCCACTACACCTCCAATTTTGGTGTCATCTGCAAACTTACTAACTATACCTCTTATGCTCGCATCCAAATCATTTATACAAATGACAAAAAGTAGAGGGCCCAGCACCAATCCTTGTGGCACTCCACTGGTCACAGGCCTCCAGTCTGAAAAACAACCCTTCACTACCACCCTCTGGCTTCTACCTTTGAGCCAGTTCTGTATCCAAATGGCTAGTTCTCCCTGTATTCCATGAGATCTAACCTTGCTAATCAGTCTCCCATGGGGAACCTTGTTGAACGCCTTACTGAAGTCCATATAGATCACATCTACTGCTCTGCCCTCATCAATCTTCTTTGTTACTTCTTCAAAAAACTCAATCAAGTTTGTGAGACATGATTTCCCACGCACAAAGCCATGTTGACTATCCCTAATCAGTCCTTGCCTTTCCAAATACATGTACATCTTGCCCCTCAGGATTCCCTCCAATGACTTGCCCACCACCGAGGTCAGGCTCACTGGTCTATAGTTTCCTGGCTTGTCCTTACCACCCTTCTTAAACAGTGGCACCACATTTGCCAACCTCCAGTCTTCCAGCACCTCACCTGTGACTATCGATGATACAAATATCTCAGCAAGAGGCTCAGCAATCACTTCTCTAGCTTCCCACAGAGTTCTAGGGTACACCTGATCAGGTCCTGGGGATTTATCCACCTTTAACTGTTTCAAGACA
This sequence comes from Chiloscyllium punctatum, assembly GCF_047496795.1. Lineage (NCBI taxonomy): Eukaryota > Metazoa > Chordata > Chondrichthyes > Orectolobiformes > Hemiscylliidae > Chiloscyllium > Chiloscyllium punctatum. Next base: position 73,805,562 of record NC_092744.1, on the reverse strand, counting down.
TCCAGCATTTCCTCCTCTGTAATCTGGACATTTTGCAAGAAGTCACCATCTATTTCCCTACAGTCTATATCTTCCATATCCTTTTCCACAGTGAATCCGATGCAAAATATTCATTTAGTATCTCCCCCATTTTTTGTGGCTCCACACAGAGGTGATCTTTGAGGGGCCCTATTCTCTCCCTAGTTACCTTTTTGACCTTAATGTATTTGTAAAAACCCTTTGGATTCTCCTTAATTCTATTTGCCAAAGCTATCTCATGTCCCCGTTTTGCCCTCCTGATTTCCCTCTTAAATATATTCCTACTTTCTTTATACTCTAAGGATTCACTTGATCTGTCCTGTCTGTACCTGACATATGCTTCCTTCTTTTTCTTAATCAAATCCTCAATTTCTTTAGTCATCCAGCCTTCCCTTTCACCCTGACAGGAATATACTTTCTCCAGATTCCTGCTTCTGTAAATCTGCTATGCTTACCGTCATTTTGATAATGGTTATTTACGTAGATTAAATGCAAAACAAGTCTGAGTATTTCCTGGATACATAAATCAATGCCACTCCCACTAACCTGTCGATATTAATTTCTTTGGTTATTTTAACCATGGGGCTGCAACAAAAGTCTCAAGCCCCCAGTACTGTTCCCGGTTTGACCCCTCAGCCTCTGATCCAAGAATAGAATCCCTCCGAGGTCCCTGGGCAATAGTTATTGGGCCCTGATATACTCTCTTGTCTTGACTCCAGCTCCCAAACGTTTTTCCTGAAAACTTAATTGAATTGCAACGTTGTGAATGTAAATAAAACACAGAAGGCTCCATCACTTGCTTACTTTGTAATGCTTAAGGGAATTTGATCTGCTTCTCAAACAGAACCCTCTGGTCCTAAGTCTATGCAGTTTCATGTAAAGTTACAATTCTTTGAATAATATTATTTCACTTGCTATTCACATTAGCGTGAGTTAGTTTTATTCGAGTTCTGTTTAACTATTCTATGGGAAATAATTTAATAATATTGTAAGCAAATGCTAAACCAAATTTTTAAAGTACACATACAAGTTTTTATGCTTCTGAGCCACTTAAATGTCTTCATCATGTTGCACTGTCCTAATCTAAATACTGTTGGTAAAACTGGATAAGTAAATCCTACCCATACTTAACTATCAAAGCTTCAGATTTGGTTATGATTCTGACTAACAATAAATTCATTTTTGTTTCCAAGTAAACCCACACTAACAAAAAGACTATTCAAACTAATGTATCATCTTTTTCTCACAAATCAAGGAGTTAAGGCAACACAGGCCAGGCCTTTTCTTGAAATGGATAACCAGTAAGTTACGCTCAAGCTTGTATGTTCTGGTTTCCTCCACAGTCCAAAGATGTGAAGGTTAGGTGGATTGGCCAGGCTAAATTGCCCGTAGTGTCCAGGGATGTGCAGGCTATTGGGAATTGCAGGGTCACAGGGATGGGAGGTGGGTCAGGATGGGCTGCTCTTTGGAGGGTTGTTGTGGACTTGATTGGCCAAATGCCTGCTTCCATACCGTCGGGATTCTCTGATTTTATTCCAGAATATTTTTGCTGTTCTAATGTGATACTAACTTTAACCAGCTACTCCTGTAGCTCAGCATTTCCTTTTCTCCAACAAAATACCGGACTGATATACTATGCACTTATCATAATATTTGTATATTGTGCATAATGCAAAGAACAATTGCCTGGCTCCTGATCCTGTGTTAATATAATTAAGACTGTTAAGCATTAGACATGGGAGGAGAGGTATACCATTCAGCTCATCGAGTGTGCTCCAACATTCTACCAGATCTTAGAACTGTTGAATTGTATTAGACTAAATTAGTTATGACTAGTTTCCATTTACCAAACTGGCCCTAAAGATTCAAGTGCATTCTTTGCAAAGCTACTGCTTTGTTCACCATATTTACTATCAATTCACCTGACTGTTTATCCATTAGAGTTACTAAGCCAGAATCCTTCTTCATCTTCAGTCTTTTAAGTCTTAGTGGTTCACCAGCTTATCACAGAGCAATTCAATTTGAAAGAACAAGAAAACTTTTCTGACATTAAACTATTAACCATGTTCACTTCGAGTTACTAGGGCATAATTTGCTGTTCTTAGTGAAAATCATATCCTACAAGTTAACTCATTCTGCAAGATATTTTAACTGCAAGACAGTACAAAAAAGCATTCTTCAAATAGAAGTAGGGTTGGGGAAATAAGCAAACCTGTGATGATTGAATTCAGTACAGCTACGCTGCCCATCGTATAAAATTCTTACTTTCATCAGTATCTGGTTACCTGCTATTGTCTGCCTACAAGTTGTATAGCTTCTCATACCAATAAAGCCAGTATTGGAAACAAGTGGTCTTTACACATATCTATTCAGAACCTTAGTTTATAATAGCTACACAAAGAATATACATTTCCAGTATAAATAATATTCAAGTTCCCTTTAAAACCAAGTCATGTGTAATATTAGTGTGATATATGACTGCATCAAAGTATCTGCTTTAAAGTGCACTTGCCTATATTGCTGAATTATTGAATTAACAGTATGTTTTCTTAAAAAAAACTATGTGTTCCATTGTTTTCTAAAACATCTTTTTGTGTTAGACATTTTAAAAATATTTACTTACACAAGGAACAAGTCACAGTGCAATTGGTTGCAATTTGTTTTTTAAAATGATGCATAGGTGACTTGGTTACATTAGTGAGTGACACAATATCATAATCAAAACAACATTATATTACTGCCATACAATGTACCAGTCAAATCCCATTTTAGGGTACAATATATCATTCTGTTCTCCATATATAGGACCGTTATCATTCCTACCAAGAGCATTCAGAGGCAAATAACAAAGGTGATCTCAGTTACAAGGAATTTGTTTGGATGAAAGATAAAGTTGAGCCTATTGTTTTTGGAAATTTGGAGAATTGCAAGTGACCTAATTGAAGTTTTCGACATTTTGAAGGAGCTTTTCGGGCCAAATTCAAGTCTTTGCCATGATGAACAGACACATAGGATTTACAAACATTTAAGGTAGGAATGAGAAAGAAAATCAGGAAGAACATTTATTTTTCACATTGGATAAAATAATTGTGAAAAATGTCCCCAGCCAAATGATTCCAAATAATTATAAATATCTTTGGAATGCAAATTAATCAATTTGTAGAGAAGAAATTGAAGGATTATGGTGAGATGTTTGGCATACTCCTGATCTTCTATCTCAAGATTTATATGTTTAGAATATTATATAGAAGGTTGGAGGGTAGCAAACATAGTGAGGAATAATCTTTTGACCTCTATGATTAATGTTTTTTTCTATATCTTCCCAAAGTAGGGAGACCCAAACGGAAAACTTTGTGCAGAGCAGATTCTGAATGTGAGCAGTTGCCAATAAATGCTGCAACATGCCCTCATCAACACAATCGTCCAATGATAGAAGCGATTTCTTCTTCCTCCAGCTCCTCTTCAAGTACAAGCACCACAGATTCATCATCATCGCTAGACCTGGAAACAGAATCAGATGCAATTTCAAACCGCAGCACTCAATAACAAGGAAAGTTGCTTTGCTTAAAAAGAAAATTGACACCAAGATACTTTGTATTGAATGTCTGCCTATGAAGCTTGACTGAATGCAGATAAAAAGGGTAATGAAAACGGTATATTGGAACTAGCATGTTCAATACCATGAATGGCATGATAGGTTAAAAAACATCTGAAAGCATGGCAAAACTGCATGGATGAATGCTCCTCCTGGCTGATCAGTTGGAGTAGATCATCTGCTTTGCCTTCTGATAAGCATATTTGACCATCTTTACATCTTTGCCCTTCTCAAATATATTGCCAATGACCTTCTTTCTTGTTGCTCCTTATGAATAATACTTCCCAAAGTTGCACCATCTGAATCCATCTTGATGCAGACACCTTATTTATTGTTTAGGGGCATTCTTTTCTATCTCCAATTCTGGTTTCCACTTTACCGTGCTCACATTTGTCTGTTTTCTGTTTGGAAATATTAAAAAGGAAATGTACTCTACTGAATCACCCATAAGAATTGCTTTGGAGAGTTACCTGTACAATTACTTTGTTTAGAAACAGCCCAGGAGCAGATACATCACGAAAGGGAAGTGCTGCTCCCAATGAGTCCACATTCATGAATTTAGCATAATCTTTCTCAAAATATCCTTATCAAATGAGGTAATTCAATACAGTATGTTTCTATTTTAAGCTCGTGTTAAAGTCTTATGAATGCAATTCTCCATCTGTTACCACCAATAAAAATCAAATCGGATTTATAGTTAAAATAGTTTGTTTCTAACTGTTAAGCTGTTTTATTGATTCAACTACTGCCAACCCAAGATAGCTGCAACAAAAAACAAAGATAAAAGAAGCAAACTGAACATTAGAGATTTAGACCAAATATATATCTGATGATATCTTATGAGTATTTAGTATGGAAAAGAGCCTAGTTCATCATTATCTCCTGATAACCCCATTCGTTATATTTAAGTAGCCAAAGTAATGTGTACTTATTGCTATCGTGCAATAAGCTGCCTCTTGGTAAGTCAAGTGCCACTTCCTGTTAAGACTCACTAATGGTTTATATTCCATCACTACAAATCAATTACATAAAGAGTAGAAAGGAGGGTTGGATGGCTCCAATGATCCAGGTGACCTCAGTTTCAATCTCATCCATTCCAGAGGTGTGTCACAATATCTCTGAATAGCTTGATTTGAATTCATTTTTTCCTTTTTAAAAAAAGGACTAGATTCTTGCAGTACAGTGATAATGCCTTTGGGCTAAGAGTTCCAGGCTCAATTCCTATTTTCCACAGAAGCATGTCAAAACATGTCTGAACAGGTTGATTAATAATACTTAAGAATTGGCTGGTTGGTCTAGGGGTATGATATTCATTTTGGAATGTGTCATACAATTATGGCAGAATATTTTGATGGTGTGGTAATGTACCTGCTTCTGAGTCAGAATGTCTGGGTTCAAGTCCCATCTGTTCCAGAGGTATGTTCAAACATATCTGAAATACCTACACAGTTGGCTGTGTAAGGTAATTTGGTCTAACATGATCAAGAAGACGAGAAGTATCTATTAGAAAGCTCCTCCTATATATTTGTATAATGTATAGGATCCCTGCCTGTCAGACAAGACAACGGGTTTTAATTGCCTGATGGAGATAGGATACTCTCTGATTGTGTGAAGAAGAATACTATAATTTTTATGGAGATATGTGGATTGGTGGCAGCCTCATCAAGCAACCATTAGTTGGACAGAAAGAGTGAATAGGCAATAATGCTGCCAAGAGATTTGAATCCCATTTCGCATGATCTTGCTGCACCCTATTTGCCGAAGCTTCCCATATTTTGGCTAAGTATTATTTTCTTCCAATTTCATAGAGGGCTTCTCTCAATGAAGTTGAACAAGTTTTCTCAAGCTATCGCCCCATTCACTACCTACCAGACCCTCATGGCATTTGTCTTGTCCAGTGCTAGCCCTTTTCCACCATTCACTGTGTTTGGAAGTTCTCACTACTGCTGTGATATCCATGATTCCAGCACTGTTGTCATCTTTAAAGGGTCATTGAGCATCCTGTCAAGCATTGTCAGCCCAGAGCTGCCTTGCACCATTTGGGACGTTGGCTCCAGGTGGGTCAGAGAAGGAGAAATGGACCCATCACTTTGAGGACAGAGACCTACAGGTCCTGGTGGATGGGGTGACACAACAAAGGGCGGTCTTCTTCCTTCATAACAACAAGAGGAGGCCACAATACCAGAATCTGCCAGCCTGGTCCAAAGTTGCCACCTAGGCCAGTGCAGACTTAATTGTCTAGAGGAAATGCAGCGAAGCCATTGAAAGTGAATGACTTCCACACTGCCTGAGTGCTGCCATCTTCACTCTGCTAACTGACACTCAGCCTATGTCTACTTCTGCACCTACCTCCCACCAAAGCCTATGCTCTGATATTCTTATTGCATACTAGATCTACCCCAATTGCTCTCATCATCCCATTTGCCCATCCCACTAATGCTGCATGGCCTCTGCACCCTCACTCATCTGGGACAGCTTATGCTCAAACTTCATAAGTAATTACTTGTACGTGAGACATATTTTCTTATGTTTTTTTCAGTAGCCTGCCTAGTAAAATTGGAACCTTGGATAGCTGATAGCTTAAAACAGTTTTCAGACTTTCCCAAACAACATAAGCTCAAGTGGTATGGGTAAGTTTGCATTCAGTTCAACAAACTGTTGTCCTAGATGTTGTGTTGTGACCTGCAAATCCTATTGTTTTGTTTAGTCTGACTTATAATTGGCTTGAAAATGAACATTGCATGTTTTCCTAGAGAGCAGAATTGCATCCTCAATACGACGTAAGACTGAATCTCTTTTAAAACTATATTAAACAGGTGTTGTAAATTCAATATAGCTACCAAAATTTTGATTGTGAAGTGAAATGGAAAGAGGACTATTTTAAAACCAAAGATTGTGGAAGAAACTGCTGCACTTTCAAAAATGAATTCCTATAACTCGTTATGTGTAATGCTTACATTATTGTTTTGTTCAATTAGTTGGAGTGAGGGATGGGGATGGGAATTGTTTATAGGTGACCCAGCACCAGTGGGTGTACATAGAATGTGATTGAGATTTAGTCTGCAACAAACAACTAATTGATCTTTGCAATTGAGACCAGTCATAGATGCCAAAGGTCATCAGCCAGACGACATCCCTTTAAGAGGTTTCTAGTTAGCTGAATGGCTTGAGAGTATGAACAATACAGAGAGAAGCCTTCAGAGTGCGAAAGGGTAGGTGACATGTCTCACTTGATTCAGTAAAAATACCTGAAATCTGGTAAAAGCCAGTGATTTTCTCCAAGTAGTTAGTGTAAATTGTTGACTTTGTAGTTTATATACTATTCCACCTATGCCTCCTACAAAGTAACAGAAAATTGAGAAAAGAGATTAAAGAACATAAAGGGTGGCTCAGTGGTTAGCACTGCTGCCCCACAGCGCCAGGAATCTGCATTCAATTCCACCCTTGGGCGACTGTCCGTGAAGAGTTTGCACGTTTCTCCTCTTGCCTGCACGGGTTTCGTCTGGGTGCTCCAGTTTACTTCCACAATCCAAAGATGTGCAGGTTAGGTGGTTTGGCCGTGCTAAAATTGCCCATAGTATTCAAGTATGTGCAGGCTAGGTTGGAAATTAGAGTGGGGGATGGACTGGGTGGGATGCTCTTTGGAGAATCAGTGTGGACCAGTTGGGTAGGGATTCTATGATTCTATGAAAGCCGTGGCAAGCCAAAAGTATCATCTCACTGAATTCTGTAAACTGGTGCTATCAAACTGTGGTTCTTTCCCCTCCCTCTATAAAAATAATACATTTGTTTGTCTTTGACTATATGCATTTGTGGAGGCTTTAAAAGAGAATTGGCAATTTAACTGATATATAAAATATGTTGATAGTTCATTGTTTTTTTTCCTTGTGATTAACTGTGTAATTGTACAAACTTAAGGAGGCCATAGTTTAAGTCATTGAACTAGTAAGCCAGAACCCCAGGCTAATGTTCTGAGGAAGTGTGTTCAAATCCCACCACGGTCGATGGTGAAATTTGAATTCAATAAAATTATCGAACAAACAGCTGTCCAATGGCCATGTGACCATTGTCATTGGTTGTAAAAACACCCATCTGATTCACAAATGACCGATCAATTACACTGTGGGGAATGAGACAGGGTGAGGAGGGTGAGATCATCTTCAAATGGATGTACGAGAGTGCTTGACCACTGGGTTTGCCAGTTGAGAGCAAGCTGGATAAGGGAAGATCGACTTACATGAAGGGGAACAGTTAAGGTAGATATGGAGAAACTGTCGTCACTGGCTCGGGAATCCAAATCAGGGTATTGTGAAAACACTACAGTCAGAGCTTGCAGGAGAGACGTTTTTCACACATGGTGTGGCATATGTTTGAAACTGTCTTCTTTAAATTTTAATTTTTAAGCATTAATAATTTGTTAGTCAAAGGGCGTCAAAGGTGGGTATCTGGGGTTAGGTTATAAATTAACCATGTCCTGATTGAATGAGCAGATTCAAGGGGCTAAATTGTCTACTGCAGATTCTAATGCCTTATGTGGTCTGGCCTACATGTGACAGCTCAGTAGCAATATGGTTGATTCTTAAGGCAATTCTGAAGGACATACAGGCTGATCCAACCGCATCCCATGAACACATTTTTAAAAAAAATAGTAATTTGTGACTAAACAATAGTAGCAGGAAAATTGGGGTACTTTGTGTGCTTTGATTAGATCATTAAAATTTGTGAGATCCCGAGTTGGTGGGGCTTGAGAATCAGTGCACTTTCCCAAGTGAGTTGCAATAGTATTTGGATTTCACATTTGAGGACCAACTCAACCGAGTTTTTCTTAATATCGGGCATCTCCACTGGTACCCAGTTAGACCATAAGACCATAAGACATAGGAGTGGAAGTAAGGCCATTCGGCCCATCGAGTCCACTCCGCCATTCAATCATGGCTGATGGGCATTTCAACTCCACTTACCCGCATTCTCCTCGTAGCCCTTAATTCCTTGTGACATCAAGAATTTATCAATCTCTGCCTTGAAGACATGTAAAGTCCCGGCCTCCACTGCACTCTGCGGCAATGAATTCCACAGGCCCACCACTCTCTGGCTGAAGAAATATCTCCGCATTTCTGTTCTGAATTTACCCCCTCTAATTCTAAGGCTGTGTCCATGGGTCCTAGTCTCCTCACCTAACGGAAACAATTTCCTAGCGTCCACCCTTTCCAAGCCATGTATTATCTTGTAAGTTTCTATTAGATCTCCCCTTAATCTTCTAAACTCCAATGAATGCAATCCCAGGATCCTCAGCTGTTCCTCGTATGTTAGACCTACCATTCCAGGGATCATCCGTGTAAATCTCCGCTGGACATGTTCCAGTGCCAGTATGTCCTTCCTGAGGTGTGGGGACCAAAACTGGACACAGTACACCAAATGGGCCCTAACCAGAGCTTTATAAAGTCTCAGTAGCACAACGGTGCTTTTATATTCCAACCCTCTTGAGATAAATGACAACATTGCATTCGCTTTCTTAATCACAGACTCAACCTGCATGCTTACCTTTAGAGAATCCTCGACTAGCACTCCCAGATCCCTTTGTATTTTGGCTTTATGAATTTTCTCACCGTTTAGAAAGTAGTCCATGCTTGTATACTTTTTTCCAAAGTGCAAGACCTCGCATTTGCTCACATTGAATTCCATCAGTCATTTCCTGGACCACTCTCCCAAACTGTCTAGATCCTTCTGCAGCCTCCCCACTTCCTCAGTACTACCTGCCTGTCCACCTAACTTCATATCATCGGCAAACTTCGCTAGAATGCCCCCAGTCCCTTCATGCAAATCATTAATATATAACGTGAACAGTGAACACTGAACCCTGCGGGACACCGCTTGTCACCGGCTGTCATTCCGAAAAAGAAGCTTTTATCCCAACTCTCTGCCTTCTGTCAGACAGACAATCCTCAATGAATAATGCCATGAATAATGATAAGCTTCGGATCTTTCATGTTGGTAGGCTTGTTATAGCTGGGCATTATGTATTAGCAAGGTTAAAAAAAAATGTGATAGCCACACTGATTGTAGCTATATTTCACTGTTATTGTACAAATGAAATGTACAAATTGTACAAACTAAGTTGTGGTTGAGTATACCACTACTCTTCTACATTAAAGATCAGATCTTCTGTAAACTTTTGAGAAAGGATATTGACATTCAACCTGATATCAATTTTGGCCCTCAAGATGTGTTTATCCAGTCCTCCTAGGGCACACATTAATATTATAAATGAGTATGACTGTAATGTGTGAAGGGAATTAAACCTTTACTTTAAGTGTAGCTACTGAACATGTGCAATGGAGTGATGTCATGCTGATGTTAGATCACATTTTGGTAAAACAAAAGGGCAGGACTCTTACAATTAAAAGTAGGGCCTTGAGTAGTACTGTGGAAGAGAGACACCACGTACATAATTCTTTGAAGTTGCATCAAATGTAAACAGGGTGGTTAAGAAGGCATTTAGCATGCTTGCCTTCATTACTCAGACATGTGAGTGTGGCAGCTGGGATGCCATGTTGAGGTTGTACAGGACGTTGATGAGGCTTCTTCTAGAGTATTACTTGTCCAGTTCTGGTCATACTGTACGGTTCTGGTTATATTATTCAATTCTGGTTATATTATTAAGCTAGAGAGGGTTCAGAAAAAAAATTACCATGATGTTGCAATGAAGGAAAGGTTGGGACTGTTTTCACTGGTGCATAGGAGGTTAAAGGTTGACCTTTTTGAGGTTTATAAAGTTATAAGGCAGATATCTTTGCTCTAGGACAGGGAAATTCAAGGCTGGAGTGCATATTTTTAAGGGGAGAAGAGAAACATCTAAAAAAAAGAGCGGGGGCAACTTTTTTTACAGAGAGTGGGTTGTGTGTGGAATGAACTTCCAGAGAAAGTGGTGATGTGGGTACAGTTACAACATATGAAAGACATTTGGATAAGCATATGAATAAGAAATGTTTGGAGGGTATGAGCCAAGCGCAGGCAGGTGGGATTGCTTAGTTTGGCTTTATAGTTGACATGAACAAATTGGAGTGAAGGGTCGTTTCCATGCTGCATGACTTTAAGAACAGTCATTAATGATAATGGAGGAAGACATTACACCTTCAAGCATATTTAGAAGCACAAATCCTTCCCACGTAATTGAACTGGACTACGTGGAAGAGACAATTCATGTGATGTAGAATTGTATCAGAAACACAGAGGAACAGTTCAATACACTTCTTTGTTCTGTAGAGAAACAAAATGAACTGTGGCACTGGAAATCAGACACAAAAACAGAAATTGCTGGAAAAGCTCAGCAAGTCTTGCAGCACCTGTGGAGAGAAATCAGAGCTAGGTTCCTCAGAAGGGTCATTGGACCTGAAACGTTAACTCTGATTTCCCTCCACAGATGCTGCCAGGCCTGTTGAGCTTTTCCAGCAATTTCTGTTTTTGTTTCTTTGTTCTGTATGTCTGGTTGCAGTTTTTAAATCAACAGAAGCCCAGATTTTCTGATGACCAACGGTCATTTTCCCAGTGTAGATGGGAGTTACTCAAAGGGAATGTGTAATTTCCCATCGTATCACACACCAAAGGCATTGCCATAAGAGGGAGAAAGTGAGGACTGCAGATGCTGGAGATTAGAGCTGAAAATGTGTTGCTGGAAAAGTGCAGCAGGTCAGGCAGTATCCAAGGAGCAGGAGAATCGACGTTTCGGGCATGAACCCATCTTCAGGAATGAGGAAAGTGTGCCAAGCAGGCTAAGATAAAAGGTAGGGAGGATGGACTTGGGGGAGGTGGAAGGAGGTTAAGGTGAGGGTGATAAGGTGAGGGTGATAAGGTGAGGGTGATAGGCCGGAGTGGTAGTGGGGGCGGAGAGGGCAGGAAGAAGATTGCAGGTTAGGAAGGTGGTGCTGTGTTCGAGGGTTGGGACTGAGACAAGGTGGGGGGAGGGGAAATGAGAAAACTGGAGAAATCTGAGTTCATCCCTTGTGGTTGGAGGGTTCCTAGGTGGAAGATGAGGCGCTCTTCCTCCAGCCATCGTGTTGCTATGGTCTGGCAATGGAGGAGTCCAAGGGCCTGCATGTCCTTGGTGGAGTGGGAGGGGGAGTTGAAGTGTTGAGCCATGGGGTGGTTGGGTTGGTTGGTCCGGGTGTCCCAGAGGTGTTCTCTGAAATGTTCCGCAAGTAGGCGGCCTGTCTCCCCAATATAGAGGAGGGCACATTGGGTGCAGCGGATGCAGTAAATGATGTGTGTGGAGGTGCAGGTGAATTTGTGGCGGATATGGAAGGATTCCTTGGGGCCTTGGAGGGAAGTAAGGGGGGAGGTGTGGGCACAAGTTTTGCATTTCTTGCGGTTGCAGAGGAAGGTGCCAGGAGTGGAGGTTGGGTTGGTGGGGGGTGTGGACCTGACGAGGGAGTCACGGAGGGAGTGGTCTTTTCAGAATGCTGATAGGGGAGGGGAGGGAAATAGATCCCTGGTGGTTGGGTCTGTTTGGAGGTGGTGGAAATGACGACGGATGATACTATGTATATGGAGGTTGGTGGGGTGGTAGGTGAGGACCAGTGGGGTTCTGTCCTGGTGGCGATTGGAGGGGCGGGGCTCAAGGGCAGAGGAGCGGGAAGTGGAGGAGATGCGGTGGAGAGCATCATCGATCACGTCTGGGGGGAAATTGCGGTCTTTGAAGGAGGCGGCCATCTGGGTTGTTCGGTATTGGAACTGGTCTTCCTGGGAGCAGATGCGGCGGAGGCGAAAGAATTGGGAATATGGGATGGCGTTTTTACAGGGGGCAGGGTGGGAGGAGGTGTAGTCTAGATAGTCTGTAGGAGTCGGTCGGTCTATAGTAAACGTCCGTGTTGATTCGGTCGTCCGAGATAGAAATGGAGGTGTCTAGGAAGGGGAGGGAGGAGTCTGAGACGGTCCAGGTAAATTTGAGGTCAGGGTGGAAGGTGTTAGTAAAGTGGATGAACTGTTCAACCTCCTCATGGGAACACAAGGCAGCACCGATACAGTCATCGATGTAGTGGAGGAAAAAGGTGGGGGGGGTGGTTCCAGTGTAGCTGCGGAAGATGGACTGTTCCACATATCCTACGAAGAGGCAGGCATAGCTGGGGCCCATGCGGGTCCCCATGGCTACTCCTTTGGTTTGGAGGAAGTGGGAGGATTGGAAAGAGAAGTTGTTCAGAGTGAGGACCGGTTTAGTCAGGCGAAGGAGGGTGTCAGTGGAAGGGTACTGGTTGGTATGGCGGGAAAGGAAGAAGTGGAGGGCTTTGAGTCCTTCGTGATGGGGGATGGAGGTGTAAAGGGACTGGATGTCCATGGTGAAGATAAGGCGTTGGGGACCGGGGAAGCGAAAATCATGGAGGAGGTGGAGGGCGTGAGTGGTGTCCCGAACATAAGTGGGGAGTTCTTGGACTAAGGGGGACAGGACCATGTTTAGGTATGCAGAGATGAGTTCTGTCGGGCAGGAGCAGGCTGAGACAATGAGTCGGCCGGGGCAGTCAGGTTTGTGGATTTTGGGCAGGAGGTAGAAACGGGCGGTGGGGGGTTGTGGGACTATGAGGTTGGAGGCGGTGGATGGGAAATCCCCTGAGGAGATGAGGTTATGGATGGTCTGGGAGATGATGGTTTGGTGGTGGGAGGTGGGGTCATGGTCAAGGGGGCAGTAGGAGGAGGTGTCCGCCAGCTGGCGTTTAGCCTCAGCGGTGTAAAGATCGGTGCACCAAACTACAGCACAAGATATAGGAGCAAAAATAAGCCATTCAGCCCATCGAGTCTGCTCTGGTATTCAATGAGGTCACTGACGTTCTGATAACCCTCAACTCTATTTTCTTGCCTTTTAATCCATAAGCTTCAATTCTGTTATTGATTAAAGATTTTGGGAAATTAAATAATTTACTGGGAAAACCCCATAAGTGCATCTAATTATGCAGGTTAGGTGGGTTGGGAATGCTAAATTGCCTGTAGTGTCTAGGGATGTTCAGGCTAGGTGGGTTAACCATGGGAAATACAGGGTTAGAGGGGTAGCATGGGGAACTGGGGCTGGGTGAATGCCCTTCTGAAGGGTTGGTATGGACTTGACGTGCCGGATGGTATCTTTCTGCACTGTAGGAATTCTATGATTTTAATTAAATTGCTGAATTGGCAGTATTCCACTGAAATTATAGATAGAAGTACTCATGAAAAGTTAGACTATGGAAATATTGGATTAACCCTGAGTAACTATTAATTCAGATAAATGTGAGGTGCTGCATTTTGGGAAAGCAAATCTTTGCAGGATTTATACACTTAATGGTAAGGTCCTAGGGAGTGTTGCTGAACAAAGTGACCTTGGAGTGCAGGTTCATAGCTCCTTGAAAGTGGAGTCGCAGGTAGATAGGATAGTGAAGGAGACATTTGGTATGCTTTCCTTTATTGGTCAGAGTATTGAGTACAGGAGTTGGGAGGTCATGTTACGGCTGTACAGGACATTGGTTAGGCCACTGTTGGGATATTGCGTGCAATTCTGGTCTCTTTCCTATCGGGAAGATGTTGTGAAACTTGAAAGGGTTCAGAAAAGATTTACAAGGATGTTGCCAGGGTTGGAGGATCTGAGCTGCAGGGAGAGGCTGAACAGGCTAGGGTTGTTTTCCTTGGAGCGTCGGAGGTTGGGGGGAGATCTTATAGAGGTGTACAAAATTATGAGGGGCATGGATAGGATAAATAGACAAAGTCTTTTCCCTGAGGTGGGGGAGTCCAGAACTAGAGGGCATAGGTTTAGGGTGAGAGGGGAAAGATAATTGCAACATTTAAGAGGCATTTGGGTGGGTATATGAATAGGAAGGGTTTGGAGGGATATGGGCTGGGTGCTAGCAGGTGGGACCAAATTGGGTTGGTATATCTGGTTGCCATGGACAGGTTGGACCGAAAGGTCTGTTTCCATGCTGTACATCTCTATGACTCTAAGTGACCCCTTACCTACCTCACACATCCCCCAATTACAGCACATCACCTACACAAGCCAGAGCATGAGCTGGCATGCCCTCTGATACCCCTAGGATTCAACACCACCACTCCACTCCAGACCATTCATCCTTTCCCTCTACCCTGGTCCCACAACCTCCTTTCTCAGCTTTAGATACTCTCCTTCCATTCACCAGCTCTACACCAACTCCCCCCTTCACCCTCTCTGGATCTGCCAATTCAGCGATGCTTGCTCAGGATCGTAACTACCTCATCCTGGTACCCACTCTCTCCTTTCCACATACCAGACCCAATGTGCCTCCACAGACCTTTTCCCCCTCCCCAGGACCAAACACAACCCCTTCTCCTACCACTGGATCCAATATCTCCAGTATATGGCCTCCAACCCTCATGCTGGCCCTGATAGCTCCTGCCCACCTCAACCTACTCTGAACACTGCATCACTTATTTGGTGTCCTTGCCACCTTTTTCCCATCTACCTGGCACCTTACATATGGCCAGTCAGCATTCTACATATTTGGTTCCTTTACCTCTGGTATTGTACCTCCTATCCATTTGGCACTCAACTGGCAGCTTATACCCTGGCATTCTATTGCTGCTCTTCACTTGGCATCCTACTCACCTGGTATTATATCATATACCTACCTAACACCCTCTCCAACCTAGCACCTTACTTACATGGCACTCCATTCCTCCACGCATCTGGCACCCTAACCTTATATATCTACTATTTGACAGCAGACATCCAAGTGGCTGTCTGTGATTCTCAAACTTTAAGATTCTGAATACAGTAGCTGACTGTTGTGAAAAGTCTGTGTGGTTTGCCTTCCTGTCATTGCTGTACCATGAGGTAACTGCAACAAAAGAAGTATGGCTCCACATTTCTGAAGGAGCCGTGATCAGATTTGGGATGGCGCAGTGGCTCAGTGGTTAGCACTGCTGCCTCACAGCACCAGGGACCCAGGTTTGATTCCAACCTCAGGTGGCTAGCTGTGTGGAGATTGCAGAAACTCTCCATGTCTGTGTGGATTTCCTCCAGATGCTTCAGTTTCCTCCCACAGTCCAAAGACATGCAGGTTAGGTGGGTCGGCTGGCCATACTAAATTATCCAGAGATGTGCAGGCTAGGTGGGTTAGCCATGGGAATGACAGGGAAGGGTGGAGGGATGGTCTGGGTGGGACACACTTTGGAATATTGGTATGGGCTGAATGCCCTGCTTCCACGTTGTAGAGATTCTATGAATCTCCATTCAGAAATGTAGAGCTCTCTCCTTTTGTTAAAAAAAAGTGATGGAATAGAAATCTGCATCAGATCACTTTTTCAGAGATGTTTCAATCAAAGAAGGATTTCACATTGGAAAGAGTAGTCCAGATAGTGGAAGAAGCTTAAATTCAGAAAGAGTATAAGAGCATGATGGCAGTAGAAAGCCAATCTAGTTCAAGAAGCTCATGACATTTTGTTGATTTTCGAAGATACAAAAACAGCAAAACATATATCTTAGGCATACTCAAAACATCTTCAAACAGATTAACGTGAGAAGTTACTGTTCCAGGTTTGGAATTAAAACAAAATACACACATATAAACTAAAGCAATGTTCAGCTTTATCACACCAATGCAACTTTTCGAAGAAAGTGCAACATTTTAGGAGAATAGGCAGAAGTCAAAGACAAATATTAAACCACAGAATTAAGAATGCTAATGTGCACAATGAGGTTATCATCTCATAGTAAGTATCTTTGGAAGGAGACCTAACATGCCAAAATATATCTTAATTAGAATGCTGATATTACATCCCATCTTTCAAACATATGAATTGATCATTCTTACACAGTATCTGAATCGGATATGACACAGGACATACAGGTTTACTGTTATTCTGTTAATTTTAAACTTGTCCCTAGGGTAAGTGTCACTACGTTATCTGAAATAAATTCTTGTTTGAGGAGAATGAAACTGCAAACTTCTGACAAGGAAATGCTGAGTTCAGACAAACACCAATCAAGACCAAAGTAGTGTTGAGTGTTCTCTTAAAGCATAAAGTGGAAAAGGTAAAGATAAGTTAAAAATGACACGCCTCACTTCTAAGAAGAAATGCAAAATTTGTTGTTATAATTTGAAAAGGTAAAGTCGCTATAGTCTTACAGGATCACAGAGCTGCTCTAACATTTGAGAGACAAATCTGATGGTGGTTTAAGCTGACGGTCACCCCATCTTAGGTGAGAAAAGAGGTTGAGAAGGAGAGAACTTTATGGTAACCTCAGCTGGTGTGGGAATTGAATCCATGCTGTTGGTGTCACTCTCCATTGCAAACCAGTCATCCAGCCAACTGAGCTTCAAAATTCTACAGCATATTGAAGAAAGTCAACCAGCTCAGAAGCTAAAAAAAGCAATGATCAACATAACTTTAGTCAACAAGGGAAAGACTTTATAGGTCTCAGTATCTTGTTCTCTGGACCTGTGAGAAAATATACTCCACTTGAGATTAATTAGTTTGGTTACCAACAACGCTGGTTTTTAATTAATTCTTTTTTTAAATTCACTCACAGGATGTAGGTATCAGGGCTAGGCCAGCATTTATTGCCTACCCCTAATTGTTATGAATCAATCACATTGCTGTGGATCTGGAGTCACATCTAAGGCAGACCAGGTAAGGATGGCAGTTTCCTTCCCTGAAGGAATTTAGTGAAGCAGATGGATTTTTCCAACAATTGACAATGGATTCATGGTCATCATTTAACACTTGATTCCAGATACTTATTAAATTCAAATTCTACCATCTACCCTGGCAGGATTCAAACCCAAGTCCCTAAAACATTATCTGGGTTTCTGGATTAAGCATCCAGCGATAACACCATTAGGACATTGCCTCCCCCAAAATAGTGATAAACCTACTTTATTCACTTCATAATCAGCAATGGCTTGAGAGGAAATGTTATATATGAAAGTTAGTACCTGACAGGGTTAGCTGACATCACAAGTTGCAATCATCATGATATACTGAATTATCTTGGGGAGGACGTAAACTATGTCTTAATATCTCTTAATAACGTTCTTCAATGCTTTTTCTTAGTGTTAACAGCATGTGGCTGAAGTAGTAATATGTACTCTTAAAATAAACCTGATGCTACACAAAATACAATTGTGTATCTGAGTTGTAATGTAACTAACTAGTAAGTACAATATAATAAATATTTACTGTTTATCATGTTTAAACTTATCTTGTGCCAAATATATTCAATTGTAATCCTCCACTCAGTATCATCAGCACGATTAATGCCAGTAAGAAAGACTGGTGGCAGAGAAGCTGCCTATAAAATGTTGGCAGTGCTGGCAACTCACGTTATGAATCAATCACATTGCTGTGGATCTGGAGTCACATCTAAGGCAGACCAGGTAAGGATGGCAGTTTCCTTCCCTGAAGGAATTTAGTGAAGCAGATGGATTTTTCCAACAATTGACAATGGATTCATGGTCATCATTTAACACTTGATTCCAGATACTTATTAAATTCAAATTCTACCATCTACCCTGGCAGGATTCAAACCCAAGTCCCTAAAACATTATCTGGGTTTCTGGATTAAGCATCCAGCGATAACACCATTAGGACATTGCCTCCCCCAAAATAGTGATAAACCTACTTTATTCACTTCATAATCAGCAATGGCTTGAGAGGAAATGTTATATATGAAAGTTAGTACCTGACAGGGTTAGCTGACATCACAAGTTGCAATCATCATGATATACTGAATTATCTTGGGGAGGACGTAAACTATGTCTTAATATCTCTTAATAACGTTCTTCAATGCTTTTTCTTAGTGTTAACAGCATGTGGCTGAAGTAGTAATATGTACTCTTAAAATAAACCTGATGCTACACAAAATACAATTGTGTATCTGAGTTGTAATGTAACTAACTAGTAAGTACAATATAATAAATATTTACTGTTTATCATGTTTAAACTTATCTTGTGCCAAATATATTCAATTGTAATCCTCCACTCAGTATCATCAGCACGATTAATGCCAGTAAGAAAGACTGGTGGCAGAGAAGCTGCCTATAAAATGTTGGCAGTGCTGGCAACTCACGTTATAATACTTTTACGGAGTCAAGAATCTGGTTTACCTTGCCAGTGCCCTTTGCTGTTGTTTGTTGGCCAGCCAGCCAAGAGTGTTACTGCTGCTGTCAAGGTGGAGATGCAAGATGGTATCTGCAAAGCTATCTTTAGTCATCTCCAATAAATGTCAGCAGCCTTCTACCTTTAGCTCTACCAGCCATGCCGTAGCCACTGGGTTGCACTGTGTAAGAGCACAAGGGTAGGCAAAGTCAAGATGGGTGCTCTGGTGCTGAAATCTGTGATCCAATTGTGTTAAAATTGTAAAGATGTTCCTCATTAATGTGTTTGCAACTTAGCTAGAGCTCATGCACTCCCTCTTCACTTTATCATTAATTTTGATCGGGTAGTAATTTTGAATTGAAGCAAAATGCCAAACTGTCCTATAAGAACGTTCCCAGCATTTGACGACTTTAGCAACTTAACATTGCAACAAGCAGTGCAGATACAATTTTGCCATCTTACCTTTTTGTCAAAGTTACTGCTAAAGAAAGTGGTCTTAGTTAAAATAAATAAGAATGTATTAAAAGCAACGAGTCTATTTTGTACAAAACAATATACAGAAACAAAGACCATTGATAGAAACTGAGAACGGTAACCAAGACTACTTTTGTGATATCACCACGCATGAGCATGAATATTTGAAAAACAAACATTGAGATATGTAAGCCAGATAGAGGATAGTGCAACTAAAATCAATCTGTTGCGGCAAAATTCCTTAAAAATCGAGTTGTGAAAATGAAATCTTTCAAACTTTTCAATTAATCATTAAAAACTCTATTGTATTGGGGTTGCGACAAGGGGAGTGGTAATGGACATTGGGGAACCAAGAGATGAGGAATGTGAAATCATATCAAGGGCTGTAGGAAGTATGGTAAAGGTACAGTCACCATAATCCCACACTCTTATTAGAGAGCGACCAAACTGGTGGTGATTTAATTTGAGGGTCATCATGCCTCAAAAAAGGAGAGAGGTTAAGAAAGAAAATCCTTCTTTGTGGGTGCAGGTATTGAACACATCTGTGGGCCATCGGCATTGCTCTCCTGGTGGTTGGTTTGCATGTCAAAATGCAAATGGAGGTGAGGAGTGGTTGAGGGTCATAACATGGAGATGGTCATGGGCCATGGTGTAGGTAGGGGAGAACTAGAACATTATTAGGTTTGCTTTTGTCTTAATGCAGGAAACTGACTGTACATCACTGCCAGTGATGTTACCAGCACTGACACTGCATCTAAACATGCAGGAAGTGCTCCCCCAGATTATGCAACTCAAATAAACACAGCTTTAATAAAAACTGAATGTAGAGTGAGATAGCTATACTGCAATAATACCCGAATTTTCCAAACATAACACATTTTTCCCTAAAACTCCATTAAGAATTTGGAGTGCATGTCAAAAAAAAGTCTCTTTTTCGAAGCTGATAAGAGGGTCTCATGAGGAATGCAGTCAGCTCTGTTTGGATCAACTATCTTTACGTGCAAAAGTTTGCATCCTTTCTTTGGACCCACAGTGGATTTCAGGTTAGTCTCAATTTCTCTGCTGCAGACTGACATCCAAACCTTGCATCTGGTTTGTCATGTCATAGAATCATAGAAATGTACAGCACGGAAACAGACCCTTCAGTCCAACTCGTCCATGCCGACCAGATATCCCAACCCAATCTAGTCCCACCTGCCAGCACCTGGCCCATATCCCTCCAAACCCTTTCTATTCATATACTCATTCAGATGCCTTTTAAATGTTGCAATTGTACCAGCCTCCACCAATTCCTCTGGCAGCTCATTCCATACTCATACCGCCCTCTGTGTGAAAAAGTTGCCCCTTAGGTCTCTTTTATATGTTTCCCCTCTCACCCTAAACCTATGCCTTCTAGTTCTGGACTCCCCCACTTTGTCTATTTATCCTATCCATGCCTGCCTTCCCTGTTAGGCCCCTAGTATTGAAATAAATGCAGTTTAGTTTATCAGTCTACCTTGTTCTCTGCTTTGTCCCTGCCTGCCCTGACTATTTGACTCACTTCTTTTCTTAACTGTACCAATCTCAGATTGATCTCTTTCCTCCGTATCTCTCTGGGTCCTAGCTAAACCCATCGTGTCCCCCGCTAACGAGATCTTAATAGTTTAAATCATCCTGCCAGTATATTAGTCCCCTTCCAATCCAAGTGCAATCTGTCCTTCTTGTACAGATCACATCTACACCAGAGGAGATTCCAATGATCCAAAAATGTGAATCCTTCTCCCATACACCAGCCCCTCAGCCATGCATTCATCTGCTCTATTCTCCTATTCCTGCCCTCACTAGCTTGTAGCACTGGAAGTAATCCAGATATTACTACTCTCAAGGGCCTCCTTTTTAAATTCCTGCCTAACTCCCTATATTCTCCCTTCAGAATGTCATCCCTTTTCCCTCCTATGTTGTTGGTTCCAATGTGTACAATGACCTCTTGCTGAGCTCTCTTCCCCTTGAGAACATTCTATACCCTCTCTGAGATATCCTTGATCAGGGCACCAGGGAGGCAACACACCATTCTGATTTTTTGCTGCAATCCACAGAAATGTCTGTCTGTGCCTCAGACTAGAGAGTCCCCTAACACAATTGATCTCTTGGAACCCAGTGTACCTCATTGCATTAGAGCCAGTCTCATCCTGAGGAAAAAAATTACTCTTGGTGCACATTATATACACACGATGATCAGGTAATTTTTTTTATATTCATGGAAGTCTAGGTGTCTCTCATATCTTTTTTCATCATTGTATGGATTCAATGTGGAAACAGGCCATTGGGCTCAACAAGTCCACACACACCCTCCGAAGAATAACCCACCCAGGCCCATTCCCCTGCCCTGTTACTCTACATTTACCCCTGACTAATGCACCTAACCTATACATGCCTGAACATTATAGGCAATTTAGTATAGCCAATTCACCTAATCTGCACATCTTTGGACTGTGGAAGGAAACCGGAGCACCCAAGGAAACCCACACAGACATGGGGAGAATGTGTAAGCTCCACACAGGGAGTCGCCTGAGGTGTGAATCGAACCTGGTTCCCTGACGCTATGAGGCAGCAGTGCTAATCACGGAGTCACCGTGCTGCCCAAAGCCATATCCTTATACTGTCCCCATATCCCTTGACATCTACATTAGCTAGAAGTCTATCAATCTGTCTCTTGACATTACTCAATGACTGAGCTTCCACTCCTTTCTGGGATAGAGAATACAAAGGATTCACCATCTTCTGAGAAGAGAGTTCCTCCTCATCTCAGCCCTAAATGGTTTAGCTTTTATCATGCATGTAATCATCCTCTCTGCATATACACGGTATACCTCTAAGCTTCCATAAGGTAACCTCTTATTCTTCTAACCTACAGAGAATATACTTCCAGAATTGTCAAGCTCTCCTTATTTGACAGTTCCATCATCCCAGGAATCAGTCTGGTGAACCTCTGTCACACTCCTTCCATGAAGTAAATAAACTAGCTGTGGTCTCACCAGTACACCATAGAATCAAATACAGATTTTGCTCCTGCAGTCAAAACCTCTTGCAACAAAAACTAAGAGATGTTGATAATGATTGATTCAAGGTATCTATTACTCTTATCTCAGTTTCTGCACTCGGTAACTCGGCTTTTGCCCGAAACGTCGATTTCGAAGCTCCTTGGATGCTGCCTGAGCTGCTGTGCTCTTAAAGCACCACTAATCCAGAACACAGCTAGTTAGCCTATTATCTGCCACCACCTGCAGCACATCAGCAGTATTGCAGCTGAAGCTGTGTACAAATCAGAAAAAGTGAAACTTCTGCGAATACACAATCAGCACAATCTGTGCAGCACGACTTAATGCTCCACCTAATTTCCTCTAACGTCTCTCCTCTTTTGTCCACCTCGCTGTGGCTGCCCTATCTAACCACAACTCCTACCATAGCAAGGATACCTCCAGAATTCTATAAGGATCAACCCTTGGTCCTTTTTAACACTTATCATCAAGCAACTACTGAGTGAGTCGAGAGCGTGGTACTGGAAAAGCACAGCCGGTCAGGTAGCGTCTGAGGAGCAGGAGAATCAATGTTTTGAGCATCCTGATGAAGAGTTTTTGCTCGAAATATAGATTCTCCTGCTTCCTCGGATGCTGCCTGACTAGCTGTGCTTTTTTCAGCACCACACACTCGACTCTGATCTCCAGCATCTGTCGTCCTCACTTTCTCTTACCCACTGAGTGATATCATCCAAAAGCTTGGGGTTAGCTTCTCATGTAAGATCACAACACCAAGCTTGATTTACACCACTTCTTTAGGCCACATCCAGTTTAACAGGATGTCGTCCTCAATCAAACACTCGAGTACAGGTAACACCTCATCGAGACTGAAGAAAACCTTCAAACCCACAACAGCTTCCTCAGTAAACTGATCAGTACCTTATGGGGCTCACGGGCCAAGATCCTGAAGATCTCTAGCATTACAACTGTGAGCTCAGCTGCAGAAAAGTGCACTCCAGCCTGTTCACACCAAATGTATCAATACTCAACTCAATATTGCACATCATCACACTCACTGTTCACAAATCTCACCTCTTCTGGTTCCCAGTCATTAGCAGCACTGTCCTGCTTCCCTTCACATCAGAAGGGTCATTGCAACAGGTAGGCTGTTGCAAAGAAAATCTACTCCAGCCTGAACCTTGCCCTTATTGAATGAACTTCTCAGCTCACCAGCTGTGCTCCATTCTCCCACATCACCCTGTATGTTTGAACTTATTTCACGAAGGATTCAACATCAAGGAAGATTCATGGCTGAGGTCCTTTGGTAAGGAGGATTATCAGGATGACACATCCATCACTTTCTCATTCCAAATCAACTTTGATCTCCCACAGTGCCCGAGTGTCTTTTTAAACCATTTCTAGACTGGCTAATGCATCTGTGCAGTCTCCCAACAGCAGTGAGTTGCCAGGAACATACATAACAGCTGAGGCAAAGCAAACAATGAGTCGCAATGTTGAAGAGTACCCACTGGACAAACTTGAAAAGCTTAAAAAACAATGTCGCCACTGACAATTATATTGCTTGGTTCTGAGATGAGACACTGCACAATAAATAATTAATTTGAAGGAGTCAGTGGAATGCAGTGGGATGAGGTGAGGTGGAATGGATGAATGCTGTTCTCTCTGTTGATTGGATGGTGACAATGTGTCCAACAGCCAGGATTGGAGAAGAAAGTATGAAGATTAAAGTCATGGAGAAACCACAAAGCTAAGGGCGAAGTTAGATCAATCAGTGAGAAACTGGAAAGGGTGTTCTCTGAAGGGAGAAGTAGTCACAAAGCGGTGATCAAAGGAGCAGTTTATCATCGAATAAGAAAGTAATGATGGTCTGATATGGCAAAATGGCTATACTGGGCTACAATGATTTGGGGAATAGTGTAGCCAGATTTAGATACTTTAGAAAGAGTCAGGTAGTTGCCATTTGCAACTCAAGTTTGCCAAAATTAGAATACCAATGCAGTCATCCATAATAAGCTTATAGATCACAAAACTTTTCTGAGTGCATGGGATTTGTTTTGGGGGAGGAACGGTGACCATTTGTCTGCTGAGGGTCCAGAGGTAGTGAGAGTTGGACTGTGGGACAGGAAGGTTGGGATTAAAGTCCTCAGACTTCTTGTGGTAGCTATAACAGGTATGCAAATAGGCCCATATAAAATAGAGCCATGTTCATTGACCTTTAGCCTTCTGACTTAATGCTTAAACCTAGAGGAGCAACAACTTGTATTTATATAGCAGCTTTAATGTAGTAAAATATTTCAAAGCTGCAGTAATCATTAGTATTACCAGGCATCTGGTATCATTCACAAGAATCCCATGAGATTAATTATATTCTTCCACAACACTGCTGGTTAATATTCAGTTCCAGATGGCAGCTTTCAGTTCAGTGCTTCAGATGTTACTGGAGATGGGAGTAAAATCTGGAAATAGATTCAATACATTGCACCAAGGAAGAAAATAGAGTTCTACAGCGCAGAAAAGAAATTCCCACTGGTATTTCATCAAGACAACCAGACCAGGAGTAAAAAAAACAAACTGCTATAGATGCAATTCATCTTAGAAATATGTAATAACTTCAAAACATAGAATCTTACTTTCCACATCTGACTGTTCCATGAGATAATGGGAAATTTGGTCCCAGTACAACACCTCATACTTTCTCCCACATGGTAATAATATGATTAGATGGATACATCCAAGAGTCACTAAACTGCATTAACAAACCAAACTTTTAAAATCAATTCATTGAAAGCTGGCTGAATTTGCAGAAGACACAACACACCAATGGGAAAGAATTGAACTGGAACCGACACGAAGAGCTTATATCACATCAGCCCTTAAAGTGATGGCAGATGAAAAATAGTAGGGTTAGATGTACTACATAAAATCTAGCATTCTATTCTGGTCCCAAGCTGAGATCATTCAATCCTTTGTGATGTGCCAGCTCTCTGAAACAACAACTCAACTTGTCCTACTCCCCTGTCCTTTACCTTGAGCCTTACAAATATTTTCTGTTCAGATAATTTTCCAATTCTTTGTTGCCTTCACCACTAGAAGATAGTGCATTCAATATCCTGAGTGGTTCACTGTTTATAAAAGCTTTTCCTCAGCTCACACTTGCTTTTCTTTCTTACCATTCATCTAAAACATGTCCCTTTAATTTTGACTCTTCCACCAATAGGAGCAGTTTCCCTCCATCTTCTCTGTCCAGATCCCTCATGTCTCTGAGCATCTCTAGTAAATCTTCCCATTTTGAGAACAGGCCCAGCTTTTGTGATTTGAAGTCTCTCTTGCCTTGAACTATTCTCATAAATCTTTTCCACACCTTCTCCAATGTCTTTATATCCTTCCTAAAGTATGGTGCCCAGATTTGGGCATGATCCTCCAGATGAGATCAATCATAGTTTCATGATAATTTCTTCACTTTTGTACTTGATGCTTCATTTATAAAACCCAGGTTACCATTCTTAATAAACGCATTCTCAACCTGTCCTCTCACCTTCAACAATTTAAGTTCAAACACCTCAAGGTTTCTTTGCTCTTGCATCATGTTTAGTATTACACTTCTAATTAACTTTGCCTTTATTCAGCCTTTCTATCAAAATTCATCACCGACTTGTTTGTGTTAACTTTCATGAGTGTCTGCCCATTCCATCAGCTCAACTATGTTCTCATGAAGTCAATCACAAATCCTATCATTTCACAATACTTCCATGTTTTATGACCTCCACACATCCTGAAATTGTGCATTGCACACTCCAAGTCTAGGTTAGTTAAAGTAGATCAAGAAATACAAGAGGCCTAATACCAACACTTGGGAACCCCACTATATAAGAAATCCAATTAGAAAAGTAATTTATTATCACTTTGTTTCCTGTCACTGTCCTTTTATCCCTTTTAATTTTGCTATCAAATCTGTTAGGTGACACTTTAACATAAGCTTTTTGGGAGTCTATATACACCATATCAATTGCATTACCTTCATGAAGCCTCATGGCACATTAAAAAATACTCTAGCATGTTAGCCATGATTGCCGTTAATAAAGCCACAGTGGATCGCCTTAATTAACACCCCCCAACTGTCCACAAGACTATTCATTTTGTCCCATTTTAATGTTTCTGAGCTGTCTCAACACCAAGGTTAAGCTGGTTGCCTTGTCATTGGTGAACTTATCCCTAAACCCTTTCTTGCACAAAGGTCAGCCTGCACAACTCTTTATTTGTCTGGCATCATCCATATCAAAATACTAAAAATTTATTACACATGCAATTCCCTTCCCTGCAATCCCCTTTCTGATCC
Organism: Chiloscyllium punctatum; assembly: GCF_047496795.1. NCBI lineage: Eukaryota > Metazoa > Chordata > Chondrichthyes > Orectolobiformes > Hemiscylliidae > Chiloscyllium > Chiloscyllium punctatum. The sequence continues at coordinate 73,779,035 of NC_092744.1, read as the reverse complement.
TTAATCTGTCCTATTCCTCCTTTTACTGTTTATATGTTAATAGAAAACTTTTAGGATTTATTTTTACATTAGCTGCCAGTCTTTTCTCATACTTGTTGTTAGTTTCACATTACTTTCTTCACTTCCCCTCTGAACTTTACTTTCAGTCTGGTTCTTACCTGTAACCATCAAAATGAACTCTATCATAAGCAATGACTGAGAAAGATAGAGAATGAGGTGAAGCAACAATTCAAAGTTTGGTAGAAGATTTGTAGCTCGGGTGCTCATTGTTGTGGTTCTGTTCGCCGAGCTGGGAATTTGTCTTGCAAACGTTTCGTCCCCTGTCTAGGTGACATCCTCAGTGCTTGGGAGCCTCCTGTGAAGCGCTTCTGTGTTGTTTCCTCCAGCATTTATAGTGGCCTGTCTCTGCCGCTTCCGGTTGTCAGTTCGAGCTGTCCGCTGTAGTGGCCGGTATATTGGGTCCAGGTCGATGTGTTTGTTGATAGAGTCTGTGGATGAGTGCCATGCCTCTAGGAATTCCCTGGCTGTTCTCTGTTTGGCTTGCCCTATAATGGTAGTGTTGTCCCAGTCGAATTCATGTTGCTTGTCGTCTGTGTGTGTGGCTACTAAGGATAGCTGGTTGTGTCGTTTCGTGGCTAGTTGGTGTTCATGTATACGGATCGTTAGCTGTCTTCCTGTTTGTCCGATATAGTGTTTTGTGCAGTCCTTGCATGGGATTTTGTACACTACATTAGTTTTGCTCATGTTGGGTATCGGGTCCTTTGTTCTGGTGAGTTGTTGTCTGAGCGTGGCTGTTGGTTTGTGTGCTGTTATGAGTCCTAGTGGTCGCAGTAGTCTGGCTGTCAGTTCAGAAATGCTCCTGATGTATGGTAGTGTGGCTAGTCCTTTGGGTTGCGCCATATCCTCGTTCCGTTGTCTCTCCCTTAGGCATCTGTTGATGAAATTGCGAGGGTATCCTGAACACCGAACGGAGAATTCACCACAAAGGTTTACAGGAAAGCCACACACACGGACCAAGTCCTAAACTATGAAAGCAACCACCCCAACACACACAAACGAAGTTGCATCAGGACACTATTCAAAAGGGCCACAACACACTGCAGCACACCAGAACTACAAAAAGAGGAAGAGGAACACCTATACAAAGTATTCGCCAAAAACGGATACCCTCGCATCACGAACACCAACTAGCCACAAAACGACACGACCAGCTATCCTTAGTAGCCACACACACACAGACGACAAGCAACATGAATTCGACTGGGACAACACTACCATTATAGGGCAAGCCAAACAGAGAACAGCCAGGGAATTCCTAGAGGCATGGCACTCATCCACAGACTCTATCAACAAACACATCGACCTGGACCCAATATACCGGCCACTACAGCGGACAGCTCAAACTGACAACCGGAAGCGGCAGAGACAGGCCACTATAAATGCCGGAAGAAACAGCACAGAAGCGCTTCACAGGAGGCTCCCAAGCACTGAGGATGTCACCTAGACAGGGGACGAAACGTTTGCAAGACAAATTCCCAGCTCCTCCAGAACCACAACAGTGAAGCAACAATGTCCAGGGTACTCTGGCTTTCTTTAAACTGCCTTTCCTCTGGGCCTCCTTCACTAGTTGGCTGTTTCTCCCATTCCCTAACTGCTTACAGTTATGATATGCCCACCATCAGAAATCCAAGAAACTGTCAACCTTGTGACTGAATCACTGTGATGTCATCTGTTCAAGTTCCAAAGTATGGAGTTCGAGCTACTATGCCTGGTGACATTGCCTGCATGTTTGCTTACTAAGATACAAGGGGCATCTTGGAGCTCCCATATGGAATAAGATGGGCACCACTCCTGTGGGTTGAGATGCCATGCTGTATTTCCACTTAAGCGATTTGTAAGCAATTAATAAGCTAAGGCTTCAATAAGACACACTGGTCACTCAGCAATCAGCCGCTTATTTTGGACTGCCATTTTATTTCACAAAGTTAATTTATTAGATTAGATTAGATGATTTACAGTGTGGGAACAGGACCTTCAGCCCAACTAGTCCACACCGACCCTCCGAGGATCAACCCACCCAGACCCATTCCCCTACATCTGACACTATGGGCAATTTAGCATGGCCAATTCACCTAACCTGCACATCTTTGGACTGTGGGAGGAAACCGGAGCACCCGGAGGAAACCCACGCAGACATGGGGAGAATGTTCCAACTCCACACAGACAGATGTCCGAGGTGGTAATTGAAGCCAGGTTGCTGGCACTGTGAGGCTGCAGTGCTAACTCTTATCTGTATATCTCGAGTTGTAACACACTGAAAAAGTCTTAGTGTTATTTATTATTCAGTTGATATTTTACTCCTTCATAACAAATAAATTAAACCCTGACAGTAGTTACAATAAATAATTAAATTGGCATTTTCATTTGACTTTTGTTTTATGTGCACAGTGCAAAAAAAGAGTGAATTTAAGATTGAGCATTTTGCTCGACAATCAATATATCCAGTTATTGCAAAGGAGCACACTTACCCAAATCTGAGTACAAGACATAGAATTTCATATTGAAACAGTGCAGCGCTCTCATTGGACCACACCATGAGTACTGAAGTCAGTTTTTGTCACACCTTAGTATCTAAAATCCAAAAGGAAAATCTTAACCTTTTTTGTATTAATTCAGAACACATGTATTAAATATAGTAAACTGAGAAAGATATCCATGTGTAGAACAGAATAAGGTGTAAAGATTCAAATTGACATAAGACAAATGCAACACCTGAATGGTCATATGGATGAAAACAAGAAAATGGAGATCAAAGAATGTTAGGCAGTATCCATGGATAGAAAGCAAGCTAACATTTTGAGTCTAGATGAAGTGTTAATTTTGCAGCTGCTCGAGTTTTAGACTTTGTATTAATCTTATGATTCTTACATTTCGGAATCATACGATTGTTTATTTTAATCATTTGAAACTTTAGTGGCCCAAATAATTACAAAAAAAATGCAAAGTAGTAATATTTTTGTTTTAAACGGTGTTTGTGCAGGAGGGACCTCCACGTGTTTGTCAAGTATTGATCTGCAGAGAGGTTTTTGATTTCTCTTTGCCGGTTTTAAACTTCCCGGACGTATATTTTTCGAAAAATATTTTTTAAAAAATTTAAAAAACCAAGGAAAGTTTTTTTTGTTTTGAACTGAGTTGTTTCTTTTCCAAATGGAGTTTGTGTTGATTGTGTTTCGGCAGGCAAAGTAACTTTTAAACTTCTTTGATGAAAAAGATTTACGTAACCAATGTGAAGGAAATTGCTTTTGGATGGAGCTTATGGAGAGGCCAACATGTGGACAGCTTTGGAAAGTGTTTTTTTTAATCCCTAGATTGAAAGCTGAATGTTGGATTATTTGCAGAGGAATTGTCATTTTGTTTAAGCTAAGTATTCGATTTCTTTTTGATATTATTTTATAGGTTTTAACTTTTTAAATTTTTTGGCATGCTTAATATTGAATCTGTGGGGTAAGGACATAGTTTATTTTACATATAAGGTGCTATTGAGCGCTTATTTCTAGGCTTAATGTCACTGAAGGCAGACAAAAGACACTGTTTGATGACTGGTAGATTTAGAGAAGGGATTACACGGCAGGATCAGTCAGATAGACGGTTCGTTGCTGGGAAAGGTAAGAAGGTAGTTGAGAATTCGCCTGCAGCTATTCCCCTCTCAGATATTCTGTCTTGGATACTGTTGAAAGAGATAGTGTCTCAGAGGAAAATAGAAGTGGTAGTCAGACATTGGATATAAAGACTGAATCTTACGTTAAACTGGGTTTGTCAAGATTTACAAGAATGTGTGTTTCAGGGGACTCTCTTGTCAGGAGCACAGACAGAACATCGTGCCAAGGAGCATGATAGTATGTTGCTTTCCTAGTGCCAGGGTTAAGGACATCTCAAAATATTTGAAGCATATTGTCAAAAGTTATAGTGAAAAGCCAGAGGTTGTTGTACACATTGGTGGGAATTATATAGTTAGGGAAGGGGTTAAGGTTTTGAAGAGTGAATACAAGAGGTTAGGTAGAAGGTTAAAAAGCAGAACATCAAAAGTCATCACCTCTGGTTTACTTCTGGTGCCAAGTTCAAACGAGGGAAGGAATAAAAGAATAGGAGAGAGGTGATGGTGCATGGATTCAGTTTCTTGAATAATTGTGATCTCTTCTAGGAAAAAAAAATACCTGTTCAAAATGGATGGGTTCTATCTGACCTGAGAAGGAACCAAGATCCTGATGGGAATATTTGTTAATTCTGTTTTGGGAGACTGAAAACTTGAGAGAGGGGGCTGGGGGCCTTCTAACTAACAGAGAAAATACAAAGAAAGATGAGGATAGTTCTAAACCAGAAAAAAAGCAAGATATTTAGAAAAGATAGACAACAGCAAGTGAGAGTATAAAGTAACATTGATGAAATAAATGCAGTTAATTCTGTGTAAGGGTTTTATAGGTAAGGCTGATGAACTCATGGAATGTATGGGAACGTAGTACTGGGACGTCGTAGCTATCACAGAAGTTTGGCCCTGATCATTTATCAATCCCTTGCCTAGAAGAATTAATCTGCCTTAAAAAAAATTCAACATTCTGCTTCCACAACCTTTTGAGGAAGAGTTCCAAAGACTCACGATCCTCAGAGAAAAAAAATGTTATCTTTATTGCATAAAAGGAAACATCCTCTCCACATCTACCCTGTCAAGACCCTTTAGGCTGCTGTGTGCTTCAAATAAGTGATCTCTTACTCTTCCCAAACTCTAGCCAATACAAGTCTAGCCTGTCTGACCTTTGGGGTACATTTGACAATGCACACCTAGCCCCCTGCATTCCAAGCATTAGTCCAGTAAACCTCCACTGAAATGCCTCCAACAGATCCATTTTCTTTCGTCAATAAGGTGACCAATACTGTACAGTACTCCAGATGTGATCTGACCAGTGCTCTGTATAACTGATGCATAATGTTCTATCGGTTTTCCTAATTGCTTGTAGTACCTGCACACTAACATTTTGAAAATCATGCATGAGTACACCTTCTCTCCACATCACAAGCTCTGTAATCTCTCATCACTTACATAACTTATACGTCTTTATTCTCCCTGGAAAATTGTCCTTGAAAAAATATTCAATATTATGCTTCCACTACCTTTTGAGGGTTCCAAAAATGGACAATTTCACATTTTCCAACAAATTCCATTTGCACAATCCTTTTGCATACTTAACCTGCCAATTTTCTTTTTGTAACCCCACATCCTCTTTCCTACTTACCGTTCACAGCAAATTTGGCAACTACATCTTTAATCCCTTCATTCAAGTCATTTACTCAAATTGGAAACAGTTGAGGTAACACCACTGATTTGTGACACATTACTTGTTATATGTTGCCAACCTGTAAAATACTCATTTATTTTGCACTGTTCACCAGCTAATCTTTTATCCGTTCAATATACTACCTCTTACAACATGAGCTATTATTTCCTTTAATGATGTTTTAAGTGGGACCTGAACAAATACCTTCTAGGAATCAAAGTATAGTCTACCTACACTTTCCCCTTTATCCATGGCATATATTTTTTGCTCAAAGAACTCCTATACAAAAAAAACATTATTCCCCCTTCACAAAACCATTCTGACTCTGCCCAATTACCTTGAACTTATCTAGATGCCCTGCTATAACATCTTTAATGTTTCTAAAATTCTCCCGGTGACTGACATTAAGCTAACTGGTGTATAGTTCCTTGCTTTCAGGCTTTCCTTCTTTTGAACGATGGGAGTTAAATTTACTATCCTCCAACAAAATAGGGCCAAAACGTGTGGTGCTGGAAAGCACAGCCAGTCAGGCAGCATCCGAGTAGCAACAGAGTCAACATTTCGAGCATAAGCTCATGATTCACAGACAATCCCTGAATCAAGGGAGATTTAGAAAATTGAAATCATTGCATCAACTATCTCACTAGCCCATAAGACTTTGGGATAAAGTCCAGCAGGATTTAGATGCTTGTTAGCCATTGCTCCAACAGTTTACTCTGCACCACTTAGAGTCAGAGAGATGTACAACACGGAAACAGACCCTTCTGTCCAACTCGTCCATGCCGACCAGATATCCTAAATTAACCTAGTCCCATTTGCCAGCATTTGGCACTATCCCTCTATGCCATTCCTATTCATATGCTCATTCAGATGCCTTTTAAATCTTGTAATTGTACCTGCCATCACTTCCTCTAAAAGCTTATTCCATACATGCACCATCCTTTTTATATATCCCACCTCTGGCAATTGTCTGTGTGGCGCTTGCACATTCTCCCCGTGTCTGCGTGGGTTTTCTCCGGGTGCTTTGGTTTCCTCCCACAGTCTAAAGGTGTGCAGGTTAGGTGAATTGGCCGTGCTAAATTGCTCGTAGTGTTAGGTGAAGGGGTAAATGTAGGGGAATGGGTCTGGGTGGGTTGCTCTTCGGAGGGTCTGTGTGGACTTGTTGGGCCGAAGGGCCTGTTTCCACATCGTAAGTAATCTAATCTAATCTAATCTAATCTTTCCCTTCTCACCCTAAATCAATGTCCGCTAGTTGTGGACTCCCCCACCCCAGGGAAAATACCTTATCTATTTAGCCTATCCATGCTCCTCATGATTTAATAAACATCTATAAGGCCACCCCTGTCTCCAATGCTCCACGGAAAACAGCCCCAGCCTATTCAGCCTCTCCCTAGAACTGAAACCTTCAAACGCTGGCAACATCCTTGTAAATTTTTTTTCTGAACCCTTTCAAGTTTCACAACATCCTTCCTATAGCATGGAGAACAGAATTGCACGCAATATTCCAAAAGTGGCCTAACCAATGTCCTGTACGGCCACAACATGACGTCCTCTTTTATATACTCAGTGCTCTGACCAATAAAGGCAAGCATACCAAATGCTTTCTTCACTAACTTGTCTACCTGCAAGTCCATTTTCAAGGGACTCTATGAACCTACACTCCAGGGTCTCGGCCCTAATTTGCCTTTCCAAAATGCAGCACCTCACATTTATCTAAATTATTTCAAAATTACATTACCTGATGGAGCTTTTCCGGCAACACTGTTGTAATGTCTTAAATTGTCCTTTGTTAATAATATCAATCCTCTTGTTAGCAATATAACAGATCACAAAGTAAACAGATCGAAACTGTCATTGAAAAAGTCCCCAGTTGAGACTATCTTCTCTGGTGATTGTGATTTTCTTCAATTCCTTCTTTCCATTTCCTGCTTAATTCTTATCCTACTTCTGGGATATTTTGTATTCTCTGTAGTGAAGTAAGGAAAATACCTTTTCACTTCATCCAATATTTCTTGTTAATCACAACTATTAATTCCCTAGATGGACTTTATGGTACGTAGGATCAACCACTATTTTGATTATGCTTATTTAACTAGTTATTAAAAACTTTTGATGTTATATTTCTGGCGAGCTTTTTCTGTCCATTAATATTTTGTTATCTTTGCTGTTATATAAATTCTGCCCAGTCAGCTTTTATTTCACTTGAGGTTTGATGGCTGTACATTGATTGAGCTAATTGTTGCAGGGTAGAGAAGAAAAAATAGCTTCATACTCCAGTAGTTTTTAACATTGAGAATATTGTGTGTGATGGGCCAATACATGGTGTAGTTAGGCTTGTTCAAATTACTCAGGGAAACGTAAAGCAGCAGTTGGTGTCAGGCTAACAATTTAAACAACAAAATATTTCTAAGAATTCTAGCTGCTTTTCAGCCACATGCATATACTTCAGTTATTATTCCATTATAAATGATGGTTGCAATTGTGGAAAGTTGTCTTCCACAAAATTACATATATTGCAATGAGAATAAAGCCTATGGTACATTACCATCTTCTGAATTGGTTTAACAGTATAGACACATTCACATAAGCACTGCCTCAGAATTGATAAGTTCAGAATAAAATGATCTGTTGCTGTTCCCCAGGAGTGAAGAACTCAGTAGTCTGTTGGCCTGAGTGTTTCAGCCAATGAGCTGATGGTGGAGCAAAATTTCCAGTCAACTGTATTTACAGCAAAGACGAATCAGTAATTAAGCCTCAAGATTGAAACTGCACTAAATGCCACCTGCAAGTCCCCAACAAATCACATACCACCCTGAGTTAGTAGACTAGCTCTGTTCCATCAACATTACTGCGTCAAACTCTTACTATTTCCAGGCTAACAGCACTGTAAGTGTATGAATACCAGAGACTGTAGCAACAAGTAGGAGCAAATTACTGCAGATGCTGGAATCTGTACTGAAAATAACAAATGCTGGAAATCACAGTGGGTCAGGCACCATCCATAGAGAGAGTAAGCTAATGTTTCACGTTTGGATACTCTTAAGGAGGCAGCTCACCATTAACCTTTTAAAGGGCAATTAGGAATAGGTAACAAATGCTGGCCCAGGCTTTGACGTTCAAATCCTGTGCATTAAAAAAAACACTTCGCCTAATGCAGGCATAAATTTATCTTGAATCAAACTTTAAATACCATATGTTAGAAGGTAAATCAGTTCTCTGGATTAAAGCACAAGTAACTTCACAACACAAGGTAAGCAACACAAGTCAATCTTTATTGAAAACTTAAGTATTAATACATAACAATTCTTGTTACAATAAACATGCCTTGAAGTTTCTTTTTAAATCTGAGCTCATCTACTTGTCAGATTGCTTTTAAAAAAATAACAATGTATGAATTTACACATAATTGAACTGGCTCAGAAAGGAATTGTCAGAATTTCTGGTTTATGTTATCCAATGTAAAACGGTGCTTTATAACTAATTTCCGGAAGACGACACTGACTGAGACTAAATAAGTACCAAAATAATATTCTTTTTATTAAGCATAGTGTTTGAAAGTCAATTTTTTAAAAAAGTGTGCCTCTAACAAAAATGTACGTAACTCTCACTGGGGTGATTCTGCTGTGCCTATGTGTTGCATATGCTCATTTTATTTTGAACAGAAAAGCTGTCATACAGCACTACACTGCACACCAAACACAATCTACTCATTCTGTAAGATGCTGCTATTCAAATTCCCAACTTTTTAAAAAATTAGAACGGGGAAATAGTTCAGATTACATCCACCTAGACTACTGCTGAGCAGCTGTGTACACTGAATCACACCAAGTCTGATAAGAATGCAAGCTGGGGAGGGGGTCAGGATTAGGTTGAAGACTCTGAGAACAGATGGTAGCTCCTTTATATTTTGTCTTTTTAAATGGTCTTTAAATTCTAATTGGTGTTTGCTTCCCAATAAATGCTTTTAATGCAAAAGGAGGGGGGATAGCAGAACCTCTACATCCAATAAAAAGAATGGTTAGAAAAAACAGCATTTCATTGCTTGGCTAGGATTCAATATTTGAAGGGTTAGTCGATCCAGTTATTAACTGCTTTAAAAGACCATGCAAACATATACAACGTATGAAGAGACATTTTCCCCAAAGATCCGTACTGATTACTAATGTTTATTATACGGCTCTTCTTTTGCCCCAACCCAATATTTAAAACGAGTATTTAACTGCAAAGTACTTCAGTTGAACACTGAATTGCATTGAAGGAACACACCCAATTTGAGTGTGAAAATTGTTGAGGCGTTAGGTTAAATAGAAATTACACTTCAATGACATACAGTATTCATGAACCATGGTGAAATACACAATCTTTAGCTCAACACAAGGTGGTCATTCTCAATCTGTCCCTGAGCATATGTGTTACCCCAAACAGCTTTGACAAATGCTTTAGAATATTTCCAAGTCTCAAAATTGCATGAGGCTACAGATCTTGCAGTATATTTTATCCCTTATGTAATTCTATAAATCAGTTCAATACCTTCTTCAAACCAGAATGTTTGAGAGAACAAATAGAATTAGTATGCCAAGCAGGCATGTTCCTTCAACAATGCAACAACAGCTCAGAATTAACTTGAATGTCTCCCAACCCAAAGTGCAGAAAGTTGGATGGCCATTCGCAAATTTCAAACTTGGGCACCCACAAATTTCTGGATGTTAAGAGACTGAAATTTTGGATTCTCTTCCACCCACTTTATGAAACAACACTAAAATCATCCCAAGGAACGACTTGAAATGCCAAAAGTAACCAGTATGAACACTAAAGAATGGCCAAAGCACCAAATGAGTGTTTTGTCAAAAATTTGTGCAACAAAGCATAATTTGGTCTACCAAGTTTTTTTTTTAAATACAAAAAGCAACTAAATTTAAAACTTAACATAAACTGCATTATTTCAAATGAGTGCATGTACAGCAGTGTAACATGAAGAAACTCCCAGATTTAAACAGTGCTCTATATTAAACATTGTCCATGGCAGGCTTCCATGGTTGATTTTTCTTCTTCTCACTACCCATTATTTTCTCCTTGAAACAGACATTGAAAGAAAAGGAATTGTATAAGCTAAATGCTGTCTCAGCAGCTGTGCACTGTGGATTTAGCCTTCATTATTTGATTAGCCACTAACTTCTGTAATGCAGCAGTACTACAGAAGCACAATTGATGCCAAGTGATCAAGATGCAAGGGCTGCATATTTGAAGAACCACACTGAACAAGAAAATTTCCATGCTGCACTCAGTTACAAAGTCCACACTGATGCCACGATAGAAAATATTTCAGCATACATTACACCATAGCAGGTGAGGTGAAGCACTGAGAAGGATGTAAAAAGAAAGAAAAGGTTAAAATAAGGAAATTAAAGGAAATCATATTAATCCAGTGTACAGTGTTAATTATAGGTTAGCTATTTATGTTCAATTTTTGTTTCATTCTAAGCCCTTACTGGCAACTTATAAATCTTTAAAGGAACTATCAATTACACTTTTCCTTTAAAATTTACATAGTGTAATAAATTTTTATTAGTCAAAATTGGAATCTTTGTACTTTTTGAGAATCTTTTAGAAGGATGATGTAGTCTGTCATGATGCATGTTTATAGAATGAAAAACCATATTATAGTGCGAAGTATCTCAAAAGTTTCCAAACCCTGTCAATACTAGATCAAAAAACAAACCCTGACCGATGTAACATCACACAATTTTACTTAGAACACAAGTGAAGAATTCATTACCTAACTCACTTCAATCTCTAAAAGGAATGAAATGTATATGAACACAATTTTAAACTCCCTCCTTGATCATGTAATTTTAATGCAGGATTTATAAAAGGTAACCTTAGAAATACCTGTTCAAACACGCATTGCTTTTCTGAAACCGAGTTACTCTGTAGGCCTGCAGGACACCACTATCAGTGAAACCTCTTGCAAAACTACTGCACTTGGCACACAAACGGCAGTGAGTGCAATCAGATATATTAAAACTTGAATTCATGTTCAATAAACAACCCAGTAATTTCATACTGCTCCATTTTTTAAAGTTAAATGTCTTTTTCATTACATTCCCAGTAGCAATGCTGCTGGCTATCCAAAAACAGGTTAAGAAATTGGTCGTGGAAGTATTTTAAAATGAAGTTAACATACATGCTAAATCCATTATAAAAGTTCAATATAGAAAAATGGAATAGGAAAGATACGAGTTCTAAAAGTTATGTGCTTGTTCCCCTTGACTATTTCTTTGCTAGCTACTATCAAAAACAATTTCAATTCATTAAACTGACTAATTCCTCTACATTAAAATAAGTTGTTCAATGGTGTCCACAACTACTTTCCTCAATTTGTGCTAATTCAGGTAAAATTTGACAAGTCTAGAAATAAAAACTAACTCAAGAAGTTGGATCCTCTTGCATCATGTATGGTGCCAGAAGCAATCCAAAATACTCCCCTGCATTACTTATATCACAAGCACAACCAGGAGGACAGCTGAATGCTCTCAGCCACACTGCTAGACAATCCTAGTGCACAGACACAATTAGGTTTCATCACAGATTAGCTGTCATTTCTGTAATTAACTTCCATGGTAATTGAAAGCTTTGTGTATTATCAATCTCCAAGAGGGACTGGAAATTGACACGGACGAGATCTTACTCAATATTAACAATTAGTTTCTTACTGTCACAAAAAATTTTGCATTGAAATTATTATGCAGTGCTTAGGGGCTTTGAAACATCAAAGAACTAAAGAGATTCCTGGCCATTATAAACACAAGGTGTGGTTAGTTCATCCATTTGACCTTTCAGACTTGCATTATTGATTTGTTTTGAACAGGAAATAACAATTGAAAAAAGTATGCAAGTGGAACTCAGTATTTTTACATTGGATATCATAATTCAAGATTTTCAAGTTTCATTTTCCCTGTAATTCCTCATCCAATGCAGTGAGGTCTGGCTCTTAGTCAAGCTGATTGGGTAAGGCAATAAGCCCAATAGGTAAAACTGAAAGATAAGTCAGCCTACACTATTCACTTTTATCTTCTGACAATAAGCTCAAGAATGGCATTACCCAGGTCATTGGGACTAAGAAGAGTTATTGCTCATTGAATTGCATGTAGAGATTGGGGAGAAAGCTAATATATGCAGTATAAAGGGGATCTGCCTTTTCTTCAGTTAGTAAGCAGATGTTATCTGACAGTTGCAGTCTGTTGTTCAATTCAAACATGACTGTTGCAAAACCAACAACTCCTATGAAAATCCAATGAAAATTATGGGATCATGTAACGGACAGATTTCCAAACCAACATTAAGAAATTTACCTCCTTTGGTTTCATACTACAGTTTATATATTCAGAAGCATTAGTCATAAATGCCTTCAAAATGTTATTCAACTCTGCTTGACTAATGAAGTCATCCTATGTGATACACAGCCTGGAACAAATCAAATGAGACTGTGACAAAAATTATGTGAACTTGATAAACAGTCGCCAATATTGTGCCAACACTTAAAAGAAATGAGGCCTATAATTTGAGGAGCCAAATATGAAAAAAAGTTGTATTTTATATTATCTATTGACCAAGATGATAATCAGTGATTTGCATTTGACAATAACTAATAGGAAAACTTGTCACACGGAAAAAAATAGTTACCAAATTAAAAGGCTAAAAACCATCAAATGTCATGATTTTAAATCAGAGGCATTTATAATGATACTGCAATATTAAATCAAAGAATAGAAAAATACTTCTATTTCCCCTACCAGCTGTTCCAGATGTGTTTAAAATATGCCTGCACATTTGCTCCATTTATCTCATTTTAATCTCTAATGCTGCCTTTTTCTCTAATGTCACACTGAATCTAATATCGTTTAAAAATGGAAAAAAAATGACTGCCAAGACAACACCTGTAGGTTCCATTTCGTGCCTACCTGAACACCACCTCCAGGTGCTGTGCTGTAAATGCAAATTAATAATCTGGCTAAAGAAATTTTAACTGCTCCCATTAAAAAAATTCCAGTCCAACAGATCAGCCAGAAGCTTTGCATTCTGGTGAGCTCCATAAATTCACTTGCACAACTCTTTTTGTTTAAAACATTACATACAATAAAACTCTGCATTATTGAAATTAAGTTGCAAAATATTTTTGAACCTCAGTTCCTTTGGATTTTGCATATGATGGTTTGCATTAGTCATTGCAGGTAGATTTGAGCAAGCATTTTGTAACATGCATTGAACTAGATATGAATCCAAATATGCTTATACTCCCTTTCGTGTAATCTATAAAATTGCAAGACAGTCCACAAAACAGGTTTTGCTGTTAAGACTTGAGTACTGCTGAGTTCCAAGATGCAAGATATGCAGCCATGATAATCTTCCAAGACTTTTTTTGGTAGTGTTTGGCAAGTGTTGAGAGCATTGATGTGCTGGAAGGAAGGATCCTGGTTGGAGACATGTGGGATTCAGCACCAAGTGTTAAGACTTGTTTGATTGCATATCTCCCACCTTTCAACCTGTGAAAGAGATGTTTTTAAGAAAGAACTTAATTGCGAATAATTCTATTTCAGTGCCCAAGTCAAACTGAATCACAACCACTGAACACAGAAGCTGCCTTACAACAAATTATACATTAAGTGCTTACTGAAAAATGTTCAGAGCTTGATTTATTTGAAATCCTACTAATTCCGAGTATGGGTGACTCTCATTTAACTAGTATGTGCAAGACTTTGAGAAAACATGGATTTATCTTTCCTCATTAATCATATGTGTGCTCTAACAGTAAAAGCAGGGCACACTGGTATAAACAGAAACTTTAACTTCCCAGTGAACAAATCTGGTCAATAGTCCAAACCATAGAGAGTCAAGAGTTAACTAAATCAGTAAACATCATAAGTATCTTAAGTAATGAAAATATCAAGATTACATTTTAGTTGTAAGACTGTGTCAGTAAATACAAATAGAGATACCAACAAAATAGATTTTCTGTGTAAACACTGTTGTTTCACTGGCAAACAATTATTTTTCCTGTACCTCAATTGATCTGTGTTCCAAAAGGAAGTTTTTTGGGGGAAATTCAAATAGTTTAATTGACAAAATGAACAACTGAGCTATATAGTTCAGTAAAGTGTAACATGTAGAAAATTAAGAATTGCATAATTTACTTAGACATATTTCAGGTTTTTTGCAGATTTGCAAACATCAAATTGCAGACCAGTGCTTATGAATGGATTGGAAGGTGAAAAGTAATTAAGTATTCTGACTCCATGAGGGATGTGAATTGAATTTACTTCAAACATCCCTCTAAACAGTGAAGAATAGGAAAAAATAGAACATCCCACGCTTGAGCCAATCACAAAGATGAAAAAAATTCTCAAATAAGAGCATATGTATACGCAAGATTTCCTGTTTCTCAAACTCATCCTTTCTGCTGTCACACACATGACACACTTTGGTATCAAATTTTTCCAGTGTAAGTTCCTATGCCCACAGTTATAATGAAAAATGAAACGTGAACCTATCTTGTAACTTAATCCCTCCACCAGCGATCGTGCTGTTTGTACCTCTTAACTCTTCAGAATGTGCCATGGAGAAAACTAATGCTCCATTGCACAGAATGTGAAAAACTATTGGTGAACTAATAAAATTCAAGCATTAAAATAAAGATAGATGCAGAGAATTTGCCTAAATGGTAAACTTGGCCCTACCGCTGTTGGATCGTGGAGCTCCCTGATATTCTACTGGCGAACCTATGGCAGAATTTGCCTAGAATGTATAAAGGTATGTCAAAGTGAGGATAGCAGTCATTGGAAATGGTATAATTGAGTAGATATTTCCCATCAGCTGCAATTTTGATCACGTGAGCAACTGCTCATTTTTATTTTGGTAAAAATATGCATTCGACTTGAATTCTGATTTATGTATTTCCCACAAATCTAATGTTATTTATGTTGTTTTTTCAAAGTTGTGTAAATCGAATCATGGCTGTAATATGGATTGCAAATTCAGGTACATGTGCCCTGAGGTAACTGAAGGTTTCTCATTTGTAACTGTTTTCAGATGTTAGTGATACATTCATTTCAAAATGCATGCCCTATCTTTTACAGAGAAATATATTAAAGTCTCAATACAACCTCTGAAGGGAGTAATTATTTCATAGCACATTTCTCAGGTATTGCTACCCTTCACTTCAGAACAGCTGCATGATCTCTCATTTATCTTATCGCCCTATAGATTTATATTCTACATTTATGATCATCTATATTAAGGAACCAAAGATGAGTGATTGGATCTAAGTATTCAAGAAGTATTGAAAATTAAATTTGATTTAACAGAACACATTCCAGTCAGTATGTATGAAATTAAGTCTTTTGTATTCATTAAATAGATAGCAAAGCTTGATAAAGAAACAACTACGTTTAAGGTAAAGCAATCAATCTGCATCTACAAGGTCAATAACACAGTCTGCTTCAATTAAAGGGTTAGCCGTGATCAAAATGGTTATCTAGCAAATTGGATATCATCGATTTTAAGTAATGTAAATCACTCATGCCCCAATATTGTGGGAAAATGACATCACAGCTCTGCTGTAAACTAAGGCATACATTAATCCAGCAAGAGTTACTTGATGACTATAACTGGTTGAGATTCTTTGTGCAACAGTCATCAACTACTGCACCGAAAAAAATGGAGTCTACCATCCACATGCATAGATATGAAATGCTTGTTCCCATTTTAATAAAATGAACTTAAAGTTTATTTAAAGAGGCTGTATCATTAACTGAACTGAAACTCTTGCAAATTCAATGTCCCACGCTAACAGCAGTTCTGACAATGTAATATTCCAGAAATGATACAATTAGCAGCACAACACAAATCTGGCTGACTGAATTGCTCTTGAATTTGAATTTCAGCTGAAATTAAGCCAAAATGTGATATGTTATCATGACTAAAAATATTAATTTCTTAAATCAGCTATGATTGGCCAAACTTTAAAGGGACTGCTCCACAATGAAAGAAGGCAGACTTGCATTTTCAGTTACTAGCTGATCACCACTGTGAGGGTACGTAGTTGTAGGTAGGCGTTCCCGGAGTCCTATAAGCAGGCAAGGAAACTGGATGAGGAGCTACTGGTGTTGGGGAATGAGTCGTCAACAAAGTGCCTGCAAGAAAATAATTTATTTTTAAATGAAATGCAATCTCAATGCCAGATTCAGTTGAAGCACCAATCACGCTCAAAAGACAAGAGTTACAAAAAGCATCCATACCTTCAGAAAAAACTGGAGTGACAGATAAACTTTTAACTAAAGATCAGACAATATGAATTCTAACTGCTACACATATTCTTCCATCCACAAACTCTTTAATAAATATCTTAATGACATGCTATTGAATGTAGAAAAGAAACTAGGCTTATGTTTAAGTCAATTCTCCTTTTCCAAACGACGATGAGCTCAAGCCACAAAGTCTTTAGGAAAATTAACACAGAACTGTGGATGCTGGAAATCTGAAACAAAAACAAGAGTGCTGGAGCAACATAGCAGGTCTGGCAGCACCTGTGAAAAAAGAGAACAGAGTTAATGTTTTAAGTCCAGTAATCCTTTGAAGTGTTACTGGATTCAAAATGTTGACTATTTTCTCTCTACAGATGTTGCCAGACCCCACGTTTCTCCAGCACTGCTTCTGCTTTAAGAAAGTTACTGGTTTGATGGAAGTCAACTGTATTTATTCCTCAAAAACAAGCCACACAAATTTAAGCATTTTCTCACTGGTGTTTGACCACAATTTTCTGTAGACAGGAAATTGGGTTGGTTCAGCTTCCAGAATCAAGTTGGCATATACATGTGAAGTCAGACAAACCAGATTATAAACACTCCTAAAAGCAGCCAGAAGCTTCATACATACTTATAAAGGATTCCCATTACATCAACAAATTAACAACTCAATACATAAGGTAGACAACCTAGTTAAATATTTCAAGGTGCTTTTTACAAGAGGGTTCAAATAAAAGTTTTCACTGAGCCACAATGAGAGCCATCAGATTAGAAGACCAACACTGGAGGTCAAAGATGCAAGATTTAAGCTTAATTTTAAAAGGAGGAGTAAGAGGTAGAAGAGCTCAGGGAGGAAAAACTAAAACTTAGGATCAAGGTAGCTGAAAACATATCCAAAAATGGTTGAGCAACACTATCACTCAAAGTGCCAGAATCAGAGCATCTCAAGCCCTTAAAGCTGGACAAGGTTACCCTTATTCATGGGATGAGAGCATTGTTGGCTAGGCATCTCTGCCCATCCCTAATTGCCCAGAGGACAGTTAAGAGTCAACTACATTGCTGTGTATCTGGAGTCATATGTCAGCCAGACCAGGTAAGGATGGCAACATCCTTCTTTAAGGGTTATTAGTGAGCTAAACGGGTTTTTCCGACAATCAGCAATGGATTCATGGTCATTAGACACTTAATTCAGATTTTTAAAAAATTGAACTTAAATTCCATTATCTGCCAGATCAAACCCGGATCCCAAGAACATTATCTGGGTCTTTGGATTAAAACTCCAGCAATAATATTAATAGGCCACTGCCTCCACCCAAGAGATGCGGAGGGGATAGGCCTTGTAGGGATTCAACAACAAAGAGAATTTTAAAGTGAGAATTTTAAAACTGAGGCACATCAGACCAACAGCCGACATAGTCAGCATGATTGTATTTGTTGACCTAAGTATAATGGAACAAGTTAGAACAAGGCACAGCATTTGATTAGATACAGTGGAAGCTTGGCCCAACAGAGCATTAGAATTGCCAAGTTTAGAGCTATCAAAAGAATGTATGAAAGCTTCAACAGATGAGGTGAAAGTGGTGAGATCAGTCCTGTTATGAAGGTGGAAGTAGACCATCTTGGTGATGGTTCAGAATATAGTCAGAAACTCAACTGTGTCAAGTATGATACTATAATTCTGAATGGTATGATTAAATCTCAAGACAGCTGCCAGGCATAGGGATGGTGTGGATGGCCAGCAAATGGAGTGTAGTAGGGACCTGAGACAATGGCTACAATTTTCTCAAGATTCCCTGAAGGAAACTTCTGCTCATTCAGTACTAAATTCCAGCCAAACAGTGGCATGAATCAGAGACAATGGAAAGATCAGAAAAGTTTGTTATGAGGATGATATTGCAGATGGACAACATAGGAGATGAGGAACAGGCCAAGCATAGATCTTCGGGGAAACCCCAGTGATAACTGTCAATGAGTAAGTGCAGAAGTTATTGCAGATGATTCACTCATTACAATTAGATACATTAGAATAAATGTGGTAACAGTAATCCTACCTAGCTGGACAATGAAGGTGCAATACTGAAGGAAGATGATATGGTCTCACCCAGTCTGAGGCAACTGAGAAGGCCATTGCCTCTGCCAGGATTACAGTCGCATAGGCTATCATTTGTGACTTACAACAGTCATTTCAGTACTGGAGGGATTTACTCATGGAGTTGAGAGAAAGGGGCAAAGAACTAAACTTATAATTAAAATCCAATTTTTGAAGTTGGAAACTAACGTGAGAAATGTAATGTTCTGAGAATTAAACCTTCCATAACTGATACCAAGATAGTGATTTTGTTTCTTGAGAAAATGTATCCTTTAGTTGGATAGTTTAAAATATTTAACATTTTTATGCATAACTCTTAATCTTCCAATATATATATTTTCAAGTTGCTCCAGTTGAAGCACATTACATTTAACACTTGCCTGCTAAATCTTAAAAATACATTGCAAGAAATGTACAAGAGTCTAGTTTATGCTGATACACACCTGCTGACATTGCCATAGTGGTCCCAGCTACCATTCCCATGGCAACACCATTTGCTCTGGGTGATGGAATTGGTTGTGGGTACATGGCAGCAGGCATTCCATTAGGTTGAACAACTGTGGTGTGATGAATTACATGAGGCGGTGCAGCATATAGAGGCTGTGTGTAGTAAGTGCCTTGCTATTGCAAGAAGGAAAAAAATTAGCACAATTACTCAAGATCATGATATTTTAACAACTTTAAATTGCATCAAAACTATGTAATTCTCTTCCAAATGTTTTGCTACCACAAAAATAGCCCTGAAATATTTTACTGCAGAAATACAAAGTTTAACCACAACCTGCTTCCTAGTCACATGTTATCTCTGACACTACTGTCGTTACTGCAATCAGAAAAGGCAAATTCTATGCTCTGGAAGATATGGATGCTTTTGCAGGTAGGAATTATTGTATTAACAGGTACTACCAAGTTACACGTAAACTCCTCAGAAACTTGCACTCATTTGATTTGAGAAATGAGAATGATGAAATAGTGAGTGACAAACCTAATTTTGGTATTTTAGCCGCTGGAAAGTATATAGTGAACTATAATTGGATAGGTTTTGTTTTCTTGATTCAGTGACTGCTGTTCCTATTTAGCAAACACTTCAGATTTTACAAATTCTGTGGGATACTTTGAGCTTTAATCTGAATGTATATAGATCAGATGACATTATTTCAGTTCCTCTTCAGTAACAGTAAGAAAATGAGAAGTTATTTCCCAGTATGGCCCATTCTTATAGAACAATCAGCAAGTACACAGTTTTTGAATCATACATTCCAAAGTTGATCTGTGCAAACTGTAGAATTTCAGGACCTAAAAATTGCTCCATGCTTTGAAGGTTTGGCCATTTTGGGTGCTTTTCAAATGAAGGGATTATTACAATCTTTTACTTCAGGCAGATAACTGTGCTTAGTTTTAGTAGGCTAACTTACTGTCCGCAATTTAACTCGCTAGTTTTGTCATTTAATGTTCATCATCCTTTTAGATTCATGACCAACAACAATTTCTGACCAAAATACGTTCCTTGATGAAACATTTGAGTTTAGCACCTTAGAGGTAGCTAACTGAACAACCACACGCAGAAATAATTTACACAACTCTGTTGCACCCCACCATTGAACAGTAGAGAATTTATGAATCAATGCAGAAACTCTGCCAATTCCCAAACATAACAGCTACAGCCAATATTGTCAATTATGATCCTGTACAGTAACTTCAATAAACTGCATGTCTTTATTCCATCCAACTTCATGGAAAAAGAAAATCAGGAGTTGAGTTTTTCAATGCTGGTGAATTTCAATCTGTGCAGGAATTACGCTAACTAGGCAGAAACCTCAATAAATCTTTCAAAGAACTGTTAAAATGTTTACTTTAAATCATTTGTTGGAATACAGGCCTGTTTCTTCTGTATTTAAAAAAGGATATTTCTGCAATGCTGATTTTAGGAATTAAAAATTTCAATAAGCAAGGGCTGTTATTAGAACGGAGGGTATGAAACTGCTTACATTCCTATACCCAACAATGAACTGCAAGGATGATGTCAAAGTACACAATCAGCCACCTCACAACAATAAAGCTATTTAGAAATTAAATATATTCTTCATTACCCAATAGCTAAAACCATGTGGGCTATTCCGGGGTCCACCTTGAAGAAGTTTTAAATAAAATGTGGGTTAATCGCCTAACGTTGAACAAGCCAGGGACTCAAAACAATCTGCATGATGAATGAATATCACTTCTGATCAATTCATTCAGTAATATCCCTGCCTGAAGACCTATGATTAATTCCTTCAGACATTAATAATGCATAATTAGGACATATTTTAGTGATTAATATTTCAGACTCACCTAATGTAAAGTTGGGAAATGTATTGGTCCACAATTCAGAAATGAAGTATTCAGGATTTCTAGTGTGTTTCAAAATTGCATAAACTAAAGGTTAAAAATGTGCTTAAAAATTGTACCTAAGGAGGTGCCAATAATTTATTGGAAATGTGTACAGGTGAGTTTATATTGGCAAGTATTCGCATTTCATTATGAACAAGTCAAGGATATTTCTTATACAATAACAGACATCAGCCTACACAAACCCATTTTTTCAAAAACCCCCAGAGTTTCACAGCAAGAAAATTAGTTCAATCTTTAACAGCCGAAGCTGTTGGCTTTGAAAGTGATGTCATATCTAATAGATTTTTCAGCAAAGGACCCATGCCTGACCTGCGCGTAAGGGTTCTGCTGTGGGTAGGCACTTCGAACCGGGTATACAGCTGTCTGGTATGGGTTGGGAGAGGAGGAGTAAGGTGGCACCGCTCCACTGGTTGGAGAACATGAGACTTTATAAGGTGTGCCTGGTGTGTAACCTGAAACAAAAAAAACCAGTAATTTTAGAACAATACTAAACCAGAGATTAAAGTCACTCTAAGAAGCAAGGTTTACAGAGATTAGCTGTACAGAAGGGTTCCAGGAAAAAGGGCTGCCATTTAGTCTAATCAATCTGTGCTAATCAATAAAAAGAAAGATATCTAGCCTTATTAGTCCTTGGTGCACCACCTTGAAACGTTGAGTAAATTATTAAATATATATAAAAATTAGTAGATACTAATGAGGGTTTACCATCCATGCAGGTGGTGTGTTCCAGACCCCAGCCTCTGGGGGGAAAAAAGACTTCTTTTATTCTTAAAATTACTTTTAATGCCCCTTGTTACTGGCCACTAATTGTAGGGAAATGGTCGTTCAAAATACATATGGGTGGTTGGTGAATCTACCCCTAAAACACACCAAAGGTATCTGAGAAACACAATCACAATGGCAACCATTGTTTAAAAAGTCACCCCAAAACTGAAATGGACAGAATTAGTTCAGACCTGCTCCTCCAATTACAGGTTCCCTCTCTCAGGCACTTGCTGCTGATAAGTAAATGAGAGATTCTAACAACAAAGACAGGAGGAAAACAGCTTGTAATTGGAGGAACAGCAAGCAATAAGTAAAACAGTAGAAGTGAGAGAGTCCCTGGGCCTGAGGCCATAGCTTCTGCTCAGGGCTGGACAACTTATCCAGCAGGGTATCTGCCAGGTCCATATGGACGTGAGTGGTGACTAATAGGGGGAGAAGGCAGTTACAAGATGAGTGGGGCAGAAGGACTATCCTGCAAGAAGGGTTATGATGAATGGGTGGTGCAAAAGGGTGAGGGGGAGGTGAGTGGTGCCATCATGGAACAAAGAGGTTGAAAGGGGGGACGAAGAGAGGGTGGCTGCAAAGGAAACAATGATTGTGAGCCTGTCAACAAATAAAATGCTCAGCAAACTGGAAGCCAAACAAATGAGAGAAGGACTGCAGCGATTCTTGAATTGCTATATAGGGAAAAATATTAAATCGATGTTGTTACAATGAACATTGTGCATTAATTAGTAAATTTATGAGAGATTGAGATTGGAGATGCAGTAAAATAGGTAGTAGCTTCCTAATTAAAACATCCCAGATTGATGTTTGCAATGAAAACTCACTAACTGTGAACACACAATAGGCCATTACCGTGAACATGTCTTCTGCAGACATGGCTATTTTTATGATGTGACTAAATCATTTAGTAAATGAGTGAGTGCACAGAGTTAAAAAATGAGGCCTGGAAAACTAAAATAATCTTCAAAGATAAAAAACAGCCCTGGAGTAAATCTAGGTCCACTTAATTTTACAGAATTAAAACTAATCTCAGCCTCTACTGATTCAGAGAAAACAAACTCAGCTAATTAAACCTTTCTTTATAAACAACATTCATTTCAAGAAACTTGGTCATAAATCTACTCAGTGTGATACACTTCCCCCATAGCAATAAGCATAGTGCTGTCTTCCTCGTCTTGGGGCTTCCAAAAGCGATCGCCTTACTTTTGGAAGACCAAGACAAGGAAGAAATGCACTATGCTTATTGCTATCTTCAACAATCTGTAGATAGATACGTTCTATGATACTCATTTTGATATCCCTTTGTTGCTCTACATTTCCATAACCTACCCTTACTTGTATTATTTTGCATTGCGTGATCTCTAATTTACTCGACCGGCATTTGTCTAGAACAAATTCCGTTTGCCAATTTCAGCCAACCTGACCCATTCATTGATAACATCCTACATTTTATAGCTTTCCTCCTCACTATTAATCTCTCAAACAATTTTTGTTTAATCTGCTAACAAATTAATCACACCACTTACATTTACATCATGTACCAAAGAGACATCAAATTCCTTGCTAAAATCCAGTGTGCAACTTCCATTAACACACTTTGGGAGTTTGAAATATTTACACAAATGAGGAAAATATAACGTCGCTTGACAAATCCATAAATATTTATTAATTGTCTTTCTAATGGATGACATGGATCCTCAAGACTTTCTATAGAACATTTTGCCATATCTAAGGTTAGGATGGCCATTCTGTAATTACTTGATCCATTCATGTCCCTTTTTAAGCAATTGCATAAGGTTGACAGGCCTCTAGTATTAGGTAAATACCCAAACAGAACTGCAAAATGATGCTGAGAGCTTCTGCTGTTTCTTCCCTTGCCTCTCCTAGCAGGTTATTCAGGCTTAGTGATTAATCCTTTTCTAAAGATGCTAAACCCCTTAGTATTTCTTTTCACACTATGGTCATATCAACCAATATTGCATACTCAACCACAATGTCTCCATCATTCCCCATTTAATTAGGACAATAATAGGATAGTGATTCTCCAATTGTCCTCTTCCAATCAAAATTACACAGCTGTAGATCATAAATCAGCCAACTAATAAGCAACCATATGTAATTGCCTTCATCTATTCAAATAAATAAGAGGCTGAAGAAAAATGCAACATCTCTAATGAATCTTACATTTTACTTTCCAAAATCCACAGATGTTTTACACTCATTATATCAGTTATTTTAACATCTCCCCAATTGTAAGTATCTACAATTCCTAATTCTAATCTACTGCTTGGCATCTCTACTACCTCAGTGTGTGTAGCAATTTAAAAAGAGAGTTAAACAAATTTAAGTTATCGGAATTATGAATATGATCTGCTCTTATTTTCAGAACACTGCATATGTCTCCTGTTAGAGTAGACAGCTTTTCATATGTAAAACTGGAAAAACAAATCTCTATTCTCTAATACATATGGGATTTGAACTTAAAGCAGAGCTGTAGGTTAATATTTGCCAAAGTGAAAACTGAATTCAGTTTAAAACATCATCTCTGCCTGCTGCAAATTTCCTCAGTAAACTTACTGGGAGTACTACTGACCCAGTGCTATTTATTTTGCAAGAAGTCTCAAGAACACAAGAAAGGAAGACTCTGGAGAGCCCGAATGTGGCTCACTAGTTGCCCTCTGGTCTGAGTCAGTTGGCTATCAGTTCACGCTGCAACTTCAGCACATCATCAAGACTTAGATTTCAGCAAAGTAGTATAGAAGTGACACGTCCATTTGAATAGCTGAGATATCTTCCCCTTCCCTCCCTCCCTCCCTCCCCACCTGCCCACCCCCGAAAAAAAACGTGGCTAACATAAATGCATTAAGGTTAGGCCAATTATCACGTAACACTAATATTTGTAGGATATGCTTATGAAACAGCTTTTGCTTTTTCCATAACAGTAAGCTTCAAAATAATTCTTGTTTTGGAATGTTTGGGATGCAAGCTTTTGATTTCACTCGAGGTCGGGGTCCCCTGAATTTGGGGCTAAGCTTCATGTCAAATCAGAACAAACTGAGCTGGTATCGCTCAACTAAATGAGTACATAAATTCCCAAACAATGCCTTTAATGATTTAGAGACACATGACTAGTCACTTATTACTTTGACCCTTTTAAGATTAAATCTGCATATTCACAGAATATTTTAAATTGCTCAGCTTCATCCCAAACTAAGATGCTAAGAATATAATTGTGGCTCATAAATCAGTGCTTTAAGGTTAAAAAGATATTTTTACTATGCGTGACCACTGATATGAATGTAATCATTAACAAGTGTGATACCTGTCTGGAAGGCTGGGTTTGTACCAGCATACATAGTAGGAGAAAAGGCAGGAGCAGCTGCTGCATAACCCACTGGAAAACCTGCATAGTTTAAAAAAATGTGAATTTAAAATTAGCATAAAGAATACAATATAATCACAAGCCCATAACACATAAACTAATCCTCACAGAAAACAAACATTAAATATTGTCCAATATAAATCCAGACGATACCATTTGCTATGTTTCAGAATCATTATCTAAAGACAGAAGAAACAATGGTTTAAAAAGTAATGTTACCAGTTCCTCTTTACAAACATTACAAAGAACACTGACTAACATGCCACTTACAAGCACAATTCTTCAAATTCCAAATTCTAATGACAGGGTGAATGAGAGTGAAGTGAAATTGGAGGAAATCACTAAAGTTGACAGTCGAAAATGGACTAGAATTAGTCTTAAACATGATGATGGAACATCATTAAAGTCACAGCAACAAAACTTCTCAAACAGCCTTTCAAATCCAGTCCCAGAAAGGATGGTAGCCACACTGGTCCAATCTTCCAACAGAATGCAATAATGTGGTGTTCTTCAGTCAAGGTGCCTAAACTAGTTCAATGTATTTTTGGAGTTAAAGTCACAAGTATTTAATACTTCATCTAATCTTTTACCATTAAACTCCCACATTTCCGAGCAATAATTAACTATATTTCTTAACTGACATAGCATTAATTTATCAACTTGCCTGGGTATCCAATTCCTTTTGGATTTGCATATGGAACCCCTGAAGCAGCTGAACTGTATACTGGGTTCATGATGTTTCTAAGGAGCTGTGCAAAAAAAAAACATTCAGCATCTTACTGTTTTTACTGGCAAATTATTTAATACTGTATTGATTAAATTATCAATTTTCAGTCAAAACTAAACCAAAGTTTGAAAAAATATTTTATTTCTCCTTTCTCCTGATAGCATTCATCGTCCTATAATGGTATACGAGAGAACAATTTGAAAATTTCAAATGAGCAGCAGTGGTAAAACAAAATCTTTCACCATAAGTTTTGGAATAAGTACATTCCATTCCATTAGCTGGAGTTGCACGATGAAGGGGCTTTAGCTAACTCATTTCTTTACTATCCATAGAAATGACTGGATTAGACCCACACAATGAACACACTGGCACGCAGCTTTAAAAAAAAGACATAAGGACTTCCAAACATAAAGAAAGAGATGCACGCTTAATTTTCCACTTCAGCATATATGCCTTACTTACAATACAATTTCAAATCATGTGTTTGTTTTGGGGTGTTGTAGGGGAAGGGGAGGGTGGAGTTCCAAAAACTTTCCCTGAGAATGTGCATGGTCTTCAGATTTCTGTTTTACCAAAAGTTACTTTTGTTGCTGTCTGGTCACAGTGGCTCAGTGGTTAGTACTGCTGCTTCACAGCATCAGGAACCTGGGTTCAATTCCAGCCTCAGCCAAATGTCTGCATGCAATTTGTATGCTCTCCCCGTATCTGCATGGGTTTGCTCCGGCTGCTCCAGTTTCCTTCCACAGCCCAAAGATGGGCAGGTTAGGTGGACTGGCAATGGAAAATGGGGTGCTCTTTGGATTGTCGATGCAGATTTGACGGGCTGAATGACCTTTTGCACACTGTAGGGATTCTACAATATGCCAAAATATTATTTTCTGTCATGCTTGATAGCAATAAAAGACCCAGCTAATAGGCACTGGTCTGCCTGCACCATCAGTGCCAATTCCTAGTCCAGGAAAATAAGGAGGGCCAGTGGCAGGAAGGATATCTGACTGTAAAACCAACTGCCAAATCTAAAAATGATTGTTTGTTATGCACCTTTGTAAGAGCTTTGTGGTGAATCTACATAACACCAGCAAAGTTAAAAGAGAAAAGGAAAAGAACTGAGCAATACACAAACATTTCCAGGGAATCTCTCATCCAGGAATGGCTTGAAAACGGAGTTTAAATTCCATAAGAAGCTGCACTGGGTAAAAACTAAGTAAACAATTTCACCAGAAATATATTGGTTCAACTGAGATTGTTGAGCCCTTGCCGAGGTATTTGCATTATCGATAGCCACAGGTAAAGTGCCGGAAGACTGAAGGGCGGCTAATGTGGTGCCATTATTTAAGAAAGGTAGGAAGGAAAAGCCAGGGAACTAAAGATTGGCTAGCCTGACATCAATAGTGGCTAAGTCATTTGAGGGGATTTTGAAGGACAGGATTTACATGCATTTGGAAAGGCAAAAGGTGAATTAGGGAAAGTCAGCATGGCTGTGTGGGAAATTTCACATCTCACTGACTTGATTGACATTTTTTTTTGCAAAAGTGACAAGGAAGACTGATGAAGGTAGAATGGCAGACATTGTCTGTATAGACTTCAGAAAAGCATTCCACAAGGTTCTGTATCGTAGACTGGTTAACAAGGTGAGATCACTTAGGACCCATGGGGAATAGACTATTGGATAGTAAATTGGCTGGAAAGTAGGAGACAAAGTGCTGTTTGTTGGACTGGAGGTCTATGTCAAGTGGTATGCCGCAAGGATTGGTGCTGGGTCCACTGCTTTTTGTCATTTATATAAATGATTTGGACATGAATACAGGAAATCTGGTTAGTACGTTTGCAGATGACACCAAAATTGGTTGTGTAGTGGACAGTAAAAGCAATCTCAGAGCGCAATGGAACCTTGAGTAGGTGGGCTAATGGACCAAGGAGTGACAGATGGAGTTTAATTTAGATAAATGTGAGGTGTTGCATTTTGGAAAGGCAAATCAGAGGACATACAGTTAATAGTGAGGTCCTGGGGAGTGTTGCCGAATAAAGGGACTTGGGGTGCAAGTGCATAATTCCTTGAAAATGGAGTTGCAGGGAGTGAGTGGTGAAGGCAACATTTGGCACACTTGTCTTCATTGGTCATGGAACTGGGTTTAGGACTCGGGGCATCATGTTGCAGACATTGGTGAAGCCACTTTTAGAATACAGTATTCAATTCTGGTCTCCCTGCTTTACGAAAAATGTTGTTAAATCTGAATGGGTTCAGGAAAGATTGAAGGATGTTGCTGGCATTAGAGAGTTTGAGCTATAAGGAAAGGCTGAATAGGCTGGGGCTTTTGTCCCTAGAGCAGAGGATGAGGGTTGACCTTATATAGGTTTGTAAAATCATGAGGGGCATGGTTAGGCTGAATAGCCAAATATCCTTCCTATAGGAGGGAGATCAGAATTGCATACAATATTCCAATAGTGGCCTGACCAATGTCCTATACAGCCGCAACATGACTTCCCAACTCTTGTACTCAATGCTCTGTCCGATAAAAGAAAGCATACCAAATGCCTTCTTCAGTATCTTATCCACCTGCGATGCCACTTTCAAGGAACTGTGAACCTGCACTCCAAGGTCTTTGTTCAGCAACACTCCCCAGGATCTTACCATTAAGTGTTCGAGTCTTGCTCGGATTTCCCTTTCCAAAACGCAGCATCTCTCATTTATCTAAATTAAACTTCATCTGCCACTGCAGAGCCCATTGGCCCATCTGATTAAGATCCCATTGTACTCTGAGGTAACCTTCTTTGCTGTCCACTACACCTCCAATTTTGATGTCACCTGTAAACTTACCAACTATACCTTCTATGTTCACATCCAAATCATTTATATAAATGACAAAAAGCAGTGGACCCTGGACCGATCCTTGTGGCACATCAATGGTCACAGGTCTCCAATCTGAAAGGCAACCCTCCATCACCACACGCTTAGTTCTACCTTTGAGCCAGTTCTGTTTCCAAATTGTTAGTTGTCCCTGTATTCCATGTGATCTAACCTTGCTAAACAGTCGACATCGAAGAACCTTGTTGCATGCCTTACTGAAGTTAAAAGGGTACAGAAAAGATTAACAAGGATGTTGCCAGGGTTGGAGGGTTTGAGCTATAGGGAGAGGCTGGATAGACTGGGGCTGTTTTTCCTGAACTGTCAGAGACTGAGGGGTGACCTTATACAGGTTTATAAAATCATGAGGGGCATGGATAGGACAAATAAAAAAAGGTCTTTTCCCAGGGGTGGGAGAGTCCAGAACTAGAGGGCATAGATTTAGGGTGAGAGGGGAAAAATTTAAAAGGGACCCAAGGGGCCACGTTTTCATGCAGAGTGTGGTGCATATATAAAACGAGCTGCCGGAGGATGTAGTGGAGGCTAGTATAATTACAACATTTAAAAGGTATGCGGATGAGTATATGAATAGGAAGGAGAGAAAGTGATGACTGCAGATGCTGGAGATCAAAGTCCAAAGATGTGGCACTGGAAAAGCACAGCAGGGCAGGCAGCTTCCGAGGAACAGGGCAGGCAGCTTCCGAGGAACAGGACAGTCAATGTTTCGGGCATAAGCCCTTCATCAGGGTTTCAATAAGCCCTTCGACACATGAATAGGAAGGGTTTAGAGGGATATGGGCCAAATGCTGGCAAACAGGACAAAATTAATTTAGGATATCTGGTTGGCATGAACGAGTTGGACTGAAGGGTTGGTTTTCGTGCTGTTCATCTCTATGACTCTATAATAGTCAAGGTCTTTTCCCCCCAAGGTGGGGTGTCCAAAACTGGAGGGGGTAGGCTTAAGGGGAAAGGGGAAAGATTTAAAAGGGACCTGAATGGCAACATTTTCATGAAGAGGGCACTGCATTTATGGAACAAGCTGCCAGAGGAAGTGGTGGAGGAGAGTACAATTACAACAGTTAAAGGCATCTGGATGGGTACATGCTGGCAAATGCCACCAAATGGTATGGACAAACTGGACTGAAGGATCTGTTCCATGCTTTATAACTCTATCTGTACAAGAATTAAAATGTATATATGAAACTTGTGTTGACAGAAGATTGTGATTTCCTAAATATATCTGACAAGATAAATTGTCATTAGTTAACAAAGCACCTTTAATGACCAAAAGATACATCAAATTTGACAGAAACTTGGTTTTTTGCAAGTCAAGTTCAGATAAAACTAAAGTAAATTTCATTGCTGTAGTAAGCAATATTTTCAGATGAATGGTTAGTTCTAAAGTTATTTCTAAACCTATGTAAATTACTGCACAGATCAGTAAACTCAAAAATCTATAAGTTCATCTAACCAAGGTTGTACTGGAAATTTTTCTTTTAGGCAGAAGATGGATAATATAAAGAGGTCTATAGTTAACACTTGGAAAAGCATGTTATGTTATATTTGTTTAAGGCTAGATTGACAGCCCCAAACAAAATGACACTTCCAGCAACAGATTTAAGGGAGGAGGCATTAAAAATTAAACATGTTGTATGTCACGTTTCTGGAGATAAACTTGTCCAACTAGATTTTTTTTATTACAAACAAGGGAGTTTGTGACACTTCCTTCTCCAAGGTAACATAATTCTGCCAGGGGGAAAATTTATAGTCTCTATTCTGTTCATATCACTTTTATTTTTCACAATTATAGATAAATAATACCAGTGAATTTTCATTTTGCAGCAAGTATGATTCAATTGTTTTTATTTTCTCTCATTTTTGAAAGGGATAGGGGTAGCAAGGAAGAGGTGGCAGATCGATCACTGGTGCGTAACTTACACTGAGGATGACAAATTTGTGCATAATCATTCCCTAGAACAGTACTGACTGTCACTGTTCATACAGTCACCCAAAGCCACACCTCTGCAGTACCATAGGGATCAATGCTGGGGCCATAATTGTTGACAAAGAATACACTACAAGTTGAATGAGGAAAGTGAATGCAATATAGTGGGGTTTGCAAATAACAAAAATAGGAAGGGAAAACAAATGGTGAGGATGACAGTCTGCTGAGGGACATCTACAAGTTGAGCAAGTAGACAAGAATTTGACAGATGGAATTATAAAATGGGAAACTGTGAGGTTATGTACATTAGCAGGAAGAAGAGAAGCTGATATTATGTAAATGGGAAAAAGACTACAGAAAGCTACAGCACAAAGGATTTAGGAATCCTTGTGTATAAATCTCAAAAATCTAGTATACATATTTAGCTGGTGATAAGAAAGGCAGTTCAAAAATAGGGCAGTCTTGCTGCAACTATACAAGGCACTAATCAAGACCACTGCTGTAAAACTGAATAATTCTGTGCACCTAAGGAAAGACACACCGGCAATATAGGTAGAAACAACAGAAGGTTCCCTATGCTGATCTCAGGTATGGAGGGACAATCTGAAAAAGGAAAGGTTGAGTGAGCTGGTCTTCATTTCAGTGAGTACAGGACAAGTGAGAGGACAACTTTTTGAAACATCAAAGGACTTGACAGGTTAGATATGGAAAGGTTCTTCTCCCTTGAGAGTCTAGGACCAGAGGGCATAATTTCAGAATAAGGGGTCATCCATTTAAGATAGAGACGAGGAGGAAAGGAAGAATTTGTTTTGAGGGGAGTGAATTTGTGGAATTCTTTACCACAAAGGGCTATGTAGGCTGGATCATCAGGTATATTCAAGATTGAGATAGATTTTTAATCAGTAGAGAAATTAAGATTTATAAGGAAATATAGGCACTTGAAGTAGATTATCATCAGTAGCATCAAGACGTTCTATCAGTGTGCAAAGTCCAGTTTGGTGGGACTCCAGCTTCAGTATTTAACTGCATGTTCCAACTACTGACTTAACGCTGGTTCTAAACATAAAACCAATTTTTTCCTCCACTGATTCACCCTTAGAAACTGACTCAACTTCTGGATGCTTCTAATATTTCCTGTGTAAACCATTCTTCGAGTTAGCACACCTTCAGCAAAATATGATCTGATTGTTACCTGACAATCTCAGAGATGCATTCTCTCAAAATTTCTGGAACATCAGGAACACAGACAACGACTTATGTTCCCCCTTCACTAGCCTATAGTTGGAGATCAATTAAAGTCCTTTTGCAAGTAAATTCAAAAGTTCTAAAAAATGGATTGCATCTGGGTCCTTCTAGACCTCTGTGTTGTACAGTACAAAAGCATAATGTGCTTACATAATGACTCATTGAAAAAATGTTGCCATTTGTGAAGGGAATTTACTCAGTAAATTCCAAACTGGCATCATATAATTGCTTAGATTGAAACATGGATAAAGACATTGAATTTCCTAAATGAAGGAGACCACTCTTGACATCAAGACAGCATGTGATTGTGTATTCCAGCAAGGAGCCGATGCAAAACTCAAATCAAATTAACCAGAACAAACTCTGAACTCTCCGTTTTCTCATTTTCACACCTTTTCACCATTTTACATCCTCCGATCACCATCAGTAGCGGCCTCTTTGTCTTTGGCTCTGAGCATCTTTTAATCTGTTCTACTTATTCCTCCTCCTCCCACTCTGTCTACAGTATAAAAAAGTTTTCCATAAGTTCTGAATGAATCAGAATGAACTTAAAACAAATTCTTGTTTCTCTCTCTACTGATGGTACAAGACCTGCTCAGTTTGTTCAGCACTACTTATTTTAAAACTCTCCATTGGATGGTCTCATGCCTACCACAAAAAGGTAATTGTGGTTATTGGAGGATAATCATTACTGCAGCTGTTCAACATTTAGTTCTAGGCCCAACAATCTTTAGCTGCTTCAAAGGCATTCAAAGATAAAGTTAGAACTGATCTGTGCACATGTTCCATTTATTTGCAACTCCTAAGATATTGAAGCAGACAAGCTCACATGCAAGTACTGGACAACTTTCAAGCATGGGTCACAAAGTGACAAATAACATTTATACAAGTGCCAGGCAATTGCTAGCTCAACAACAATCTAACCATCTAGTCTTGACATTCATCAATATTACCATTGTTGGAAGGTGGTGGAATTTGAATTCAATAAAAATCTGGAATTAAGAGTCTAACGATGATCATGAATCCATCCTCAATTTTTGAAAAAACCACCCGATTCACTAATGCCCTTCAATGAAGGAAAGTGCCTTGCTTATTTGGTCTGGACTACATGTGACCCTAGGTAAAAACAAGGGCTGCACATGCTAGAAACCACAGTCTAAATTAGAGTGGTGCTGGAAAAGCACAGAATGTCAGGCAGCATCTGAGGAGCAG
This sequence comes from Chiloscyllium punctatum, assembly GCF_047496795.1. Classification (NCBI taxonomy): domain Eukaryota; kingdom Metazoa; phylum Chordata; class Chondrichthyes; order Orectolobiformes; family Hemiscylliidae; genus Chiloscyllium; species Chiloscyllium punctatum. The sequence continues at coordinate 73,745,798 of NC_092744.1, read as the reverse complement.
GAAAATTGACATTTCGGGCAAAAGCCCTTTTCCTGCTCCTCGGATGCTGCCTGACATGCTGTGCTTTTTCACTACATGTGACCCTAGACCCACTGCAATGGGGTTCACTCTTAACTACCCTCTGGGATGGGCAATAAATGTCAACTACACTGTAACCCTGTAAACGAAGTAAACAAAAGTCATGACTTAATCCATGACATACATAACAATGAATTTTTATAAAGTGCCATTTACTCCCATTGTTGTACTGCAGCATAACTCCAAACCATGTTCTTAGGAGATAAATGTCCGAACGGACTGACTAGTCCTGACAGGCTATTTCCAATCATATTAGAGAAATCACTCAGATGCAGTCACGGAGCAATCAATGAATCAGAGTCATATAGTACAGAAGCCGACCCTTCTGTCCAGCCACTCGTGCCGAACATAATCGCAAAATAAACTCGTCCCACCTGCCTGTTCCTGGCCCATATCACTTTCCCATTCACATACTTATCCAATTTTTAAAAAAATGTTGCAGTTGTATTCAGATTCACCACTTCCTCAGGAAGTTAAATCCACATGCAAACCACCCTGTGTAAAAACTATCCTTTTTAAAATCTCTCTCCTCTCACCTTAAAACTGTGCTCCCTAGTCTTGAAATCCCCCATCCTAGGGAAAAAGCTACTACCATTAACTCTACCTACACCGATCATCATTTTTACAAACTTCAAAGTCATCTCTCAACTTCCTATGTATGATCAAAAGATTGACTACTTCAGTTTAGTGGTAAGCCTGAGGGTTAACTGCAACTGAATTTATAAAGTTAATGCAAGCTTTAGTGAAATCGGCATTTTAAATACAAGGTAGTGCACAGTCCGCTTTTATAATAGCAATGCAAGGAATACCAAGTTCCAAGGATAGTCCAGTTTCCCCAGGATCTAATATGTAAATAGAAACTAACTCACAATCCAAGCATATCCACGTATTATCTACTCAAAGGAAGGAAAATTAGATTGCTTTTAAATTATTCAATGCCTGCTCATCATTTGATCAATTCAACCGACAGCTCCCTCCCATGATATAAACATTTCAATCAGATTTAGTGATTAGCCTGAGACAGTCAAATCTAAGCTCAAATATTTTGCATTTTAATCCTAAATCAAACTTTCCGAAATATAAACTGAATAACATCTAAATAAGCATTAATTTAAAAGTTCTGTCGAAAAGACTATTCTTTTATTAATTCAGGGGATGCTGGTAATGAAAGCATTCATAGAATTTAATGCCTGTACTTAATTGTTCTCAAGAATGTGCTCAAGGAGCTGCCTTCTTGAACTACCACATCTTTTGAGGTGTGTAGACACCTACAACATGAGGCAAGATATTTTAGGATTTTTACCTGCTTACAATGTAGGAACAGCAGTAGTTGTTCCAACAAGAAATTCCAAATCAGCACTGAGAGAAACTTAGAAGGTAACTTGTAGATGGTAGTGTTTTCATGAAGTTAATGCTCTCATCTTTCTAGGCTGCCTTGTATGTCACATACTGCAATCATGTCGTACTAATCTCGGAGTAAGCAAATAAGGTGGTGGATATGGAGCCAAAGGGGTTGATTTGTCTAGGCTGGTTCTGGATTAGTGGTGCTGGAAGAGCACAGCAGTTCAGGCAGCATCCAACGAGCAGCGAAATTGACGTTTCGGGCAAAAGCCCTTCATCAGGAATAAAGGCAGTGAGCCTGAAGCGTGGAGAGATAAACTAGAGGAGGGTGGGGGTGGGGAGAGAGTAGCACAGAGTACAATGGGTGAGTGGGGGAGGAGGTGAAGGTGATAGGTCAAGGAGGAGAAGGTGGAGTGGATAGGTGGAAAAGGAGATAGGCAGGTCGGACAAATCCGGACAAGTCAAGGAGACAGTGCTGAACTGGAAGTTTGAAACTAGGATGAGGTGGGGGAAGGGGAAATGAGGAAGCTGTTGAAGTCCACATTGATGCCCTGGGGTTGAAGTGTTCCGAGGCGGAAGATGAGGCGTTCTTCCTCCAGGCGTCTGGTGGTGAGGGAGTGGCGGTGAAGGAGGCCCAGGACCTCCATGTCCTCGGCAGAGTGGGAGGGGGAGTTGAAATGTTGGGCCACAGGGCGGTTTGGTTGATTGGTTGATTGATCCAAAGTTTTACCTGCACATCCACTAATATCATTTATTGTATCCGTTGCTCCCGATGTGGTCTCCTCTACATTGGGGAAATTGGGCGCCTCCTAGCAGAGCGCTTTAGGGAACATCTCCGAGACACCCGCACCAATCAATCAAACTGTCCCGTGGCCCAACATTTCAACTCCCCCTCCCACCCTGCCGAGGACATGGAGGTCCTGGGCCTCCTTCACCGCCGCTCCCTCACCACCAGACACCTGGAGGAAGAACGCCTCATCTTCCGCCTCAGAACACTTCAACCCCAGGGCATCAATGTGGACTTCAACAGCTTCCTCATTTCCCCTTCCCCCACCTCATCCTAGTTTCAAACTTCCAGCTCAGCACTGTCTCCTTGACTTGTCCGGACTTGTCCGACATGCCTATCTCCTTTTCCACCTATCCACTCCACCCTCTCCTCCTTGACCTATCACCTTCACCTCCTCCCCCACTCACCCATTGTACTCTGTGCTACTCTCTCCCCACCCCCACCCTCCTCTAGTTTATCTCTCCACGCTTCAGGCTCACTGCCTTTATTCCTGATGAAACGCTGATTTCGCTACTCGTTGGATGCTGCCTGAACTGCTGTGCTCTTCCAGCACCACTAATCCAAAATCTGGTTTCCAGCATCTGCAGTCATTGTTTTTACCTTGTCTAGGCTGGTACTGAGCTATTTGTATGTTGTTAGAGCTGCACTCATCCAGGCAAGCCGAATGTATTCCACCCTATGACAGGCCTTTCCTTGATTTGATTCCATCCTCTCTCATTTCCCTTGCTTCTACTTCAAAGCAGTTACATCTGAAATGTTCAATTTGTTTCTCTTCATCGATGTTACTCATCTGGAACATTTACAGCATTTTATTTTTATTTAACTTCTCACTGCCAGCTAGGTATCAGTGCTATAGCTGTAGCGGAATTAACTAGTTTCAAGCAAGGCTATGTTTCATGCACATTTCTTCAGCACTGCAGATGGAACATGCATGGAACCCTCAGTTCTTGCAGTGCATTGAATGCATTTTTAAAAAATTTCACATAAAGGGAACTAAATCTGCCAAAGGCTGGCTTTTGTAACAGTGGGAAACCTAGGCCTAAAAATGGATTGCAGTATTCACTTGGCAGTTCTGGCTAAACATAATTGTGAATGCTTCAAGCTTTGTCTTTTACATTTACATACTAGATACTGCCATCATTTACAGTAGGGATGCTCAGGCATCCCTGTGTGACTTCTTCTGTGTGACAAAAAGATTGGAAGAGAGAAGGACCTAAAGCAAGAGAGCTTCGTGCCACTGAAACAGTGCAGGAGAGTGTGAGATAGCAGGCTCGTAACGAGCAGGAAAGAAAGTGAAATCAGCAGGTTCTCAAACAGCATGAGAGAATGCAGGACTATACCTTCATAAAGAGAAGAGCTGCTTGCATAAGAGGACAGCTGCAGGAGACAGCAATCAGTGTCAGGGAGCTCTGTCTACTGGTTTCTTTGTGTCAAAACCAAAGTGCAATGTCACAGGAAGAAAAAGGTGGGTATTTCTTCTATGTTTCTTCTATTGGCCAATGGTTTAAACCAGTGGCTGAAGAATACAACTAAGAAATTCACTTTTAACATGTTTTACATCCAAATTAACTAACAGAATAGAGATAGCAAGGTTAGCTAAATATTGCAGCTCTAGAATGAGCGCACTGGTGGACACTTCATAGCAGCCACATTTGCAGCACGTGAGAGCCCTCAAGGCGCTTTCATAGCAAGAGTACACCTTTCAGCCTGCTCCCCAACCCGAGTTGTGTGTTTTTCCAAGACCCTAAACTTAGCATGTTTCAAACAAAGCCTATCGCAATGTAAGAACTCTATTTTTCCCTGTACTGGTAGTAAATTTCTCACACCAATCTTTGTGCCACCATGTTTCAGAAGGCAGTCATGCACCACATAGGCATAGAATGGAGGAAAATAGAGGTAAGTGACGACAACACTATGGTACAAAGTGCCATTCAAATGAGAAAAGAGAAATATAGCAGTAATTGGGGATAATATAGATAGGGGAAATAGATATTGCTCTCTGCAGCAAAGACACAGTCACCCACCTGGTGTCAAGATTCAGACCATTTCAGTCTTGGAGTCATAGAGATGTACAGCACGAAACAGACCCTTCAGTCCAACTTGTCCATGCCAACTTGATATTCTAACCTAATCTAGTCACATTTGCCAGCACCTGGTCCATATCCCTATGAACCCTTCCTATTCATATACCCATCCAAATGCCTTTTAAATGCTGTAATTGTACCAGCCTCCATCACTTCCTCTAGCAGCTCATTCCATACACACATTACCCTCTGTGTGAAAAAGGAGAGAGTGGCTAGGATTTCTGGATGCGTTTGGCCTGCTTGTTTCGGTTTGTTGTTAAGGCGGCGGTAGACTGTGTTCATTGGCAACCTGTTCTTTTTGAATACGCTATATAGGTGCTTTTCCTCTACTCTTCGTAATTCCCCTGTGCTGCAGCGTGTGGTGGCTCATTGAAATAATGTTCTAGTGCAGCTGAGTTTGTTGGTATTGAGATGATTGCTTCAGTAGTTCAGTATTTGGTCCATATGTGTTATTTTGCTGTACACGCTGGTTTGAAGTTTCCCATTGGTTGTGCGCTCTGTGACACCTAGGAATGGCAAGTTTGTTGTTGTTTACCTCCTCTTTTGTGAATTTTATGCCAGTAAGGATATTATTGATGGTCTTGAAGGTTTCCTCTAATTTATTTCGTTTAGTGATGACAAAGGGGTCATCCATGTAGTAGACCCAAAGTTTGGGTTGGATGGTTGGCAGAGCGGTTTGTTTGAATATCTGCATTACTACCTCTGTAAGAACCCTGATATCGGAGATCCCTGGGTTCCATTGGCTCGTCTGCAGGTTTTGTTATTGAAAGTGAAGTGGGTAGTATGGCATCGGTTCACTAGCTTGATGATGTTGTCTTTGCGGATGAAGTTGGTGGTGGTTGGTGTGTGCGCCTTTGGTTCTTCTAATAGTATAGTCAGTATTTCTTTGGCCAGATTGATGTTCATTCACGTGAACAGGGCTGTTATGTCAAAGGAGACCATTATTTCATCAACTTCTACCTTGGTGTCTTTGATGGTGTTTAGGACTTCTTGGGTGGAGTGAATAGAGTGGGCGTGAGTCTTCTACTAAGTGTTTTAATCTTTGGTGTAGTTCCCTGGCTAATCTATATGTTACTGTTCCAGATGGTGAGACTATGGGTCTGAGGGGAGTTCCTGGTTTCTGAATTTCAGGTAATACATAAAACAGGTGTTGGATCTGTCTAGTTTCATTTTTTTCGAAGTGAGTCTGGTTTAATTCTCCAGATTTCTGACGTTTTTTTTGAGTAGGGCTCTGATTCAGTTCTCTCGTTGTGGGGTCGGGTCTATCGCCACCTGTTGGTAAGTGTCAGTATTTGCAAGCTTTCTCAATGTCGTCTGTTTGGTTTAAAATGATTTTCAAGCATCCTGCAGGTTGGGTAATGACACTAAAGTACCAAACACAACATTGGACAAACAGGCAGAAAACTAGCCACCAGAATACATGAACATCAACTAGCCACAAAGAGACATGACACACTATCACGGGTATCCTTACATACAGATGAGGAAGATCACCACTTCAACTGGGACACACATCCATCCTAGGACATGCCAAATAGATTCATGCACAAGAATACCTAGAAGCATGGCATTCCAACCAGAATTCTATCAACAAACACATCGACTTGGACCCCATATAACATCCTCTGAGAAAAAGAAAAGGAAAGGACATCACCAACCCAAGGAAACCTAAACACAAAAGAAAGCAGGTCATAACACGAGTTCTTCACTGGAAATCCCTGATGATGCTATAGACTCAGAGTCATAGAGATGTACAGCATGGAAACAGACCCTTCGGTCCAACCAGTCCATGCTGACCAGATATCCCAACTCAATCTAGTCCCACCTGCCAGAACCCGGCTATATCCCTCCAAACCCTTCCTATTCATATACCCATCCAAATACCTCTTAAATGTTGCAATTGTACCAGCCTCCACCACTTTCTCTGGCAGCTCATTCCATACACGTACCACCTGCTGCATGAAAAAGTTGTCCCTTAGGTCTTTTTCATATCTTTCCCCTCTCACCCTAAACCTATGCCCTCTAGTTCTGGACTCCCCCACCCCAGGGAAAGAAACTTTGTCTATTTATCCTATCCATGCCCCTCATAATTTTGTAAACCTCTATAAGGTCACCACTCAGCCTCCAACTCTCCAGGGAAGACAGCCCCAGCCTGTTCAGCCTCTCCCTATAGCTCAAATCCTCCAACCCTGACAACATCCTTGTAAATCTTTTCTGAACCCTTTCAAGTTTCACAACATCTTTCTGATAGGAAGGAAACCAGAATTGCACGCAATATTCCAACAGTGGCCTAACCAATGTCCTGTACAGCCGCAACATGACCGCTCAACTCCTGTATCAATACTCTGACCAATAAAGGAAAGCATACCAAATGCCTTTTTCACTATCCTATCTACCTGCGACTCCACTTGCAAGGAGCTATGAACCTGCACTCCAAGGTCACTTTGTTCAGCAACACTCCCTAGGACCTTACTATAAAGTGTATAAGTCCTCCTAAGATTTGCTTTCCCAAAATGCAGCACCTCGCATTTATCTGAATTAAACTCCATCTGCCACTTCTCAGCCCATTGGCCCATCTGATCCAGATCCTGTTATAATCTGAGGTAACCCTCTTCGCTGTCCACTACACTTCCAATTTTGGTGTCATCTGCAAACTTACTAACTGTACCTCTTATGCTCTCATCCAAATTATTTATGTAAATGACAAAAAGTAGAGGACCCAGCACCGATCCTTGTGGCACTCCACTGGTCACAGGCCTCCAGTCTGAAAAAACACCACCACCTTGTCTTCTACCTTTGAGCCAGTTCTGTATCCAAATGGCTAGTTCTCCCTGTATTCCATGAGATCTAACCTTGCTAATCAGTCTCCCATGGGGAACCTTGTGAAACGCCTTACTGAAGTCTATATAGATTACATCTACTGCTCTGCCCTCATCAATCTTCTTTATTACACTTCTTCAAAAAACTCAAATCAAGTTTGTGAGACATGATTTCCCACACACAAAGCCATGTTGACTATCTCTAATCAGTCCTTGTCTTTCCAAATACATGTACAACCTGTCCCTCAGGATTCCCTCCAACAACTTGCCCACCACTGAGGTCAGGCTCACTGGTCTATAGTTCCCTGGCTTGTCTTTACCGCCCTTCTTAAAACAGTGGCACCACGTTTGCCAACCTCCAGTCTTCCGGCACCTCTCCTGTGACTATCGATGATACAAATATCTTAGCAAGAGGCCCATCAGTCACTTCTCTAGCTTCCCACAGAGTTCTTGGGTACACCTGATCACGTCCAGGGGATTTATCCACTTTTACCTGTTTCAAGACATCCAGCACTTCTTCCTCTGTAACTTGGACATTTTGCAAGATGTCACCATCTATTTCCCTACAGTCTATATCTTCCATACCCTTTTCCACAGTAAATGTTACCTAGGAGAAAGTGAGGACTGCAGATGCTAGAGATCAGAGTTGACAGTGTGGTGCTGGAAAAGCACAACAGGTCAGGCTGCATCTAAGGTGGAGAATCAACATTTCAGGCATGAGCCCTTCATCAAGGCTAATGCTCAAAATGTTGATTTTCCTGCTCCTCAGATGCTGCCTGACCTGCTGTGCTTTTCCAGCACCACATTCTCGACTGATGATGTTGCCTAGTATGGTGACGAAACATCTGAAAACCAACCTTCCAGCTCAGCAAGCAAACTTACATCCACAACCTCAACCTGAGCTACAAATCTTGCCAAAATACTTCTTTTATTCTAAACTCATGTTCATGAGAGATCAAGTTAGCATGCAGATGCAGTATGTGCATTGAGTAAATTGCCATAAGAAATCAGGAAGGCAAATGGAATTCTGGCCTTTACTTGCAGAGTTAGAATTCTAAAATAGAAAATTCTTCTTCTCACTATATAGAGTGTCTGAGAGGCTGTATCTAGAATGCTGTACAGTTTTGGTTCCCCTATATTAAAATATGTACTAGCATTGGAGTCAGTTGAAGAGATTCTTGGCTGATTCCTGTAATGAATGGATTGAAAGATCAAGAATGGTAAAATGGGTTAGGTGTTGATATGTTAGAATTTACAAGAATGAGGATGATCTCCACAAAACATGCTAGATTCTGAGATGCTTCACAATGTTGATTTGGGGGGGGGGGGGGGGGGTGGAGAGAGAGAGAGAGAGAGAGAGAGAGAGAGAGAGGGAAAGAAGAGTGATTTCCACTACTGGGAAATCTCAAAAAAGGTGACATAGTTACAGAATAAGGAGATACGCAGTTAAAACTGAGATGCAAGGAATTTCTTCTCCGGAGAGAATGGAATGGAATGGAATGGAATTCTCTACCCAAACTGGTTGCAGAGGTTAGATTACTGAAGTAAAGAGAACGTAGATAACGTTTGAACCATCAGGAAGTTGAGGGACATCCTGAGCTGGCACAAAAAAAAAGTTGAGGTCTGGGACAGATCAGCCATGATCTTATTGAATGACTGAACTAGCTTAAGTTGGGCTGAATGGCCAATACCTGCGCCTATTTCTTGTGTTATGGCCTTATCTCAGGAAGACACTGTTACAATACTGTCCATGTCAGTACACATGAAACAGATTTGAGATGAGGTAAATAATTTTCTCCCTTGCCTTCAAAAACAGCAGAACAGCTCTATTTGCCAAAAGGGTCAGCCAGACAACAAAGGGAGAGCTAGTACCTGAACAAAACAAATACAAATGTAAAAGTTTGAAAACTGACTAATGGGAAAACCATTAACCACAGCAAAGGGTAACAAAACAGATCATAAGAGCTACAAAAAGGGAGCATTAAAAGAAATGTGTAAACAATATTGAAACACCCCAATTTAACTACTATGTTTGGAAGTGGATATTCAGGAACAACCTCAGACCTGAAATTATCATCAGTAATATTATTAATGAGAATTAATAACATGCTAAAAAGCTATGCAGCATCAATATTTTGGTAGACAATGCAGTCAGTATGCAAGAAGATCGAAGGGAACAATTACAATAAAATCAAAGACAGCCCTCAGTAAAACTAACAAAATAAAACATCACTGAAGAATGTCAAATTCCCAGAATCAGATTGTTTCTATCACAGGGTTTTAAAGTAAATTTAAAGACTGCAAACACTCCATCTACTATATTCTAAGGTTTTGATTTTAGAAACATTCCTTAAATAGGAAAATTGTGCATAACACTTTACTATTTGAGAGAGATGACAGGGTGGAAGAAAGAAATCATAAACATGCTAGTTTAACATTTGTTTTTGAGAAATCATTGGTCAATAATTCAGGTGACAGTGAACGAATGCAATGAAATAATTCAGCTAATCACAAAACTAACATGCGCAAAGGGTATTTCATACCTGATGAACCTGATACGTCATCTTGTAGAGGTAACTGAAGTATTAACAGTCTACATTATGAGTTACATGAACTCCCAGAAGGCATTTGATAAAGTCTGTTAGTCAAAATTTAAATCCATGGATTTGAAGGCAAACTATTGATGGCACGTACACACAATTGGCAGGTAGTCTCAATGGCAGGATGTGACCCAAAACATGCTGGGACCTCTATTTACAGCATTTATTAATAACTGTGATGAAATAACCACATACCCAACTTTGCCATTGACAACATTAGACAGAATTTTAAGCAATGTAGATGACAGTGTAACATTATAAACATATGCGAATAGGTTAGAGAAATGAGCAAACCATGGCAAATGGATTTCAATGTCAGCAGATAAGTCACCCACTTTGGACCTGAAAATAGATAGGACACTTTTGAAAAGATGTAACACTTGAAACAGACAAGATCCAGAGTGACTTAGGTACTCAAATACATTCTTAGGAAAATGTTATTAACAGGTAGAGAAAATAATAAAATGGATTAATGGGATACTGGTTTCCTGTCCTGAAGTATTCCCAGGTACATTTTAAGAATTCAGTGACAGTTCATTGACCGAATTCAATTTCACAATCTGCCTTATACTCATACTCCGAGTTATTACTCCAGTGTTATAACTACTAAATTGTCTAGCTAAATTAAGTTATTGAGAAATCAGTGTGGTCTTCTAAAGAATGGGGATCTTGCAGTTCAAGGTGGATTTCTTTTGTAATTAAGATTGGAGAGCTGGAATATCAAAATAGAAAACTGTAATTTGTGACTCACCTTTAAATCTCTCATAAGTCTATTATCACATCCAATCACGTTATGGTCACTGTGATTTAGGAGTCCCCTACCATTAGATTGGTCATTAATTAAGACTTGTCATCACTAAACCTAACACGGTCCTGCTGGTTCAAGGACATAATTTTCCATGAAATGTTCTCAAAGTCATTTAAGGAATTACCTGCTTTTGGAACTAGTTACCGCAAAGGTCCCACCTTCTCAACTTATCCTCTTGCTGCGGGGTGGTGACTCTCAAATTAAACTGCCACCAGTCATCTACATCTAATGAGAGTGCAACCCTGTGATATTCTAGGACTAAAGCAACTTCAGTTACTTGTATTATGGAGCAATGGAGGTTTTGAGGTTTGGCAGTGGTGGGTGGTAGGCACTGCTTGTTTAGATCACTGCTCTAAACAATCTGGCCAGAAGCCAATATACTGCGTTATTTCATTTATACTGCATTTATAATAGCAATATAGCAGCTAAATGTTGGAAGGTGGGACAAGATATATTGCTTTTTTTTTCAAATTATAAAGATGATTTCTTTGGTTACCCTTCCACTCTTGTTCTGGCGGGTTTTGCTATCTAGAATCATACAGTATATACAACATTGAAACAGGATCTTTGGCCGTCCATCAAACATCAAACTACGCTAATCTATTTACTTGCACTAGATCCATAGGCTACTCCAACCTGGCATTTTAAGTGCTCATCCAGATGCTTCTTGAATGTTCCGAGTGTACTGGACTCTACCATCCTCTGGGGCAGCACATTCCATACATCTACCACCCTCTGGGTGAAAAAAAACATTTATCGCCGATCTCCCCTAAGCCATTTGCTCCTCACCTTAAGCTTATGCTTTTTGGTCTTAGACATATCTGCCATGGGGAAGAGATTCTCATGATCTACCCTGCTTGTGCCTCTATAATTTTATTTACCTCAAATCAGATCACCCCTCAGCCTCCTCTGCTCTAAGGAAAATAAAGCCAGCCTATCCAACTTTTCCTCTTTAGAGACTTTTCATGTTGTTGAATCCAATGATTTTTAAATTTTTTTCATCAGAAATTAAGTACGCAAATTTCTCTCACAAGCATGTGTTTCCTATGTTACTTTTAATAATTTACAATGCTCGTGCTAGCATTCACAGGGATTTTAACAAATCCAAACTAAAATTGCAACATCTATGTACTATCACTGCTCCTTAGCGATTAGCCAATAGAACCAGTTAATTTGATGACCCACATCCATACAAAAAAAAATCCAAGAAAATGTTTAATAAACCTATTGATTCTTGATATTTATTGGATCATACATTTTAAACTCTGTGTGACTAGCTGCTTTCAGTGACCTATTTTCACACTAGACCAGTATACACGCTCCAGAATGGAATTTTTATAATGTTCCAAAGTTTGCTTCTTGACATTGACCAAGGATTCGCATAATGGTGGGGAAGGGCTCGAAGTATAATCATAAACTTTGCTTTTTATGCTTGCCCATTAAATGACCTACAAGTACTGCTTAGTCTTTCAGAATCCAACACACATCAAATGCTGGTTACTAGTACTACACTCACATCACTATTTCAATGAAACAGCAACTGAAACTTGTCCACATGATTGTCAGGTCATGACTGGTTAAATTATATCAAGTACAAAAGATACTAAAAACACAACTGTGTAATTTTCAAGTTTTATAACAGTTCTGAACAAAGAATACAAAGAAAATAGCATTCCTGATATTACTGTCCAATATACACTGATATGGGTCAGTCAACAAATGGAAGGCATTCACACATTTTTGTCCACTGTAATAATGGAGCTTCCACTCCCCTTCCTCACTAAGACATTTTCAGCTTCTGCCAATTAAAGTTGGCAGAACAGACGAAATGCAGGCTCAACACAACCGGTATTGATACAACAGGACAACACAAAGGAAGAATTGCTGCAGCTTGTAGTTTCAAGAGCCTGGTCACTTTAAGCAAGTTTGCAAGACAAATCACTGCCGCATAACCCATGTCACATCTTGTTTCATCATAAGTATACTGCAAAACTGTTCATTTCTTTTCTGTAACAAGGTGTCAAAAGCAAAACAATTAAGATGGCTATATCTTCATCAATATGAAGTCAGTGCTAAGGCAAGGCAACACTCAATGCCATGTTGTATTTAATCAAATGCAAGGTGCATGCTAGATTCATGTTATACCAATGACTTGAGGAATACAGACAGCAGTAATTAGGGAGGAGCCAAAGACTGGACAAGTGAAGCCTTGCAGACACTTCAAAACAGTAGCTAACCCTTCCAACTGCAATATAAACACTACAGTGATGTCAGCAACGCTTTATGAGTCTGTACCATTCAGCTATGCAAATCCATATCGAATCCAAATCTCAGCTATTGATTACATTGAGTCATAATCTAAAACTCTGCAATCTCAAACATTGGTCCTTCTGCAATACCTACAATCAAATAGATAATCGAAAGTAGGATAGAAGGATGTAATATTGCAATTGTGCATCTTAAAGATAACCTGTAATACAAGCACAAAGTTCATGCTCTCCTGTTATTTCATCCATGCTAACAGGTAAGTGCAGTTATTCAGTGTTACGTTACTGCTGAGATTAATCAGAACTCAAGGCACATGTACATAAGCTGTAGCAAGTAGAAATTCCTACGATAGTAAAAGACTTGACTAAAGCAACCGCCATTTTCTTTTTTTGCAGCAAATTTCAAAATTTAATGTCAGCCACTTGCAGAAGTGATATCACTTCAATCATGACAGAAAACCTATGGTCCACTACACATTTAGTATTAATGCCATACAAAACGTCACATTGCAATTGTCAATCATAGTTTAAACATTGCCTTGAGTAAATTTTTAAATAAATATTTCTATACATTTATACTGAACGTTAGTTTACTGCACTTTTGTAGTCAACAGAAAACCAATTCCAATGACAATACAATCAACACAAATGGAATAGTTTGGGGAACAAATCCTGCAGAGGAATTGAACAGTTACTTTGCAGTCTTTGTGGTGGAAGACATCAGTAGCATACCAGACCTTCAAGACAGTCAGCGGCAGAGGTGAGTGTCATGACAATCACCAGGGAGAAGGTGTTGGGGAAGTTTTAAGATCCGAAAGATAAATCACCCAGACCAGATGGTCTACAGCCAGATTTCTGGAGTAAATAGCACAGCAGATTCCTCATGTATTGCTGTTGACCTTTCAAGAATCACTGGAGTTAGGGAAGGTCACAGAAAACTGGAAAGTGGCTTATGTAACACCCCTGTTTAAGAAGGTAGGGAGGCATACGACAGGAAATTATGGGTCAGTTAGCCCGACTTTGGCTGTTGGCAACATTTTACAGTCCATTATTAAGGATGAAATTATGGAGTACTTAGAAGTGCAAGATACAATAGGGCTCAATCAGGACGACTTTGTCAAGGAGATTCATGTCTGACAAATCTGTTAGAATTCTTCTGGGGAAGTACTGAGCAAGTTAGACAAAGAACAGCCAGTGGACATGATCTATTTGGATTGCCGGAAGGCCTTTGACAAGGTGCCCACAAGAGGTTGTAAAATAAAACAAGAGCCCATGGCAGTAGGGGCAAAGGTAGAGGCAGGGATAGAGGATTGGCTGACTGGCAAAAGGCAGGCAGTGGATATACAGGGTTTTTTTTCAGGATGGTAGCCAGTAACAGTTCACAGAGGTCAGTGTTGGGACAGCAACCGTTCATATTATACATTAATAATCTGAATGAAGGAGCTGAGGGCATTGTTGCAAAGTTTGCAAATAACACAAAGATAAGTCTTTCCAAACATACGGGGACTGCCATAATGTTAAGGGTTTAGATGGAGAGGAATTTGTTGAGTGTGTGCAAGAAAATGTTCTGATTCAGTATGTGGATGTACCCATTACAGAAGGGGCAAACTTGACCTACTCCTGGGTGACTGAGGTGTCAGTGGGGGAGCACTTTGGGGCCAACGATCATAATTCTATTAGTCTTAAAATAATAATGGAAAAAGATAGACCAGATCTAAATGTTGAATGTCTAAATTGGAGAAACGCCAATTTTGACGGATTAGGCAAGATCTTTCAAAAGCTGACTGGGGGTAGATGTTCGCAGGTAAAGGGACGGTTGGAAGATGGGAAGCTTCAGAAATAAGATAACGAGAGCCCAGAGAAAGTATATTCTTGTTAGGGTGAAAGGAAAGGCTGGTAGGTGTAGGGAATGCTGGATGACTAAGGAAATTGAGGGTTTGGTTAAGAAAAAGAAGAAAACACATGTCAGGTATAGATAGGATAGACCGAGTGAAGCCTTTGAAGAGTTTAAAGGCAGTAGAAGTGTACTTAAGAGAGAAATCAGGAGGACAAAAAGGGGACATGAGATAGCTTTGGCTGTGTGCGTGTGCGTGGGAAATTGTGTCTCACAAACTTGACTGAGTTTCTTGAAGTAACAAAGAGGATTGATGAGGGCAGAGCGGTAGATGTGATCTATATGGACTTCAGTAAGTTGTTCGACAAGGTTCCCCATGAGAGACTGATTAGCAAGGTTAGGTCTCATGGATTACAGGGAGAACTAGCCATTTGCATACAGAACTGGCTCAAAGGTAGAAGTCAGAGGCTAGTGGTGGAGGGTTGTTTTTCAGACTGGACGTCTGTGACCAGTGGAGTGCCACAAGAATCGGTGCTGGGTCCACTACTTTTTATCATTTATATAAATGATTTGGATGTGAGGATAAGAGGTATCGTTATTACGTTTGCTGATGACACAAAAATTGGAGGTGTTGTGGATAGCAAAGAATGTTACCTCAGATTACAACAGGACCTTGATCAGATGGGCCAATGGGCTGAGAAGTGGCAGATGGAGTTTAATTTGAGGTGTTGCATTTTGGGAAAGCAAATCTTAGCAGGATGAACACACTTAATGGTAAGGTCCTAGGGGGTGTTGCTGAACAAAGAGACCTTGGAGTGCAGGTTCATAGCTCCTGGAAAGTAGAGTCGCAGGTAGATAGGATAGTGAAGAAGAGGTTTGGTATGCTTTCCTTTATTGGTCAGAGTATTGAGTACAGTAGTTGGGACGTCATGTCGGACATAGGTTAGGCCACACTTGGAATATTCGATGCAATTCTGGTCTCTTTCCTATCAGAAAGATGTTGTGAAACTTGAAAGGGTTCAGAAAAGATTTACAAGAATGTTGCCAGGGTTGGAGGATTTGAGCTATAGGGAGAGGGGGAAATAGGCTGGGGCTGTATTCCCTGGAGCGTCGGAGGCTGAGGGATGACGTTATAGAGGTTTATGAAATCATGAGGGACATGGATAGGATATACAGACAAAGTCTTTTCCCTGGGGTGGGCATAGGTTTAGGGTGTGAGGGGAAAGATATGAAAGGGATCTAAGGGGCAACTTTTTCATGCAGAGGGTGGTACCTGTATGGAATGAGCTGCCAGAGGAAGTGGTGGAGGCTAGTACAATTTCAATGTTTAAAAGGCATCTGGATGGGTATATTAATAGGAAGGGTTTGGAGGGATATGGGCCAGGTGGGACTCGATTAGGTTAGGATAGCTAGTTGGCATGGACAAGTTGGACCGAAAGGTATGTTTCCGTGCCATACATGTCTATGACACTAAGTGGAGGGACATGTTATACTAAGGAATGGAGAACCTGCAGAAGGATTTGGACATGCCAGAAGAATGGGCAAAGATGTGGCAGAGGGGACACAATGTGGGAAAGTGTAAGATTATGTACTTTGGTAGGGGAAAAAAAGAGACTATTTTATAAATGGGGACAGGCTATAGAAATGTGAAGCACCAAGGGACTTAGGATTCTCTTTAGGTTAACATGCAGATTAAGTTGACAGTTAATGCAGCAAATGAAATGTCAGCATTCATTTCAAGAGAGCTAGAATACAAGAGTGGAACTGCACTGTGGAAGCTGTATAAAGCTCTGTTCACACCACACTGAGAATATTGCGAATTATTTCAGACCCAGTATCGAAAAGGGGATATGCTGGCATTGGAGGGGCTCCAAGGGAGATTTACAACAATGATCCCAAGGACGAGGGGCTTGACATGAGGGAGCTGTACCCTGAATTTAGAAATGAGAGAGGGGGGAGGAATCTCATTGAAACTTACAGAATACTGAGATATTTGGATTGAGTGGACATGGAGAAGATGTTTCCACCAGTAGGACAGACTGGAACCCAAGAACATGACCTCAGAATATCAGG
Organism: Chiloscyllium punctatum; assembly: GCF_047496795.1. NCBI lineage: Eukaryota > Metazoa > Chordata > Chondrichthyes > Orectolobiformes > Hemiscylliidae > Chiloscyllium > Chiloscyllium punctatum. The sequence goes on along the minus strand of NC_092744.1, from coordinate 73,729,107 downwards.
ATGACCTTTCAGAAATAAGGTGAGGAGGTACGTCTTCAGCCAGAGGGTGGTGAGTCTGTGGAACCCACTGCTGCTGAGGCTTTATGGCCAAGTCATGGAGTGCATTTAAGACAGAGAGAGAAATGTTCGAGAGAGAAAGTTATTCAAAGCATCACCTAAAAATACAATATCAGGAGACACTACATCTAGCTCTTCTGGGGAAGAGAGACAAGGGACCAAAGAACACAAAACAAAAACAAAGTTGTACGAAAGTCAACCTACCCCTCACTTTGCTGACCACACTACTTCAAAGAAGAGTCTCGACAGTCAAATGACAGATGTACAAACATGAAAGCTCTCATTTTCTTACCACATAAACATGCTAATTATGAGGAAGAAGAGAAATCTGAACCTCAAATTGACAAAGATTTATAGATACTACCACTAGAATTTCAGTGGTGCACAATGGTGAGTGGCAGCACGACTGCAAAACAAACCAAAGAACTTATTTGACAACCGCAACGTGATCTGTGCAAAAATCAAAGTATTGATAATTTTTATATCCTGTTTTGGAAAAATACGCAGTGAACAAGAGCGATACTAACCTAATGGTAAGCTAAAATCAAGAATTCTCCAGGCTGTGAACAATGGACCATTCGAATTTCCCCATTTCAAATTAAAAGATACTGTTAAATAAGGCTATAGAACTAAATTGAGGTAAAGTACAGCTATGACCAAATTGAATAGTGGAAACTGTACAATAAGCTAACAAGCCAAAGTCCCCCAAACAGAATTGAGGGCGACATCAATTTTCAACTTAGATTTTGAACATGAACAGGATCCTTCTTTGTTGTTTTCTGGAACAGCATATTCCAAATTTATTTTCTACACCGTCAGCAATTTTTACCTTTTAGACACAAAGATTTGTCTTAGGAATAGACAACTGTTTGGTCCCTCTAGCCCGCTCTATTGTTCAATAAGATCAGAGCTAATTTGATTTTGGCCTCAACTCCATTTTATAACCAACCCCTATGAATCTTAGATATTTTTGGATTAACAAGGGAGTCAATCTATATTTGCCTTGAAAATATTCCAGGATCTCATGCACCATTCTTTGGAAAGAGTTCCACAAATTCAATCGACTGACCATAAAAATGTCTCATTTCCACCTCCAATGGCAGATCCATTATTTATAAACTGTATCACCTAATTCTAGTCTCTCCCACAGGTAAGGAACATTCTTTCAGCATCCACCCTGTTGAGCCCCCTCCGTTATACGTTTCTTATAAAAGTTTCAATTACAGCACCACTCAATCTTCTCAACTCGAACAGAAACAACCCCAGTTCAGTCCAGTCTTTCCTTAAGTTAGCCCTTGCATTCCAGTTATCAGTTGAGTGAACCTTTGCTGAACTGTTAACTCATTTATATCCTTTCCTAAAAAAACTCAAAACTGTATGCAGTAGCTCAGATGCTGCCTCACTAAAGTACTGTGCAATTGCAGCAAAAGTGCCTACTTTCACAACCCACTGCCCTCACATTCCATTTACCACCTGAATTGCTTGATGTACCCGCATACTAAGTTTGAGGTTCACATACCAAGACTCCCAGATCTCTTTGTACTTCGTATCTGCAATCTCAGTCCAGCTATATAACGATGCATTTCTCTCCTTCCTGCCAAATGGACAACTCACATTTACCCAAATTATATGCCACCTGCCAAATTTTTGCCCATTTGCTTATCTAGACCCTGTTGCAGATTAGTGTTTTTCACATCGCACTTTGATTAGTATCCTTAAGTTTATCAGCAAATCTAGCTACCATCGATTCAATTCATTCACCTTCCTATTCATTGAGATAAAATATCAAAACTCCAACTGAACCCTATGACACTATACACGTCAAAAACTCCAAATACAACTGATCAGTACCACACAAATTTTTTTTTAAAAGTGCTTTGCAAATTACTGTAAAACAATGTGTTTATCCCTTTACTGGAAGCAAAAATGGAAAATAAAAAGCAAAATGGCATTTATAATTCTGGTGGAGATTTTATTATTGACACAAACTGCAAATAGATTGACAAAACGTAATTGACCTGAAATGACCACTTTGTTTTTCTCTATCAAAGCTGTCAAACTTACTATTTCCAGTAATTTTCACTCTCATTCTAAATTAATGCCAGGGTCTGCAATTAACTGATTTCCATCTTCATAGAATCCCTACAGAGCAGAAGCAGGCCATTCGGCCCATCGAGTCTACATCGCCCCTCTGAACAGCATCCTAACCCAGACCCATTCCCCAACCTGTCCCCACAAGCCTGCATTTCCCACGGCTATTCGGCCTCCCCGACATATCTTTGGACACTATGGGCAATTTAGCATGGCCAATCCTAGGTGAATGCCCTCTGCACCTACCATTCCCTCACCATGGCCCATCTTTGGGCTATGGGAGGAAGAGCTGAAAATAGGTTGCTGGAAAAGCGCAGCAAGTCTGGCAGCATCCAAGGAACAGGAGAATCGACGTTTCGGGCATAAGCCCTTCGAAACCGGAGCAAACCCACGCAGACACGGACAGAATGTCCAAATTGCACACAATCACCCGAAAGTGGAATCGAACCCACTGCTAGGCATCAGTGCTAGTCACTGAGGCACCGTGCCGCCCATTTGCTCAATAGCAAATGCAGTGTATTTCTTTTCTGACCGCTGTAAGTGGTGATCCTTCAAAAACCGCAGACGATCAAAACAACGTTGTGTGTTTCGACTGGGGACGTGAGGCTCAAGATGTCAAAACAAGAGCTGTCGACAACAACAAAGCAAAGTGGGAGCAAATAAAAAAAAACGGCGGGGGGGGGGGGGTTGGGGAAGAGAGAGAAGAGAAGTGGTGGCATTGAAGTATGAACAGAAAATCCCTCTTCTATGCAACATCGGTAAATCTCAATTCCTCCCCACCCCAAACAAATCCACCAGCCGGTCTGAACCATTTGCGAGGCCGACGCTGTGCGTGACAAGTCAGGAAGCAGTCAATTGTCAATGGCTGCAAACAGAGGCTGGGAACGAGGGAGGGAGGGAGGGAGGGAGGCAGCGCGGACATTGCAAAGGAAACACCTCCCTCTCTCCCCGCCCCGCTCCACAATAACCATCGCCATAGAGGACGCCCGAAACAACAGCCTTTTCCCCCAAAACAAGGCCCGAAAAGGATGGGAGGGCTCGAGGAAATAACACCAGCAGCAGCAGCAGCAGTACACCGCAGTACACCACAGCTCCCCACCCCCCCCCTCATCCCCGGGGAAATCAGCCATCCGCAGAGCCCCCGGGGGCCCACCATCCGAGGGGAAGGTGGTGGTTGGAGAGGTGGACAGAGGGGGCGGGCTCGCCAGGCCCCGGTGTCAAAGTGACGATCAAAATGACAACGGACCCGGGACCCCCCCGACAATCGGACGGCGGAGGCAACGAAACGGAGAGGCCCGGATTCTTCCCCTCCCCCGGGGTGTCAGCGATCGCAGCCACGGGCCGGAGAAAGTGGGGGAGGGGGCAACCCACCCTGACTGAACGATTCCAGCGATGCAGACTCTCCTCTCTCACTCCGCCTCACATCAGCGACGCTGCGCAACAACTGCAAGCTTTCCCCCTCCCCCCCTTCACTTGCCTCACTCCTCCTCACCTTCCCGCCGCCACTTCCGGCCAGCCCGTGCTTGTCCACGCCCCTTCCGGGCCTCACGCTGACGTCAGGTGGGCGGGTCCAGCTGGTGACGGCGGCAACAATAACATCGAGCGCGGTGGCAGAGGTAGAAAGTGCGAGAAGGATCCAGCGTCGTCTGTGCAGAGCGTGAGAAGGGAAGGGGTGAAAATGACCGCCGATAGCCGCAACGTGAAACTGCCTCCGAAATTTGAAAGAAGACGGTTTAGAACTGATGAGTTTTTATTTCGTATATTTTATGTCATGATACACCTCGAGAGCAGGTGGGGCTTGAACCCTGGATCTGAATTAGAACCACTAACACTACACCACCACAGCACAAATGGTTGGGTTTTGGTACTGTAGAAAAAAAAAGGAAGAGGGACAATAGGACAATGAATGGTATTGATTTTTGGACAATCTGACTACCTGCTGCAGTTTTCCCATTACTTCAGGCACTGATGGAGACCATTTGGCCTCTCAGTGTCCCATGTCAGCTTTGTAGAAACGAATTTAAGTTTAATTTTTATCTTTTTAACTGTCAGCTTTCCATATGGCAATCCAGTCAATCTTTTTCCTTCACTTAATCCCCAATGTTTGGCCAGTTTTCTGTTCAAATCCTCAATTGTCTCACACAAATGGTCAACATTTTACAGCTTATTACTGCTGGCTAAACTACACTTTATGTCCACAGTGTGTTTTGCCACCACCTAATCAGAACAGAACAATTTTTCCTTCTGTCAGAACTTACTTGGGAATGTTGCGCCAATAATCATGCACCACTGTTCCACACATCATCACAAGATGTGTAAACATATAAAACTCAGAATGAGGCCAGCAGCATCCAATTTGCTTGACTGACTGCTTTTTTCAATAACAGTAAAAGACAAAAAGATCTGAATCTGCTTAACATTCAATGAGATTATGGCTGATCAGATAACCCCCAATTCTGTTTTTATGCCTTATCCGCATAGCCCTTGATTCCCTTCTTTAAAATCACCCATTTTAGTCCTAGTAGTAAGTAAAGATCTTGTTTCTAGAGCTGTCTGCAATAAAAAGCGCCAGAAATTAAATACCCTCTGGAAGAAGAAATTCCACCTCATCTCTGATCCAGCTGAGTCTTAGTGTTATTGCACATTCTGACTGTAGACTCCCATGAGTGGAAAGCACCACACTGCATTTATCTTGTCAATCCTCCAAAGAATTGTACATATTCCAATGAGTTGCCTCATTCTTCAATTCTGTCTTCAATGAATATAAGCCCAACCTTACTCAATCTCTCATCATAAGAAAACAACTTCATGCCTAGGATCAGCTAGTGACGCTTCTCTGGATTGCCTACAGTGCCACAAAGCTTTCCTTTTTTAAAGGGAACAAACACTTCACAGTATTCCAATTGTGATCTAACTAGTGCCTTATAGTTTTAGAAAGTCCTCCCCGTATTTATACTCAACTCCCTTTGCAATAAAAGTCAACATTCCATTTGCCTTCCCTGTTATATGCTAAATTTGCATACTAGCTTTCTGTGATTTATGCTCAAGAAACTTCAAATCGCTCTATGGTGCAGCTTTCTTCCATCTTTGCCATTTAAATAATATTTAGCTCCTTTATTCTTCCAGCAAAATTGCATAACCTCACATTTTCCAACATGATTTTCATTATACCAAGTTGTTGCCCATTCGTTCAACATAACAACAAACACAATAACTGGTGACAAGGATGGGAGTTGGGCCACAAACTGTGTGTGAACTTTGTTTCTTTATCGGAAAGAAAGACATTGCCCAGATTTCGTAAACAGTGCAAAATTGTGGAGGGAACATCAGGAGAAACGTCACAGGGATGAAGTCGATGCTAGGGAACAACGGTATCCACTGGGGAGCAGGCTGAGAGTGGTGGTCATGAGGGGACTTGGGCCACAGCTGAAGGCAAAGAGGGCAGTACTCATCCAGGAGCTTAATGATGTTGTTTTGTGTCATGAGGACTGTCAGGCTGTGAGGGATTTTAGGGAAAAGAGGTACATTAACCAGTTGGTGAGGGAATGGTAGGTGCAGAGGGCATTCACCTAGGTGATTCGCGTACTGAATGGCTGCTAGACACAAGTGGCAGGAAAAGTTCCTGATGTTGAGAAACAAAATGGTGGGAAATATTGGAGGGATGGGATATTTAAAAGAGAAAGATTGTTGGACTCTGCACACTGAACGTTTTAACGCATGTTTCAAGATGAATTGGGTGGCTGAGGGAATAATGGTACTGTTTGAGTACCATTAAGAGTAAGACCTTCATGATTCTGAGGGTTGTGGTGCAACTGGAGAAACCCATGGAGAAGACATACCAAGAGCTGGGGAGTTATTTTGAACCAGTGTCACTAATGATCATGGAATGTTTCTGGTTTTATAAATGGGTACAGCATGAAGGAGAGGTGCTGCAAAAGCACCGCCAGTCAGGCAACATCTGAGGAGCAGGAGAGTAGACGTTTCGCACATAAGCCCTTCGTCAGGAATGAGCTCGTTCCTGATGAAGGGCTTATGCCCGAAATGTCAACCCCCTTGCTCCTTAGATGCTGCCTGACCGGCTATGGTTTTCCAGCACCACACTCTTAACTCTGATCTCCAGCACCAAACTCTTAACTCTGATCTCCAGCATCTGCAGTCCTCACTTTCTCCCAGCATGAACGAGAGTGTACCACCAAATTTGTAGCCCCCTTAAAGAAGTTGTCGGGCATCCCCAAGGTGCCTCGCAAAATTATTTGGTTTGTGGTGTCTGACACAAAATCATCAAATAGAACCTACAAACAAGGAGAGACCTGGATTTGAAGTCAGCTTTCAAAATTGCTACCTCGATGGAATTGGCCACCAATGAAGCAGCACGGTTGAGTGACTAAGCCCAGGTGCATGGCATGTCAGAAACTCAGCAAAGTGTAGTACCAACAGTAGAATGCCGTCGATGAGGCAAGAGTGACCGCAAAGAGTCAACGTGTCGGGACTCGAGAAGCCCTGTGCTGCAGGTGTAAGCAAATGGGCCACTTACTACAAAATTGCCGAGTACAACTCTAGCAAAGGAAGATTGTTTAAAGGAGACAATTCAGGGTATAAGGCATAAGGTACATGCTGCCAGCTAGGGAGTAGACTTGGAGTCACCTGGGTCAGCGCAAGAAGTAAAGTCCCAGATTCAGCAGGGTTTTGGTTAAACATCCTGTCGAAATGGGGTGAAGCTGATTGCTTTATGTTATTCCCAAATTAGAGGGCATGACAGTAAAGATGGAAGTCATTATGGGTGTAATGGTGCCTCCAATTCCCAAATCACTTTATAGGATAAAGTTAAAGTCAGTACCATTGAAGCTTGCCAAGATTACACTATAGACATACTCAGACCAAGTGGTGCCACTGAAGGGTTGTGCACTGGTAAAAGTACAGCTGAGGGACCAATGTGCCGAACTGCCTGTGTATAGAATGTATAGGTGACCACCGTACATTATTTGGGCAATCCTGGTTAGAGAAGTTAAAGTTAATTGGGTTATGGTTAACAGGCTGGTAGACTCAAAAACAAGTTTGCAAGAGATGTTGGACAGGTGAAAATGCATTGAATAGAATCTTGGGGGGAAATGAAAGGGGTAGAAATTTAACTTCAGTTGAAGCAGGAGGCTTAACCAAGTAGTCTGAAGGCACATCCACTACTGTATATTATCCAGCCTAAAGTGAAAAAGGAACCGGAATGGCTGGTGAACCTGAGAGTGTTGGAATCAGTAACCACCTGTGAATGGGCCACTCCAGTCACCCCAGTCCTAAAAACAGATGGTGCAGCAAAGATTTGTGGTGACTTTAAGGTCACAGTCAACCCAGCCCAATGTGCAGATCAATATCCACTTCCATGAATTTCAGACTCTTCACTGAACAGGCTGGGGGAAGAAATTTTCAGAAATAGATCAGTTGCAGGATTACTTACAGATGGACCATACAAAGGAGTCCCAGCCACTGCTGATGACTGACACACAGGTGACTGTTTTGCTATGACTGGCTGTCTTTTGGATCATGTCAGCACCGGCTCTATTTCAGAGGGCCATGGACCAAACTTTTAATGGATTGCAAGGGGTCCAGTGTTATTGGATGACATTTTGATTACTGGATTGTACAAAAAGGAGCAATTGAAAAGCCAAGAAGAAACTCTAAAAGGTTAGCAAAACATGGCCTAAAAGTAAAAAGGGAGAAATGCAAGTTTTTTCTTAGAGACATTCATAGAGTTCCAGGGCCATGTGGTCAATGATAAGGGAAGATGCAATGTGCCGCAGAAGATGGAATGCCCAGTATTACATTCCATCTGGCCTAATGTGAAGGTGCAACTGGAACTGAAACCTGAGAGTGTTGGAACCAGTAATCACCAGTGAATGGGCTATTCCAGTTATTCTGATCTTGAAAACAGATGACATGGTGAAGATTTGTTGTGACTTTAAGGTTGCAGTTCACCCAGTCCAATGGATGGATCAATACCCACTACAGCACCTAATATGGTCAGTGGACTGGCTGGAAGAAAGACATTCTCAAAAGTGGATCTGTCGCAGCCTACTTACAGATGAGGGAAGCAAGGGAATCCCAGCCACTATCATTAGATAGTGACACACAGGCAATTGTTAGCTCCCCTTTGTCATCATATTAGCACTGGCTCTATTTCAGAGGGCCATGGACCAAATTTTGAATGGATTGCCAGGTGTCCGGTGTTATTGGATGATATTTTGATCAGTGGATCAACCAAAGAGGTGCATTTGAAAAGCTTAGAGATAAAAAGAGGGAAATGTGAGTTTTTTGTTTTGAAGCTTCCTTTGAGTTTCTGAACTATTTAATTGATGTTAAGGGGCTGCACAAGGTGCCAAAGAAGATAGAGGCTGTCATAAAGGTCCTTAGACCAGAGAATGTATCTCAACTGAGATCATTCTTGGGACTTGTAAATTCAGATGTCAAGTTTATGCCAGAGAAGCACAGAAATGCAGATGCTTTGTCTAGGTTCAAAATACTAAGAAATAAGGATGTTCCAGACTGGAACCTGAGAATTATGTACTTTTCCCAGGAATTCAAGGTTATGGTGTCAGCATGTCAGGTATAGAAAACTACCCAGAATGACCAGCCTTTAGCCTAGTGGTGCACTTAGTCCTGAGAGGACAGACTTGTCATAGAGATCGCCCAGAATTATTCCTGATGAAGGGTATTTGCCCGAAACATCGATTTTCCTGCTCCTCGGATGCTGCCTGACCTGCTGTGCTTTTCCAGCACCACTCTAATCTAGACTCTGATTTCCAACATCTGCAGTCCTCGCTTTTGCCTTATGACTCCACCTATCCAGGAGTTGGGAGTTGTCTGTATCAAATGGGTATTTAGTGTTGGAAATGAGAGTTGTTATTGCTGTCCTGTTAAGAGGAAAGATGTTGGGAAAAATGCATCCCAGTGTGGTGTGCATGCAAGAAATAGCCAGAAGCTGTGTCTGGTGATCAAATGTGGATTTGCAGGTTACACGAAGCTGGATCATGTGAATCCTGTGCATTAATAAGGAAGGGCCTTTGTTATCATCTTTTAAACCATGCGAGTGGGATCATTCAACGTGGTTGCAGTTTCATGTCAATTTTGCAGGACCAGTAGAGGGATGAATGTTACTGATGGTTGTGAATACTTGCTCAAAGTGGCCATAAGTGACAATCATAAAGTCAGTATCAGCGGGAGAAATGATAGACTGATGGTATGAAAGATTTGTCAGGTTTGGAAACCCTGAACAACCTGTGAGTGACAATGGTCCACCATTTGTGGTGCATGAGTTCAAAGAGTATCTGGAAAATCATGAAATTAGGCATATGAGATCAGCTCCATATCAACCTGTGACAAACAGTCTGGGCAACAAGAGCCAATCAGAGGCATAGCTGCGGAACAACCAGAGATTGTGGAAGCACAGGAGGCTACATTAGAAAATGTTCCTGAGATGGGGAGATGGTCTTCTAGGAGTCACCATCCCCTGAGAGACTGAGCGTGTCAGTGTAAACTATGCAAGGGCTGTTTTCTTTTTCTAATTTTTTGCACATGTTCCTGATGATGTGTATATTTTAGCTACAATGCTTGCATCATCATCATAAGTGTTGAAGATATATGTAATGAAATGAGGACTTCGGAAATGAAGGCTGAGGGATTTTATACATGTAGTCGGGTGTGTGTAGCCCCTTTAAGTGAATATGTCATGTGACCTGGAGGCCAGAGGTGGAGGAGATAGACACAGTGGAGCTGAGTGGACATACAATTATGTGCTCCTTGTTCAAGTTTACTGTCTGTCTATCTTGTGTTCTATTTCTGTTTCTAGAGATGCAGGCCACAAACTTTGTGAATGCCTTTTTTTTGTCGGGAAGAAAGATGTCACCCAGAGTCCGAAAAGAGCGTTGAATCATGGAGGTAATGTTGAGGGCATCGGTCACAAGGGCACCCGGACTGATCTTGATGCCAGGGAAGAACAGTATGCACTTTGGATCTGGCTGAATGCTGTGGTTGTGAGGAGTCTCAGACCGCAGCCGATGGTTGATGAGGGGAGTACTCACCCGGGAGCTTACCGAAGTTGTTGCAGACAGCGGTCACAAGAGTTTTTGGACTGTGGACATCGCTAGGAAAGAGCAGCACACTAATACAGTTGATGAGGTTGCTGTTGTTATGGTAGGCAATCACCAAGGGGATTGGGACTGCGAACGGCTACTTGATTTGAGTGACTGAAATACAGAATGATGGGCAATATTGGAGGGATGTGATATTTGATGAAGGACAGAATGTTGAACACTACACCGAATGTTTTGATGTATATTTCAAGGAGAATAAGCTGAAAGCATAATGGCACTGACTTTTCTTGAGTACCATCGGGAGCAGGATTTTCAAGATTTCAAGGAGTCTGGTACAACCAGAGAAATCCATGGAGAAGACATACCATGAACTGGGGAGTTATTTTGCACCAAAGTCACTGATCTTTGCAGAATATTTCTAATATTCAAAATGGGTATAACAAAATGGACAGTCTATCGCCCAATTTGTACAAGTCTAAAAGTGGTTAGTGAAACATTGCAAGATCACAGAGTTTCTCCAAACTACCTTGCAGGACAATTTGGCTTGTGGCCTCTGACACAAGGCCATCCAATGGAAGTTATTAACAAGAAGAGAACTGGATTTCAGAGTTGAAGTTGCTACTCGATGGAATTTGCCACTAGTGAAGCAGCCCATGTGGGTGATGGTATTCAGATGCACCGACTAGTGGAAACTCAGCAGAGAGCAGTAACAATCATAAAATGCCTTCAATGTGGCAAGGGTGCCACAAGGAGTCAACGTGTTGGACTCAAGAAGTGCTGTGCTGCTGATGTAAGCAATTGTGCCATATTCCCCAAAATTGTTGAGTACAAATCAAGGAAGAAAAGGCTGGTTAAAGGAGACAATTCTTGGACAAGGCATAAGATACGTGCCACCAGACAAGGAGCAGATTGGGAGTCAGTTCGGTTGATGAGAGAGGCAGAAGGCCCAGAATCAGCAGGGTTTTGGTTAACAACCTGTTGATGTGGAGTGAAGCTGATCGTTCTGGGTTCTGCCAAATGAAAAGATAAGACATTAAAGATGGAAATTGAAATTGGGGTGTAGCAGTGGCTCTGATTTCCAAACCAATATATAGGGTAAATTTAAAGGCACTGCCATGAAAGCTTGCCTGGATTATACTACAGACATATATGGAACAAATGTCACTGAAGGGCTGTGTGCTGGTAAAATTACAACAGAGGTAACCAATGTGGCAAACAGCCTGTGTATGAAATGCGACTTCCCTGCATTATTTGGATGTTTCTGGTAATAGAAATTACAGTTAAATCGAAACATGGTTAATAGTTTGGCGGACTCAAAAATGAGTTTGCAAGAGATTTTGGACAGGTAAAAGGATATTTTCAGAGGGAATTCTGGGGGAAATGAGAGGAGTTGGAATTAAACTTTAATTGAAGCAGGAGGCTTGTCCAAGGAGTGTGAAGGCACATTCACTATGATAAGCTGTCCAGCTGAGAATGAGGATAGAAGTGGAATGGCTGGTGAACCTGAGAGTGTTGGAACCAGTAAGTAGCAGTGAGTGCGCTAATCCAATTGTCCTAGTCTTAAAAGCAGATGGTGTGGTGAAGACCTATAGTGACTTTAAGGTTACAGTCATCCCACCCTGATGTGTGGATCAGTACCCACTTCCACGGAATTAGGACCTGCACAGTGGACTGGCTGCAGAAAGAAATTCTCAAAAATTGATCAGTCACAGGCCTACTTAAAAATGGGACATGTGAATGAGTCCTAGCCGCTGCTGATGCCAGTGACACACAGGTGATTGTTTGGCCACAATTGGCTTCCTTTTAGCATCATGTCAGCACTGGCTCTATTTCAGAGGGCTATGGACCAAATTTTGAATCGATTGTGAGGTGTCCAGTGTTACTGGCTGATATTTTGGCTACTGGATCCTCTGAAAAAGAGTACTCAAAAAGCCAAGAAGAAAGCATAAAATGGTTGGAAGAACATGGCCTTAGCACTACTGGGAAATATGTTCTTGACTGGAACCTGAAAATTAAGTACTTTTCCCAGGAAGGCAAGGTATTAATGAGTCAGATGCGGAAAGCTACCCAGAGTGACCCCCGTGGTGAAATTAATTCTGAGAAGAAGGACCTTTCATGGAGACTGCCCAGTGTTATGACCCCACCTGTCCAGGAGGGGTCATAAAGATGTGTACTTAATGGGGGGAATGAAAATTATTATCCCTGTCCTGTTAAGAGACAAGATGCTAGAAGAAGTGTACCACAGCGTGGTGCGAATGAAGGAAATACCCAGAAGCTGCTGCTTATGGTCAAATGTAGGATCCCAGATTGACAAGAAAGCAGGATCATGTGAATCTTACGCATTAGTCAGGAAGGGTCCTCCATTGTCGCTCCATCTCCCATGGGAGTGGCTTCAATCATCGTGATAATGGATTCATGTCAACTTTGCAGGACCAGTAAAGGGATGGGTTTTATTAGTAGTCATGGGTGCCCACTTCATATGGCCTGAGGTGGCAACCATGAAGTCAGTGTCAGTGGAAGCAATGGAAAACCAACTGGATGAAAAAGTTGCCAGGTTCAGGAACCCTGAACAAGTACTGAGTGACAGTGCTCTGCTGTTTGTGGTGCATGAGTTCAAGGAATACCTGGAAAATCATGGAATTAGACATATGAGGTGGGCTCCTTGTCACCCTGCAACGAAAAGCCAGGGTAACCAGAGCCAATCAGAGAGAGGCATACTTGCCGAACGACTGGAGATTTTGGTAGCCCAGGAGACCACATTCGAAAAGGTTCTTGAGAGGAGGAGATGGTCTTCTTGGAATCAACATTTCCCCAAGAGACTGATGGTGTCAGTGTAAACTACGAAAAGGTTGTTTTCTTTTTCCATTATTTTGTACGTATTCCTGATTATGTATATTTGTTATTTATTGGAACCATATATATTATGTAAGAACATAAGAGCAGAAATAGGCCATCGAGCCTGCTCTGCCATTCAATAAGATCATGGCTAATCTTTTTGTGGATTCAGCTCCACTTACTGCCCATTCACTGTAACCCTTAATTCCCTTACATTTTCAAAAATCTATCTTTGCCTAAAAAAAAGGGATTAGGGAAATAAAGGATGAGAGATGTTACATATGTAGTTGTGTGTGTTGCCCACTAAGAATCTCAGGTGCCACAGATGACCTAGAGGTGGGAGATAAAGGGGCTGTCTAGAATGGAATATAGAGCTGAGTGTGCACACAATTAAGTATTCCTTCTTGAAGTTTACCATCTGTCTGCGTCATGTTCTATTTCTTTTTCTAGTAAAGCACAAACACAAGAATTAGTGATGAGGATAAGATTCAGGCCTCAAGCTGTGAGCAAACACCATTTTTTTTCGGTTGGGAGGAAGCATGTTGCCTGGAGAATGAGCACAGCACGGAATTGTGGAGTTAACATCGAGGAAGGTGGTCACGAGGGCACTTGGACAGTTGTTGATGCCAGGGAAGAACAGTACACACTATGCAGCACACCATATGTGGTGGTCAAGAGGGATCTCGGGCTGCAGATGGTGGCTGAAGATCGGGATACTTACGCAGGAGCTGACCGAAGTTGTTGCGGAGATTGGTCATGATGGGTCTCGAGCTGGAGATGTTGCTTGGGAAGAATTGCACACTAATACTGTCAGTGAGGATGTGTTCGGTGTGAAGGGGGTTCAGCAAGGGGACTAGGGCTGTGAATGGCTTCTAGACTCAAATGGCAGAAATACAACATGGTGGATAATATTGGAGGGATGAAGAGACAGAACGTTGGACACTGCACTGAAAGTTTTGATGCTTGATTTTCGGGGAATAAAGTGGCTAAAACATAATTGGACTAGGTTTTCTTGAGTACCATTGGGAACAAAACCTTCCCGATCCTAAGGAGTCTGGTGCAACTAGAGAAAGCCATGGCGAAGACATACCAAGAACTCTAGAGCTATTTTGCGCCAAAGCTACTGATAATCACAGAGTATTTCTGTTTTTATGAACCTGCGCAGCATGAAAGAGGGTCAGTTACCCAATTTGTCATTGCCTTAAAGAAGTTAGTGGAACATTGCAAAGTTGGAAGGTTCCTCCAAGGTGCCTTGCAGGACTGTTTAGTTTGTGGCCTCTGACACACAACAGTCCAGTGGAAGCTACTAACAAAGAGATCTGGATTTCAAGGTAGCTTTTGAAATTGGTGAAAAAATCCAGAAGAATTGCTGATGTTGTGAATTAGAAACAAAAAATATACATTGCTGGAAAAGCTCAGCAGGTCTGGCAGCATCTGTGGAGAAAATCAGAATTAATGTTTTGGGTTGAGTGGCCCATCCTCAGAACAACCCTTCTTGTGACAATGCTGGGTGTGTACCATGTCTGAAGCTCAACAGAGTGTGGTACCAACTGTGGAGAGCTGTTGATATAGCAAGAGCGGCCAGATGGAGTAAACGTGTCAGACCCAAGAAGCCCTGTGCTGCAGGTGTAAGCATATGGGCCACATATCACAAAATTGCCAATTGCAACTCAAGGAAAAGAAGGGTTTTGAAATGAGACAATTTGGGGGACAAATGATAAGGGACATTCCGCCACCTAGGGAGTATGCTAGAAATCAGCTGGGTTGGCATGAGATGCAGAAGGCCCAGATTCAGTAAGGTTTTGGTTGAACACTTTGTTGTTATAGGGTGAAGCTGATTGCTCTGGGTACTTCCCAAATTAGAGAGTAAGACAGTAAAGATGGATGTCGATATGGGTGTAACGGTGTGTCCAATTCTGAATTCAATGTATAGGATAAACATAAACACATGGCCATTGAATTTTGCCAAGTTTACACTACAGAGATGTACGGAACAAGTGGTGTCATTGAAGCATATCCACTTCTGCACTCCATCTGGCCTAAAGTGAAGGTGCAACTGGAACTGGAGCCTTCGAGTGTTGGAAGCAGTCATCTCCAATGAATTGGCCACTCCAGTTGTCCTGGTCTTAAAAACAAAAGGTGTGGTGAAGATTTGCAGTGACTTTAAAGTTGCAGTTCACCCAACCCAATGGGTGGATGAATACCTACTACAACACGTTTAGGATCTTTGTTCAGTGACCTGGCTGGGGGAAAGAAATTGTCAAAAATGGATCTGTTGCAGCCTACTTATGAATGGGGCATGCAAGGGAAACCCAGCCACTATTGTGAGATAGTGACAGACAAGTGATTGTTCCACTATAAGTAACCTTCCTTTGTCATCACATCAGTTGTGGCTGTATTTTAGAGGGCCAAGGACCAAATTTTGAATGGATTGCCAGATGTCAGCTGTTATTGGATGATATTTTGGTCAGTGGATCATGTAAGAAGATGGAGGCTATCATAAAGGCCCTCAGATCAGAGAGTGTGTCTCAACTGAGATTGGGACTTGTAAATTACTATGGCAAGTTTGTGCCAGATGTGGCAATCATACTAAAACCCATACGTCAGTTGCAGGGAAAAGGACAGGCATGGAAATGGACTCAAGAATGTAAGGAAGCCTGGCAAGTCCTAAAAAAGAATGTTGACTCATTTTGATCCAAAGTTGCCAAAGCAGTTAAACCTATGGGGTTGATGCTTTTCTGTCACATCTTGCTGAATGGAGAGGGATTGAGTTTAGTGAGAAGAAGTTCACCCATTTCTTTTATGGCAGGCATTTCTGTGCTGCTGACAGACCACAAGCTGCAAAACTCCATTTTAGTTCCTTATATGGGAATACCACCAATGGTGGCATCATGCTTGTAGAGGTGAGCTCTGGCTCTGTCAGCCTACTTATACGAGATCAGATACTGACAGTCAGAGAGTCATGGTAATGCAGATGTTTTGCCTTTGTTAGCACTGCCAGGAAGTAAGAATGTTCCCAAGTGGTGCCTGAAAATTATGTAGGTTTCCCAGGAAGACAAGGTACCAGTGTCAGCAAGTTAGCTGAGGAAAGCAACCCAGTGACCTGGTCTTGAACCCAGTGGTGAACTTACTACTGAGAGGAAGGATGTTTCATGGAAACCGCTCAGAATTATCACCTGACCTGTTCAATAGGTGGGAATTGTCTGTATCAGACTGATGTTTATTGTGGGGAATGAGAGTACTCTTAAGAGGAAAGGTGCTGGGACAAATGCTCCCCGGTGTTATATGAATGAAAGAAATAACTAGGATCTACTTTTGGTAGTCGAATATGAACTCCCAGATTGATGTGAAGACAGGATCATATGAATCCCACTTATTAGTTGTCACCCCCTCCATCCATTCAAACACTGTTGCGGTAGATTATGCCGATTTTGCAGAACCAGTAGGGGATGGATGTTAGTAGTGGATAAGGACATCCTTTCTAAGTGGTCTGAGGTGGGATATCAGCAGAAGCAACGATAGACCGACTGAAAGAAATATTTGCTAGGTTCAAGAACCCTGAACAAGTCATGAGTGACAATGGTCCACTGTGTGTGCACATGCCTGCAAGGGGTACATGGCAAATTATGAAATCAGACACGTGAAATCGGCTCTGTATAACCCTGTGGCAAATAGCTAGAACCACAAGAGCTAATTAGAGAGAGGCATACGGGTGGAATAACATAAGATTTAGGAGACTATATTAGAAAAGGTTCCTGAAATGGGGAGATAGCTGGTCTCTCGGATTCAACATCCCCTGTTACACTAAATGTGTCAGTGTGAAGTGCGGAAGAGTCATTTTCCTATGTTTTTTGTAGATATTCCTGGCGATATGTATGTGTTAGCTATAATGCTTGCAATTATAGTGATTATTATTGCATATATATATATCCATATATAGACAAAGGGATTGTGAAAATGAAGGGTTAGGGATATTATAGTAGTTGGGTCTGTGTTGCCCCTGTAAGGGAATGGGTCAAGTGACTCGAAGGCAGGAGATAGAGAGGCAGTCTAGAACCGACTGGAGCTGAGTGGACACACAGTAAAGTATTCCCTGTTCACATTTACCCTCCATCTATCTATTTCTGTTTTTAGTGAACCACAAACACAAGAACTAGTGACAAGCTTGGGAACCAAGCAACAAACTTGGAGCAAACACCTGTCCTTTTTGTCAGGAGGGAGAATGTCACCCAGAGTTTGTAAACATTGTGGAATTGTGGAGGTAACATCGAGGGAGTCAGTCACGAGGCACTTGTACTGATGTTGATGCCAGGGAAGAATGATACCTACTAAGGAGCAGGCTGTGTATGATGATTGTGAGAGGTCTCCGACCGCAACCGTTGGCTGAAGAGGGGAGTACTCATCTGGGAGCGGTTGTGGAGAGTGGTTACAAGAGACCTTGGGTTTTGGCATGTTAATAAGTGACATTGTGGTCAGTGCTGAGGGCGTTCATCATGGGTAGTAGAATTGAGAATGGCTACTAGATTCAAGTAGCGGGAAAAAAGAATGATGGGATATTTAATGAACAGATACAATGTTAAACAGTGTTACACCATGTGTTTTGATGTGTATTCAAAGGTGAATAAGCTGGCTAAAGGCATAAGCGGACTGGGTTTTCTTGAGTACCTTTGTGAACAAGACCTTCGCGATTCTGAGGGGGCTGGTGCAACCAGAGAAACCCACAGACTAGACATACCAAGAACTGGGGAGTTATTTTGCATAAGCCTTGATGATCATAGACTATGTCTGTTTTTATAAACAGGTAGAGCAAGAAGAAGGGTCTTCCACCAATTTGTCACTCCCTTTAAGAGATTGGCAGAATATTGCAAAATCGGAGGGTTCCTTTAAGGTGCCTTGCATGCCCATTTGGTTTGTGGCCTCTGATACATACCCATGCAACTAAAGCTACTAACAAGGGAGACTTGGATTTCAAGCCAGGTTTTGAAATTACTGCCTCAATGGAATTGCCCACTAGCAAAGCAGCCCCTGTTCAGTGATGATGCCAGGATTGACAGCATATGGGAAACTAAGCAGAGTACAATACTAACTGTGAAGTGCTGTTGATGTGGCAAGAGTGGCCAGAAGGAATCGTGTCTGACCAGAGAAGCACTATGCTGCAGTTTTAAGGAAATGGGCTATATTCCCCAGAATTGTGACATACAACTTAAGGAAGACAAGAGTGTTTAAATTAAACAATTCAGGAAACAAGTCATAAAGGCACATGCCACCAGCCAGGGAATAGACTGGGAGTCAGTTGGGTCAGCACAAGAAGCAGAAAGTCTAACTATCCTGTCAGTGTGGGGTGAAGCTGATCGTTCTGCTTTCTTCACAGATTAGAGGGTAAGACAGTAAAGTTGAAAATCAACATGGGTGTAGCAGTGTTTCCTATTCTCAAATCCATGTAAAGGGCAAAGTTAATGGCATTGCTATTGAAACATGCCAAGAATATACAGCAGACATACATGAAGCAAGTGGCACCACTGACTGGCTGTGCTCTGCTAAAAGAAAACTTGAGGGACCAGTGTGCCGAACTGCCTGTGTATGTAATGTAAAGGTGACTACCCTGCATTATTTGGACATTCCTGGTTATAGAAATTAAAGTTAAATTGGGACATGGTTAATAGGCAGGCAGACTCAAAACCAAGTTTGGAAGAGATTTTGAATAGGTAAAAGATGTCTTCAAGGGAATTCTGGGGAAAATGAAAAAAGTAGAAATTAAACTTCGACTTTAGCAGGAGGCTAATAGAAGGAATCTGAAGGCACGTCCACTGCCATATGCCATCTGGCCTAAAGGGAAGATGGAACTGGAATGGCTGGTGAACTTGAGATTGTTGGAACTAGTAACCACCAGTGAATGGGCCATTCCAGTTGTCTCAGTCCTAAGACCAGATGGTGCAGTGAAGCCCAGTGTCAACCCAGCCCAATGTGTGGATTAATATCCACTTGCATGTTTTTAGGACCTGTTCAGTGGACTGTGTGGCGGAAAGAAATTCTCAAAAATGGACCTGTCGCAAGCCTACTTACAGATGAAATATGCCAATAAGTCCCAGCTGCTGCTCACGATAGTGACACACAGGCAATTGTTTCTCTAGAAGCGGTTGCCTATTGGCATCATGTCAGCACTGGTTCTGTTTCAGAGCGCCATGGACCAAAATTTGAAAGCATTGCCAGGTGTCCAGTATCATTGGATGATATTTTGGTTACTGGATCTTCTGCAAAGGAAGAGGAAATCCTAAAAAGGTTGCAGGTACCCACCCTATAAATAAGAAGGGAGAAATACGAGTTTTATTTTAAGACTCCATAGAATTCCTGTGCCATGTAATTGATGGTAAGGGTCTATGCAATGTACCCAAGAAGATGGAGACTATCATAAAGTCCCCTAGACCAGAGAATGTATCTCTACTGAGATGGTTCTTGGGAATTGTAAATTATTATGGGAAGTTTATGTCAGATATGGGAATCGTGCTAAAACTCCTGTCTTGGTTGCTGGAAAAAGGTCAAAGGGTGGAAATGAACTCCAGAATGAAAGGATGCTTAGCAAGCCCTAAAAAGGATGGAAGTGTTGACTCATTTTGATCCGAAGTGCCATCTTATGGGGTTGGTGCCATACTGTTACATATTTTATAGAATGGAGTGGCACTGTGACTCAGTAGTTAGCACTGCTGCCTCACGACATCAGTGACCCAGGTTCGCTTCCACCCTCGGGCGACTGTGTGGAGTTTGCATATTCTCCCTGTGTCTGTGTGGGTTTCCTCCAGGTACTCTGGTTTTCTCCAACAGTTTGAAGATGTGCAAGTTAGGTGGATTGGCCATGCTAAATTACCCATAGTGTCCAGGAAAGTGTCCCTACCGTAGGAATGGTTTAGCCATGGAAAACAGGAGTGCTGTAAGGGGATAGGCCTAGTTGGGATGCATTTTGGAGGGTCAGTGTGAACTTGTTGGGCTAAATGGCCTGTTTCCCAACTGTAAGAATTCTATGAAAAGGCATTGTGTTTGGTGTTAAGAAGTTCACCCATTTACGGCAGGCACTTGGTGCTGCTAGCAGACCACAAACCACAAACCCCTTTTATTATGGCTCATGCGGGGAATATTATCAATGGCGGCAGTACACCTATAAGAGATGGCATCTGGCTCTGTTAGCCTACTCATGTGAGATCAGATACTGACAGTCAGAGAAGCGCGGCAATACAGATGCTTTGTTGAGGTTAGAACTACCAGGAAGTAAGGATGTTCCAAACCTAAACCTGAAAATTATGTACTTTTTCCAGAAGGACAAGGTACTGGTGTCAGCAAGTAAGGTGGGGAAAGCGACCCATAATGACCTGGTCTTGAGCCTACTGGTGAACTTGATCCTGAGAGGAAGGAGCTTTTATAGAGACCACCCAGAATGATGACCCCACCTGTCCAGAAGGTGGTAGTTGTCCGTATCAGATGGGTGTTTAATGTGGGGAATGAGAGTTGTTACCCTCTCCTGTTAAGAGGAAAGGTTCTGGGACACCTGGCGTGGTGTGAACGAAATAGCCAGGAACTACTTTTGGTGGTCGCATGTGGACTCCCACATTAACGAGAAGTTGGATTAAGTGAATCCTGTGCATTAGTAAGGAAGGGGCGTCTGTTGCTGCTTCCTCTCCCATGGGAGCAGCATCAGTCACCATGGCAGCGGAATCATGTTGATTTTTCAGGATCAGCAAGGGACAGATGTTACTATTGGTCAAGAATGCTGATGACAAGTGGCACCTGGTGGCGATCATGATGTCAGTACCAATGGAAGCAATGCTATACTGACTAGATGAAAATTTTACCAGGTTCAGAAACCCTGAACATGATTGACAACTGTTTGTCATGCATGAATTTGAGGAGTATCTGGAAAATAATGGAATCAGACATGTGAGAACATATCCATATCACAGCTGAGGCAACAAAGACCATAGAGAGGCATACCTGCAGAATAACATGAGAGTTTGGAAGCCTGAGCAAGTACATTATAAAAGAATCATATTAATCCAAAAATATAATGATGTGCCCTCAGTGGCAATAAAATTTGCATTTGTCAAACCATTTTAAGATAGTAACATGCACTTCGTGACTGAGGAGCAGCGCCAAATGTAACTAGCAAGACAGCTGAGATGAGGAGATGGTGTTCAAGGAATCACTATACTCCTGAGAGACCGATCATGTTCTAGTTTCGTTTTGTATATGTTCTTGATTGTGTATATATTGTCAGCTACAGTGCTTGCATAATATAATTAATATATAAGGGGATTATGGAAATTAGAAATGAGGTACACTATGTATGTAGATGTGTTGCCCCTTTATGAGAATGGGTCATGTGACCCAGAAGTGGGCAATAGAGGTATTGACTAGAACCGACTGTGGAGCTGAGTGGACACACAATTAAGTATTCCCTGTTCAAGTTTACACTCCGTCAGTATATTGTTCAATTTCTGTTTCAAATGAAATACAAATACAATAACTGATGATGAGGATAGGATTCATATCAAACTGTGATTGAATACTTCTTTTTTGGAAGGAAGGATGTTGCCGGGAGTCCGGAGACAGTGTGGAATTGTGGAGATAACATTGAGGGAAGTTGTCACGAGGGATCTTGGGCTGATGTTGTTGCCAGGGAAGAACGATATGCACCAAGGAGCAGGCTGTGTGCAGTTGTCATGGGTGATCTCGGGCTGTAGCCATTAGTTGAAGAGGGGAGTACTCACCCAGGGGCTTGCCAGAGTTGTTGGGTCTCGGGCAGTGGATATCACTAGTGAAGAGTGAAACACTAATACAGTTAGTGAGTTTGCAGTCAGTGGAGAAGGCATTCACTGAGGGGACTAGAGCTGTGATCAGCTACTAGATTCAAGTGGCCGGAATGAAAAATGGCAGGCAATATTAGATTAGATTAGATTAGATTACATTACAGCGTGGAAACAGGCCCTTCGGCCCAACAAGTCCACACCGACCCGCCAAAGCGCAACCCAACCATGCCCCTACATTTACCCCTTACCTAACACTACAGGCAATTTAGCATGGCCAACTCACCTGACCTGCACATCTTTGGACTGTGGGAGGAAACCAGAGAACCCGGAGGAAACCCACGCAGACACGGGGAGAACGTGCAAGCTCCACACAGTCAGTCGCCTGAGGCGGGAATTGAACCCGGGTCTCTGGCGCAGTGAGGCAGCAGTGCTAACCACTGTGCCACCGTGCTGCCCACAAAAGAGGGGATGAGATGTATTATGAAGAGACAGAATGTTGAACACTGTACACTGAATGTTTTGATGCATTTTTAAAGGTGAATAAAGTAGCTGAAGGCATACCGGTGCTGGGATTACTTGAATGCCATTGGGAACAAGACGTTCAAAATTATGAAGCATCTGGAGTAACAAATGAAACCCACTGAGAAGACATACCAAGAACTGAGCAGTTATTTTGCACCAAAGCCACAGAAGATTGCAGAATGCTTCTGGTTTTATGATCAGTTACAGAAGAAAGGAGGTTAGTGGGACATTGCAATGTCAGACTGTTCCTCCAAGGTGCCTTACAGCACCGTTTGGTTTGTGGCCTCCAACACAAGCCATGCAATGGAAGATACTAACATGGAGAGATCTGGATATCAACACAGCTTTCAAAATAACAAGATCAATGGAATTAGCCATTAGCAAAGCAGCCCAGTTCAGTGACGATGCCCAGGTGCATCATATATCAGAAGCTCAGCAGAGTATAGTACCAACTGTAGAATGCTATGGATGTGGCAAAAGTGGCCACAAGGAGTCAAGCTGAACTCAAGAAGCCCTGTGCTGCAGGTGTAAGCAAATGGGCCAAATTCCTCAAAATTGCCAAGTACAACTCAAGGAAGGGAAGGGAAGGATGTTTAAAGGAGACAATTCAGGGGACAAGGCTTAAGGGACATGCCACCAGCCAGATGTTGACTAATGCAGAGCCTAAATATGCCCAGATAGAGAAGGAAGGTTTGGCAGTCATATTTGGAGTCAGAATGATTCACCAATACCTTACAGACATAAATTTGTCATAAAAATGGACCACACATCTCTGCTAGGTCTACTTAATGAGGACAAGGCACCCATAGCATCAGGCCAATTCAGCAGTAGACTTTAATACAAAGTGACTTTAGTTACAAGTTGGAATACTGTCCCGGAGACTAAATAGCCAGTATGAATGCATTGAGTCATATATCACCAGTATAACTACCACTGGAAAAGTCTATCATGGAATTAAATTTTCTGGGCACACATCCAGCCACCAGCTGATAATACCAGACTTCTGACACAGAAAGGTCAGGTCCTGGCTAAGCCAACAGCTGGTCCTGATGGGCAAAAGAAAAGGACTGATACAACCAGAATTGAAACCTTTCTGGAGCCCGTGAGACCAGATCACAATAGAGGAAGGCATATTATTATGGGGAGCATGAGAGATTGAGCCAAGCAAAGGTTGCCATCAGATACTGGTTGAATTCCACCAGGGTTATCGAGGGGTTTCCAAAATGAAGCTGTTGGCAATGCCCAGTGTGCCAACCAGGACAGAAAGTACTGCCAACAACTTCCTGACTTTTGTCGGACAGGCCGAGTAAACCCTGGACTCCATGTCAATTATGCAGATCCCTTCATGGGCTCAATGTTCTTTGTCATTGTGGACATCAAAGTGACTAGATGTTCATAGAATTCATTTGGCAAACATGGGGTTGATGATAGAAAATCTCCATGTGTCTTTTGCAATGCATGGTCTCCCAGATGTGTTGATCACACATAATGGACTATTGTTTATCAGCATGGAATTTGAGTATTTCCTAAAGTTGAACAGTATTTGATATATCGCAACAGCTCTATATCATCCATCATGCAATTGTCTGGCAGAAAAAGCAGTCCAAGCTTTGAAGGCAGGTGTAAAGAAACAGCCTGCAGCTTCACTCGATACTAATCTGATCTGGTTCCTGTTTGATTATGGAACCAACCTTCATGCAACTTCAGGAGTAGCTCCAGCAGAGTTGCTAATGGGGAGAAGATTCTACACCAGGCCAACTTAAATCTTCCTGGACTTGGTGGGGAGGATGAAACAGAATCAGAAATGCTGAATACAAGACTCCACTGAGCAAGAGAGATAGTTTAATTCATGGCACCAAGTTCAGTATAGGAACAATGGGAATGTCACTGTATGGGAAAGAGGCAAGGTCAACGCGATGTCAGGTCCAGTGGTGTATAATGTTTGCATCGGTGTGACGGTCCTGAACAAGCATGTGGACATATGAAAGCTGCAAACTCAGAAATGGTATGGGTGCAAAACATGCCTGTTCGACTGTTCTGGAACCCATGAGTTCTCCCTGTCCATCAAGTGATGAAGATACCTTGCAATCTGAGATGGTAACGGCACATGCTGCTACCTCAATGCCTTTGCCACCTGATGAAGAGAATGAACTTCTGACATGCTCTGGGCACAAGAGATGAGCTACTGAATGTTACGTTGCCTGTATTAAAGGCAGATTTAGAAGAACACCCTGGGAGGAGCTACAAAAAAAAACTGGCCTATGTCCTTGGACTCCAAGGGGGAGGGATATAGTGATTGTAGCATGGTCAGCCAGGTGGCCATCACAGAATGAGTTCCCTGACAGGGGCTGTTAATCTAGTCCAATCAGGCACCCTGGCTGACAGATAAAAACAGATGTGTTTACGTTAGAGCCCGGGTGTCCTTGGAGAAGGAGCACGCGGTGTCCACCAACACCCTGGAGTCGTTCAGGGAGAGGTGGGCGCTGCAGGGAGTGGAGTGTATTATTTCCCCGTCCAACTCTATTTTGATTTAATCCCTAACCTCCCCTTCACCTTTTTGATCACACAGCATTGCCCTTTGGTTTGAAGGGCAGTGCTTGTCACTGGCCACTCGGGTGTTTTCCTATCTTCCTGGTGGTGGAAATTGAATAAAGATTCGTGCACTTTGAAGAAAAGAAAAACAGATGTGTCAGACATCCTGTTCACTCTGAGAGCTGACTCTGAAGTAGCTATAGCAATGTCAAGGGCTCTCCGTGCGTGAATAGAGGGTTGCATGGTTACAGGATTCCTATGGAGTTACTTCAACCAACTCCCTGGTGAAAACGTAAGGGACATGAACATGGGGATGAAATTGTAGTAGGTGAGAGCCTGCTGCCTAACTTATAAGAGTAGGAAGAGCTTCTGTCAGAATTGTAAGAAGGTTGCCACACTCATTACAATAGAGACAGAGGGCTGGTAGCTGCACTTGTTTAAATACTACTGCCTATGCCTTAGAATGCTCCTGGTCAACCACAGGGCAGCCCTGATTACAGGAAGTGCTCGATGCCGATGTAGAAGATGGACAAAATACAGTATGGAAATACAATATGGACATAATGCATTCCAGGAAATCCTGACCTCAGATGCAAGACTAAATTATGGAATAATACTTGAATTTCTACATCATTTAGACACTCTGTTGCAGACAAAAAGACCATGGGAACAGATTACTATGGAAGTAAGTGCTAAGAGCCAGGTCATGAGAACCAGTAGTCTCTATCATCAGTACCCATACTTGTAATTCATTTGATACACTGCACCCATAAACACATATATAACTGCTATAAGTCTCACACCCCCATCTCACAACTTGCAAACACTACCAGTATAAGGATTTGTGCACAGCTTAGAGCCCACATATTCTGACATGCAGGTGTGGTCTGTTGCATTACCACAACAGCTACATCACTCAAAAAGACTTCAGGATTCTCAACGAGACACATTCTTTTATCGTGCTGGAGGAGGAGCATTACCAGAGGCAACAGGAGCTAATCGGAAAAGCACAAGCAGATTTGGAAGTCCTGACCATTAGGGAAAAAAAGTTCAGATTCCCATTGGGGCAGTGGTCAGTTATAAGGCTGAAATAATCAAATATTACTGTATCCACCTACCTAATCCTTCTCATGTCACACTTCCCTCACATCCTGCAGTCTGTTCTGAATTACAAGATGCAGGACTTCTAGCCCCAATCTTCTCACAATCATCTAATCCAAGAGCTTGGTGTATTTGGACACCTGCCAGAAAGCCTGCAGCCAGTGAATGGTAGATGAAAGATTTTTGCACCAACAGGGTTATGCAGAGAGTTTAGAACCAACCCAAATTTGACAGCATTGAAGTGTAGGCAAGGGCATTAGCACATTTCTGAGTACAACCAAAATATGTCTAATGGGTAATATCTCAGGTTTGATTGTAGCACAAGCACCGCCCACCCAGTCACAAATCTGAAGTCACAGAAGGCTAGCTTAATGCCACAAAGTCTCAGTGCTGTAATCATGGCTGCAGTCCCATGTTCATTGTGGTTTGTATCACAGCACTCCAGCAATTTGACCTCCAGTAAATGACTTTGGTTGTTGCAGTGCCAATTCAATGAGTGGAGATGGACCCACAGAAAGTGAGCATGCTGGCCTCCCTCCGGAAGACAACATTCGTACACCAATCACTAATCCACCACTATATTTGTTATTGTCAATCAGCAAGAGTGCTTGGATTCTGCTGTGCAGGTCGTAATGATTCCCTGCGCAGTTAGACTTTTATCGCAGAGCTGCTTGTAGCTGTCCTTCAAAGTTGTTTAGAGTTTCTTTCACTGAAAGATAGAAGTCACTAAATAACAATAAAAAATGAAAATTACCCTATCTGAGAGATTTAATGATAAATCATTTTTTTATTGATATCCATTCCAATGTGTTGAAATAATAAGTGAATCGTATTCTGGGTGCGTAATCCCATCATACTTCAAACTCCTATTAAAAATAATGGAGATGGGCAGAAACAAATTTAGGAACCAATTTGTCTTGCATTTGAGGGATTGCAGCTTTTTCCCTGAATGTATGTAACAGTATAACTGTTGTGGGCCGATTAGTGGTGATTCTGATTTTTCCATATACTTCCATTTTGCCAAAATTCTTCATGTAGTAGATTTATTATCACATATCCTTCCTGCCTACTTCAATAATCTCTTTTAAAATGACTCATTTTCTGAGACATGAGGAAAAGCTTTCAAAAAAGGACAGCACTCAATCGCTGCTACACGAAGAGTTTTGTAATTTTTAGCTCTGTTCCCTCTAATTTAAATAGTCAGCTTTGACTTGTTTTGTTTTTAATCAACCTGTTCAGTAGTATTAGCACTCACCTCTGGGGTAAATGGGAATTAAACCCAGGCTTTCTGGCTCAGAGGTGGAAACTTCACTACTGTGTCACAAGAGCCTTCACACTTAAAACTTCAATTAGTAACTATTTCTTAATGCACACCATGATATTCCACATAAGCAACCCCATTAATTGGCTTTTTTTTTGCTAGTGTATAACTAGTTCAACTTGTTTTTATTTCAGTTCAAAAAAATTGTTGTTGCACTATTTTATGAACTTCGTGGAGTTCCTATAGTTTACTTAATTATTCCCGATGAGAGTTACAAGTGCTGTACCTTCAGCACACTTTGAGATTGTTATGTCATCATGCTCTGATTGACAATCATTCATGTCGAAAATATACAGTAAATGTGGCAAGGCACACTGCTATGAGGAGATCCAGTGATCACTAGCAAGGGTTTTGAGTAAATCCTGGGAACCAACACCCATTGTGAAGGTAATCACTGATCCAAAATAGGAGAATAGGATTAACATCATTTTTTAAAATTAAACATAAATAGTTGCATAGTATTAAGCAGCTGTACAGAAATCAACAAATGTAATGATCCAAAAGCAACCCGTTGAAAATTATTCAGCTCAAAGTAGTGATTGTAATGAAGTCAGCCTGGTGGACCTCATAGACACAGGACCAATTTTGGACCAAATTAATAACCCCAATCAGGGAAACTTGAATGACATAAAAGGGTAAATATCAGGGATGTTGCACCCTTGAATGGCTGACTTATTGAGATGCAATGCTATTACCAAAAGATGATCGGTAATAGGATGCTGGCCTCTGGAGAGTTATTTTAATGGTGACAAGAGTAAAGCACGATCAAGAAGAAATTCACTCACGGTTGTTTTGAAGTTGGAGTGGTAAACATTTTCTTACATCATGCCTGTTTGCGAATCTTGACTAACTCGAACCTGCCATCGAGAACTGGGTCCAGTATGTGGAAAAAATGCATTATTTTTCCAGGAAAATGATGTGGCTGATGAAAAACAAATAATTCTCCTAACAATCTTTGGATCTGCAGCTTTTCTGTCATGTGGGGCCTAACCTTACCTGAGGCACCAGATACTAAAATCATTCAATTATTGATTGACATACTTAAGGACTATTAGGACCTCAAGCCTCCTGAAATTTTAGATGCTATCACTTCTACTTGGCAATTTAAGAACAAATTGGAACCTGTATTGGATTTTTATACTATGTTAAGATAACTAACAGAAGACTGTGAATTTGTTTTAACCCTTAATGAGATGCTTGAGACCATCTAGTATGAGGGATTAATAATACGACTGTGCAAAAATGCCGACTGGCTGAAGCTCGACTGGACTTCAAACAGGTGGTACAACTGGCTTTATCGTTGGAGAATGCAGCAAGTGGACTTGCAAGGTATTCCAATGGAAGTGGACACTTTAGCCAGTCTGCTTGAGCTAGAGGAACACCACTTGAGTGTAGACAACTGTATAACTTCACTCTAGAAATATCCCTGAAAAGAGTAACGAAAGGTCGGGCCACAACAAAACTCCAAAACAAAGCTAAGTCTCAGACAAACAGTTACAATATTCATCAGGATCCTGCCCAGGAAGACATTGTAATTGCCAATATATGGATTCAGGACAGTAGTAGACCTGCTAGACGAGTAATTAATAGACAATAGACAATAGATGCAGGAGTAGGCCATTCAGCCCTTCGAGCCTGCACCACCATTCAATATGATCATGGCTGATCATTCCCAATCAGTATCCTGTTCCAGCCTTATCTCCATAACCCTTGACTCCACTATCTTTAAGAGCTCTATCCAATTCTTTCTTAAATGAATCCAGAGACTGGGCCTCCACTGCCCTCTGGGGCAGAGCGTTCCACACAGCCACCACTCTCTGGGTGAAGTAGTTTCTCCTCATCTCTGTCCTAAATGGTCTACCCTGTATTTTTAAGTTGTGTCCTCTGGTTCGGCACTCCCCCATCAGCGGAAATATGTTTCCTCCTGCCAGCGTGTCCAATCCTTTCATAATCCGATACGTTTCAATCAGATCCCCTCTCAGTCTTCTAAACTCAAGGGTATACAAGCCCAGTCGCTCCAGTCTTTCCGTGTAAGGCAATCCTGCCATTCCAGGAATTGACCTCGTGAACCTACGCTGCATTCCCTCAATAGCCAGAATGTCTTTCCTCAAATTTGGAGACCAGAACTGCACACAGAACTCCAGGTATGGTCTCACCAGGGCCCTGTACAGCTGCAGAATCACCTCTTTGCTTCTATACTCAATCCCTCTTGTTATGAAGGCCAGCATGCTATTAGCCTTCTTCACGACCTGCTGTACCTGCATGCTTGCCTTCATTGATTGGTGGACAAGAACACCCAGATCTCTCTGAACAGCCACTTTACCTAATTTGATACCATTGAGGTAGTAATCTGCCTTCCTGTTCTTGCCACCAAAGTGGATAACCAGACATTTATCCACATTAAACTGCTTCTGCCATGCATCTGCCCACTCACCTAACTTGTCCAGGTCACCCTGTAATCTCCCAACATCCTCATCACATTTCACCCTACCACCCAGCTTTGTATCATCAGCAAATTTGCTAATGTTATTGCTGATACCATCTTCTATATCATTTACATATATTGTAAAAAGCTGCGGTCCCAGCACGGATCCCTGCGGTACCCCACTGGTCACTGCCTGCCATTCCGAAATGGAGGCGTTAATCACTACCCTTTGTTTCCTATTAGCCAACCAATTCTCTATCCAATCTAGTACTTTGCCCCCAATACCGTGCGCCCTAATTTTACTCACTAACATCTTGTGTGGGACTTTATCAAAAGCTTTCTGAAAGTCCAGGTACACTACATCCACTGGATCTCCCTCATCCATCTTCCGAGTTACATCCTCAAAAAATTCAAGAAGATTAGTCAAGCATGATTTCCCCTTCATAAATCCATGCTGACTCTGTCCTATCCTGTTACTATTATCCAGATGTGCCGTAATTTCATCCTTTATAATAGACTCCAGTATCTTTCCCACCACTGAGGTCAGACTAACTGGTCTATAATTTCCTGCTTTCTCCCGCCCTCCCTTCTTAAAAAGTGGCACAACATTAGCCGCCCTCCAATCCTCAGGAACCAACCCCGATTCTATTGAACTCTGGAAAATAATCACCAGCGCATCCACGATTTCCTGAGCCACCTCCTTCAGTACCCTGGGATGCAGGCCATCAGGTCCCGGAGACTTATCAACCTTCAGACCTAACAGTCTCTCCAACACCAAATCCTGGCAAATATAAATTCCCTTAAGTTCAGGTCCTTCAGCCACTGTTACCTCAGGGAGATTGCTTGTGTCTTCCCCAGTGAACACAGATCTGAAGTACCCATTTAATTCCTCTGCCATTTCTTTGTTCCCAGTAATATATTCCCCTGTTTCTGTCTTCAAGGGCCCAATTTTTGTCCTAACCATTTTTTTGCCTTGGACATACCTAAAAAAGCTTTTACTATCCTCCTTTATATTCTTGGCTAGTTTACCTTCGTACCTCATTTTTTCTCTGCGTATTTCCTTCTTACTAATCCTCTGTTGTTCTTTAAAAGCTTCCCAGTCCTCAGTTTTCCCACTTACCTTCGCTAAGTTATACTTTTTCTCTTTTAACTTTATATGTTTCTTTACTTCCCTCGTCAGCCACGGCCGCCCATGTCTCCTCCTGGGATCTTTCTTCCTTTTAGGAATGAACTGACCCTGCAACTTCTGCATTATACACAGAAATATCCGCCATTGTTCCTCCACGGTCTTCCCTGTTAAGGTATTGCACCATTGAACTTTGGCCAGTTGCTCCCTCATAGCTCCATATTTCCCTTTATTCAACTGAAATATTGTCACTTCCAATTGTACCCACTCCCTCTCAAATTGCAGATTGAAGCTTATTGTATTATGGTCACTACTTCCCAATGGCTCCTTCACTTCGAGGTCACTGACCAATTCTGGTTCGTTACACAATACTAGATCCAGAATTGCCTTATCCCTGGTCGGCTCCAGCACCAGCTGCTCTAAAAATCTATCTCTGAGGCACTCCACAAAGTCTCTTTCTTGAGGCCCGATACCATCCTGATTCTCCCAGTCTACCTGCATGTTAAAATCCCCCATAACAACTGTAGTAACATCTTTGCGACAAGCCAATTTCAGCTCCTGATTCAACTTACATCCGACATCCAGACTACTGTTTGGGGGCCTGTAGATGACTCCCATGAGGGTCTTTTTACCCTTAGTGTTTCGAAGCTCTATCCACACTGACTCTACATCCCCTGACTCTAGGTCCCCCCGCGCAAGGGACTGAATATCCTCCCTTACCAACAAGGCCACCCCACCCCCTCTGCCCGTCAGTCTGTCCTTACGATAGCACGTGTAGGCTTGAATATTCATTTCCCAGGCCCTGTCCCCATGAAGCCACGTCTCAGTTATCCCCACAATATCGTATCTGCCAATTTCCAAAAGAGCCTCAAGCTCATCCACCTTGTGTCTAATGCTTCGTGCATTCATATATAGAATTTTTAATTTGTTACTGCTCTCACCCTTCCCCTCAACCCTTATTTCACTCAACTTTACAGCATGATGCCTTTTCCAGTTTTCTGCCTCCTTGATACAGTTGTCTTTCTTGACTTCTCTTGTTCTAACTACCCCTTCAATTTCCTTTTTAAACATCCAGCTTGTCCCCTCCCCCCCGCTACTTAGTTTAAATGTAGCGGTGTTGCAGCAGAAAACCTGCCTGCCAGAATGCTGATCCCTGATCTATTAAGGTGCAAGCCGTCTCTCTTGTAGAATTTATGGTTACCATAAAATATACCCCAGTGATCCAAGAACTTGAAACCTTGCTTCCTGCACCAGTTCCCCAACCACACGTTCAAGTCCATTATCTCCCGGTTTCTGGCCACACTAGCCCGAGGAACTGGAAGCAAACTGGAGATAACCACCTTGGACGTCCTGCTTTTTAGCCTTCTTCCTAGTTCTCCGAAATCTCGCTGTAGTATGTTCCTCCTCTTCTTCCCGACATCATTTGTGCTGACGTGTACCACCACCTCGGGCTCTTCACCCTCGTCCTTGAGGATGTCCTGCACTCTGTCCGCGATGTCTTTCACTCTAGCACCAGGAAGGCAACACACCATCCTTAAATCCCGTCTGCTGCCACAAAAACCCCGGTCAGTTCCTCTCACGATGGAGTCCCCTATTACCACGGCTCTGTGCGATGTCCGACTCTTCCGCTCTGCTTCTGCGGCAACTTTTGATTGACAAACATGGCCGCCTTGCGAACTGGCAGTGTCATCAGACTCTACTGTTTCCAAAAGCTTCAACTTGTTCCTGACAGGTCATTCTCCCGGCGTCTCTTGCACCTGTCTCCTCTCTGCCTTCCTCATCGT
The DNA here is from genome assembly GCF_047496795.1 of Chiloscyllium punctatum. Taxonomy (NCBI): domain Eukaryota; kingdom Metazoa; phylum Chordata; class Chondrichthyes; order Orectolobiformes; family Hemiscylliidae; genus Chiloscyllium; species Chiloscyllium punctatum. Next base: position 73,696,437 of record NC_092744.1, on the reverse strand, counting down.
CTGCACTCTTCTGCTCTCTTCTGGCATGATTGGTGTAATAACATCACTGAAGGTCTTGTCCAGAAAGATCTCGTTCTCTCGGATGAGCCTAAGGTCTTCGAGTTCTTTCGTCAGTGCTGCAATATGCTCGGTCAATTAAACTTGTAGGCTGGTATCCAGGAGGTGTCCAGGAGAGTTCATATCCTGGATAGTTTACCTTCATCCAGTTTGGAACAGTTAATTTGCTTAGCAACATCCAAATCAGAACTAATCAAGATAAACATCCTGTTAAGAGGCTATCTGATCAATTAGCGATTGACATTGGTCCTGCTGTATCAGTGATTGCAGAACAAGTTTTATTAAACAAAAGGCTCTGAACTCCAGTCTTAAATTTATGCAAGACTTCTGCATGGCTGAGTACTTTACCGTGGAACCTTTGCAAATTAACTGTCAAGCTTGGTCTCATGAGAGGTTCCGTTAGCTGCGATTGTAGTGGAAGGCTTCAGTCCAAGCTTGATAGAGTGAAATTGGTAGCAAGAGATTCACCTATATTGGCTCAATGTTTTTCACTTAGAAAATGGCTGCATGTGTGAGGTCTTAATTAAATGTCTGCAAGTTTTCTAGGAAAGTCTAGGGACTATCAGAGGAGCCAAAGTAACTGCACATCTGTTGGCTTTGAATGTTGCTGTTCCCTCACAGATAATGGTTTGCTAGAGTTTCCTGTTCTTGGTGTTGGTTTTCCAATTGTTGATGTTGATATTATATTTCCTCATGTTGGCTTTTAAAATATCTTTTAATTTCTTCTGTTGTCTACCTCTTTTACATTTGCCTTCTTTAAGCTGAAAGTAGAAGATTTGTTTTGGCAGATGTTCGTTTCGCATCCAAACAACATGGTCACGGCATCTTAGTTGGTTCTTTATGACGTAGGCTTCAATGCTTGCTACTTTTGCTTTATTTAACATTCTGACATTGATGCGTCCATCTTCCCAGCTGATATTCAATATGTTTTGAAGACAGCGTTGATGGAGCTTTTCAAGTGCTTTCAGATGTTTGGATGTTGTAAAAGTTTCTAATGCACACAGGAGTGTTGGGATCACCACTGCTTTGTACCCTAACATTTTGGTGTCTGTCCAGATGTCATGATCATGAAAGACTGTTGTTCTAGGGCATTTAAGATGATGTTGGATCTTGTCATTAAGGTTGACATTGGAGGATAGGTGACTTCCAAGATACGGAAAGTGGTCCATGTTTTCCAAGGTTGTTTTGCCAAGTTGAATTGATGGTTGTATCTGATTTGTCTCAGTTGGTGATGGTTGATAGATGATCTGAGTTCTGGTGATAAGCCCAAGTTTTGTTTATGCACAGTTGAAGGCAGTCAGAATCTATTGCAGCTGTTTTTTGAGACACTGTTGTCAATGAACTCATAGATGTCTTGTTTTTGGATTTAAGACAGGCAAGATTGAAAAGTCTGCCCTCTGTAGAAAATTTTGATTCTGGGGATAGGTTGTCCTTGATGATAGAGATGATTGTCGCAGTAAAGATGGTGAACAAAGTTGGAGCAATCACACATCCCTGTTTTACTCCTGATTTGACTTGAAAAGGCTCACAGTTACTGTTGCTGACCATAACTGTGGCAAGATGTCATTATGGAGGAGTCTCAGGATTCAAACATACTTTTCAGGGCATCCATAGGTGGATAGGACATCCCGTAGGAATTCCTTTCATACTGAGTCAAAGGCTTTGGTGAGGTTGATGAATGCCATACACCAGTATTGAAGTTGTTCACAACATTTTTCTTGGAGTTGTTGCATAGTAAAGATCATGTTGATTGTTCCACGTGATTATCTAAAACCAGCTTGTTTCTCCGGAAGGATCTTCTCGGCTAAAGGCTTGAGCTGGTTGTTCATGACGCAGATGAGGAACTTCCTTACTGTTGCTAACAGGGAAATTCTACAGTAGTTTCCACAGTCTGATTGATTGCCTTTCCTTTTGTAGATGATAACGATTGCTGAGTTTCTGAAGTCTGCTGATACATCTTCATTTATCCATATCTTGATGACAGGTTGATGCAGTTGGTAATGAAGTAGCTTACCTCCAATTTTGTAGAACTTGGCTGATATTCCATCGAATCCAGCGGCCGTGTTGTTTTTCAAGCTTTTGATGGCTTCCTTGACTTCTCCAAGGTATTTTGCTTAGGGAGTTGTCAATGGGCTGTTTTGGAATGTTGTTGATCACATTCCTGTCAAATGAGGCAGTTTGATTTAAAAGATCTTTGAAGTGTTTCCTCCATCTAGAATTAATGTCAGCATTGCTCTTCAGGATGGTTGAACCATCTTTGCTTTTGAGAGGAGCTTGACCGTGAGTGGATGGGCCAAAAATAGCTTTAGTTGTGTTGAAGAAGCTTCAAGTGTCATTGGCGTCCATTAATTGTTGAATTTCCTGAGTTTTCTTCCTCCACCATTGGTTTTTCAGGTTTTGGGTGCTCTTCTGCACTACAGCCTTGCATTCCTGATAGTGTTTCCCTTCGGTAACCAATCGTTGGTCATTTTGTAAGGTGATGAAAGCTTTTCTCTTTTCATCGATAAGTTGATGGAGTAGTTTGTCGTTATCATCGAACCAGTTGTGATGTTTTTTCATCTTGAACCCAATTATTTCTTTGCAGGAGGGGATGATAGCGTTTTTCAATTGATTCCAATATTCTTTGGCAGATAGTGAGATTTGTTGAGGCAGTTATTCTTGAAGATTTTGTTGGAACTTCTGTACATGATTGATGTCTTGGAGGATGTCAACATTCAGTTTCTTGATAGTGTTCTGATTTTGGTGTTTCCCTTTGGTCCGAATCTTCACTCTCATGGTGGATGAGGTGAGTCGATGGTCTGTCTTCACCATCAACACCAGTAATAGCCCTTGTTATCAATACATCTCATTGGTTCTGAGATCGTCCCATGATGTAGTTGATGAGGTGCCAGTGTTTGGAGCGTGAATGCTGCCAGGAGACTTTTTGCCTGTTTTTCTGGTGAAATAGGGTGTTGGCAAACACCATATTGTGTTCAGTACATTTGGTGAGGTGGAATGTTCCATTGACATTTAACTTGCCCACACCTTCCTTGCCTATTACGCCATGGCAAAGCCTATGATATTTCTCTACTCTGGCATTGAAGTCTCCCAAGAGAATGATCTTGCCATTATTAGGAATAGAGGAAAGGATGTCATCAAGTTGGGCGTAGAAATTCTCCTTTACTTCATCTTCAGTGTCCAGAGTTGGAGCGTAGGTGCTGGTGATGGTGGCATGTTGGTTCTTGACGAGCTGCATTTTTAGAGTCATGAAACGTTTATTGATTCCCAGTGGTTGCTATGTCAGCTTCTGAAGTAGGCTGTTTCAGATGGTAAAAATGTTCCATGGATCCTCGGTTGTTTAGGATCAAGTCCTTTCCAGAAAAAAGGTGTGTTGACCTTGTTCTTCCTTTAATTGCCCTTCTCCAGCTCTGCTGGTCTCACTCAGAGCAACGATGTTGAAGTTGAGTTTTCGGAGTTCCCAAACAACAAAGGCAGTTCTCCTCTCTGGCTGGTCTGAGTTTGGGTTATCCATCAGAGTTCATATATTCCAGGTACCAAATTTCATAGTCTCAATTCTCGATGTTTTTCGACCTCATAATGGTGATCCGTCTGGATGTGGCTTTTCAGACAGGATAGAATGAAACAGACTATTTCTAGGGCAACTTTTCTAGCTTTCCCCCAGTTCAGGGTAAGCAGAGTGGATTCTAAATAGGGCTGCTCAGACGTGAATACTGCTACCAAACATCTTACCTGCTTCTGTCCAAACATTGAGCGACAAACAAGTATTCACTGCTTTCATGCTGGTTCTTAACTAGGAGCTTCCAGCCATCATATTACCTGCTCCCATTGCCCCTCCCCGATTGCAAAAAGACTTGAAGAAGTAGCTCACAGAGTGAATATGTCTGTGCGTATATTTGTTTAACGTGTACTTGATGTTGCACTCCAAGAAGCACACGATACTTCACAAATCAATCAACTGATTCCAATGGCATAGAGACCACAATTGGAGCAGATGGATTTGTTGCAGCATTGATCAACCTTCACAGCCATGGAGTTTGAAATAACTTCACTCTCAACCTTACCGCCATGGATGACCCTACCAGGAGCATAGCTCCAGACAGCATTGCTCACAAGGTCTCAGGGACACAGAAGCTTCTCCATCATGACAAAGTGGCAATCCATGGAGAGGGCTTAAACCAATATACGAGACTGCCTGTTTTCGGGCTTGGGTGTCTCTGGAGAAAGAGCATGCAGTGCCCACCAATTTCAGGTTTTCAGAGAGAGGTGGGCACCACGGTGCGTAGAGTGTTTTATTTCCCCCTCCAATTCTATTTGATTTAGTGCCTACCCTCCCCTTCACTTTTTCGATCAAGAAGGCATTGCCCTTTAACAGAAGGGTAATGCTTGTCACTGGCTACTCGGATGTTTTTTCTTCCTTGTGGTGGAATTTGAGTAGAGTTTTCTGTACTTGTTTCTACACACACAACATGGGTGCTGGGGAGAAATAAGTGCTACTGTTTGTCAGTAGTGTGAGGAACTAAAACAAAAGGGAAAAAAAAGATAAGAGACTGCTGTTCAGGGTGTCGTCAGCCTGCTCAATTTTCCAGTGGACAATGGAGAATATTCTGCAAGGTCCACCTCACGTTTCCATTTTCCTGATGATGCCCTGATTTAAAAAAAACATCATTAATGGTTCGAGGTCATCACTGTCTAGGACAGCATTTATTGCCCATCTCTAATTCCCCAGAGGGCAGTTATGAATCAGCCACAGTGCTGTCAATCTGGAATCACAGGTAGGTCAGACCAGGTAAGGATGGCAGTTTCCTTCCCTCAAAGGCATTGTTAACCAGATGGGTTTTCACAGCAACTAATTCATTTTCATTGTTGACTCTTAATTCCAGAGTTCTATTGAATTCAAATTCCATCATCTGCTGTGGTGGATTCAAACTCACATCCCTGGAACATTAGATGGGTCTCTGGATTAACTGTCCAGTGATAATACCAGTAGTCCTTCACCTCCCTTGATAACAGGGAAAACTAATAAGAAATATTCAAAGAACTTTGAGGCAGCATTTGCCTAAGAAAGGAAAAATGTATTCCAGGTCCCCCATAAGTGACCTACTTGAGCTACGGTTCAACAAGATCTGGTTATACCTATTGGAAGAAAAGGTGAGGGCAATCAAAGCTATCTTGGCCCCTACAACTGTCCAGGAGCTTTTGTTATTTCTGGATCCAGTAAATTATTATGGAAAGCTTACACACAACCTGGGATCCATCCTGACACCATTGCATCAACTCCTAAAAAGGGTCAGCCTTGGAAATGGTCTCATAGACAGGCCCTAGCTTTCATTGAAACAAATGAACAACAATGATCCTCTCATGTAATGGAAAATTGTAATGCAAAGAAAGATCTGGTATTGACTTGCAATGCCTCCCTGTTTGGCACTGAGGTGGTATTAGCTTATTGGTGGCCCACTGGAGAGGAACGCCCAATAGTTTATGCATCCAGGATTTTAGCTAATGCAGAGCAAAAATACTTTGATTTGATTTGATTTATTATTGTCACTTTTCCCTAAGCACAGTGGAACATTTGTATGCAGTACAGACCGATCATAACATGCAAAGATCATGGGTGATTGAACAAAGTGAGGAATACAAAGTTATGGCCGTAAAGCAGGTGCACAAGCAAAATCAACATTAGATTTGAAATTTGAGAGATCAACTCAGGAGTCCAATCACAGCAGAGAAAATGCTGTTCTTGAACCAGTTGCAGTGTATGCTTAAGCTTTTGTGTCTGCTGCCTGATGGAAGACATTAGAAGAAATTGTATCTGGGATTCAAGTGGTCTTTAATGATGTTGGATGCCTTTCCAAGGCATCAAGAAGTGTCAATGGAATCAATGGAGGGAAGGTTGGCTTGCATGATAGACTGGGCTGTGTTCAAAACTTCCTTACACAGGTGTATCTCTGGACATCAGAGTATGTCTAGGGAACATTAACAAACAGTGAAGTTCACAGCTGACCTTGGAGGAACCTGTGTGGGAGATCGCACAGCACAGAAACAGATAACTGCATAGTTTTTAGCGTGTAATCTTGCTTAAAGTCTACAGTACTGAGAGTAGAGCAGATTCTTTCTTGTTTATGTGTTTTATTGAGATCTGTCTCTTGATTTAATTTTAAAAATAAAAACCTTAAGTACTAAGTTAGCCTTGAGTACTGTTTTTAGAGCAAAAAGACAGTGCTATTTTCTGGGTCTGTGGATTGTTAAGGAGCAAAGATGGCTTTTAGTAGAGTGATGTACTCTTCTTATCCAATATGGGAGTTCAGGGAGAGTTTCCGTGTTACTGATGATTATGTCTGCAGGAAGTGTCTTTGGTTGCAAATCCTAACAGATCGCATGGATTGGTTGGAGCAGCAGTTAGAGGCAATAAGGAATTTACAAGAGCTATGGTGTGTGATGAATGGTGGTGAGAGGAAGGGAGAAAAGCTGCAGATACAGTCAGGTAGATGGGTTAACTCCAGGAAAGGTATGAGGGGTAGGAAGGTAGTGCAGGAGTCTTCTGTGGCTATCTACATTTCAAACAGGTATGCTGTTTTGGAAAATGTAGGGGATGATGGACTTTCAGAGGAATGTAGCATGAACAACCAAGCTTCTGGTATCAAGTTTGGCTGTAATGTAATAAGGGGCACTTTGGGTTCCAAGTGATCGATTATGGTAGGGGACTCCATAGTCAGAGGCACAGAGAGACGTTTCTGTGGCCAGTAGTGAAAAATCAGAATGGTGTGTTGCCTCCCTGGTGCCAGGATCAAAGATATCTCAGAGAGGGTGCAGAATGTTTGCAAAGGGGAAAGGGACCAGCAGGAGGTCATTGTACAAATTGGAGCTAATGACATAGAAAGGGAAAAGGGTGAGATTCTGAAGGGAGAATAAAGAAAGTTAGGCAGGAATTTAAAAAGGAGATCCTCGAGGGTAGTAGCATCTGGATTACTCTTATGGCTACAAACTAGTGAGGGGAGGAATAGCAGGATAGAGCAGATGAATGTGTGGCTGAGGAGCTGGTGCAGGGAGAAGTGTTCATGTTTTTGGATCATTGGAATCTCTTCTGGGGTAGAGGTGAACTGTACAAGAAGGATGGATTGCACCTGAATTGGAAGGGGAGTAATATACTTATAGGGAGATTTTCTAGAGCTGCACAGGAGGATTTAAATGAGTAAGGTGGGGGGGGGGGGGCGCGGTGGACTGGGGGGTCCCAGGGAAATAGTGAGGAAAGAGCTAAATCTGAGACCGGTGCCGTTAGAAAAAGGAGTGAGTCAGACAGGGCAGGCAGGAACAAAGCAGAGAACAAAGTAAGACTGATAAATTAATCTGCATTTACTTCAAGGCAAGAGGTCTAACAGGAAAGGCAGATGAAGTCATGGCATGGTTAGAAACATGGGACTGGGATGTCATTCAATTATAGAAATGTGGCTCAGGAATGGACAGGACTGGCAACTTAATGTTCCAGGATACAAATGCTACAGGAAGGATAGAAGGGGGGACAAGAGAGGAGGGGGGTGTGGCATTTTTGATAAGGAATAGCATTACTGCTGTACTTAGGGAAGATATTCCTGGAAATGCATGAAGGGAAGTATTTGGGTGGAAATGAGAAATAAGAAAGGGATGATTACCTTATTGGGATTGTATTATAGACTGCCTAATAGTCGGTAGAAAATTGAGAAAGAAACTTGTAAGGAAATTTCAGTTATCTGAAAGAATAATGGGGGGTTATGGTAGGGGATTTTAACTTTCTAAACATAGACCATGACTGAATAGTGTTAAGGGTTTAGATGGAGAGGAATTTGTTAAGTGTGTACAAGAAAACTTTATCATTCAGTATGTGGATGTACCTACTAGAAAAGTTGCAAAACCTGACCTACTGTTGGGAAATAAGGCAGGGCAAGTGACTGAGATATCAGTGGGGAAGCAGTATGAGACCAGCGACAATAATTCTATTAGTTTTAAAATAGTGATGGAAAAGGATAGACTGCATCTAAAAAATTGAAGTTCTAAATTGGAGGAAGGCTAAATTTGATGGTATGAGGCAAGAACTTTCAAAAGCTGATTGGGGACAGATGTTCCCAGGTATAGGGCCGGATGGAAAATGGTAAGGCTTCAGAAGTGAGATAACAGGAATCCAGAGACAGTATATTCCTGTTAAGGTGAAAGGAATGCTGGATCTCTCGAGAAATTGAGGTTTTGGTTAAGAAAAAGAAAGGAGCATATGTCAAGTATAGACAGGAGAGATCAAGTGAATCCTTCGAAGAGTATAAAGGCAGAAGGAGTATACTTAAGAGACAAATCAGAAGGGCAAAAAAGTGGACATGAGATAGCTTTGACAAATATGGTTAAGTAGAATCCAAAGAGTTTTTTTATAAATATAATAAGAACAAAAGGGTAACTAGAGAGAGAATAATACCCGTCAAAATCAGCAAGTCAACCTATGTGTGGAGCTGCAGGAGATGGGGGAGATACTAAACGAGTATTTTGCATTAGTGTTTACTGTGGAGAAGGACATGGAAATATGGAATTTGGGGAAATAGATGGAGATATCTTGAAAAATGTACATATTACAGAGGAGGAGGTGCTGGATGCATTGAAATGCATAGAAGTGAATAAAACCCCAGGACCTGACCAGGTGTACCCTGAAACTCTGTGCAAAGTTAGGGAAGTGATTGCTAGGCCCCTTGCTGAGCTATTTGTATCATCAATAGTCACAGGTGAGGTGTCGGAGGACTGCTGGTTGGCTAACGTGGTGCCAGTATTTAAGAAAGGTGGTAAAGAAAAGCCAGGGAACCAGAGACCGGTGAACCTAACATCAGTGGTGGAGAAGTTGTTGGAGGTTATCCTGACGGACAGGATTTACATGCATTTGGAAAGGCAAGGACTGATTAGGGAAAGTCAGCATGGCTTTGTGAGTGGGAAATTGTGTCTCACATACTTGAATGAGTTTTTTGAAGAAATAACAAAGAGGATTGATGAGGGCAGAGTGGTAGACATAATCTATATGGACATCAGTAAGATGTTTGACAAGGTTCCTCATGGGAGACTGATTAGATCTGATGGAATACAGGGAGAAACAACTGTTTGGATACCAAACTGGCTCGAAGGTAGAAGACAGAGGGTGGTGGTGGAGAGTTGCTTTTCAGACTAGAGGCCTGTGACCAGTGGTGTGCAAGAAGGATTGGTGCTGGGTCCACCGCTTTTCATCACTTATATAAATGATTTGGATGTGAACATAGGAGTTATAGTTAGTAAATTTGCAAAATTGGAGGTGTAGTCGACAGCGAAGAAGGTTACCTCAGAGTAAGGGATCTCGATCAGATGGCCCAATGGGCTGAGGAGGGGCAGATGGAGTTTAGTTTGATAAATGTGAGATTCAGCATTTTGGAAGAGCAAATCAGAGCAGGACTTATACACTTAATGGTAAGATCCTGGGGAGTGTTGCTGAACAAAGAGACCTTGGAGTGTCAATTCATAATTCCTCGGAAGTAGCATTGCAGGTAGATGGGATAGTGAAGAAGGCATTTGGTATGGTTTCCTTTATTGGCCAGAGTGTTTATAGGATTTGGGAGGTCATGTTGCAGCTGTACAGGACATTGGTTCAACCATTTTTGGAATAATCCATACAATTCTGATTGCCTTCTTGTCAGAAAGATGTTGTGAAACTTGAAAGGGTTCAGAAAAAAATTACAAGGATGTTGCCAGGTTGGAGGATCTGAGCTCCAGAGTTGGAGGATTTGAGCTCCAGGAAAAACAGTCCCAGCCTATTCAGACTCTGAGAGGCTGAACAAGCTGGGGCTGTTTTCCCTGGAGTGTCAGAGGCTGAGGGATGACCTTATAGAGGTGTGTAAAACCATGAGGGGCATGGATAGTATAAATAGACAAAGTCTTTTCCCCACAGTGGGGAATTCAGAACTAGAGGGCATAGATTTACGGTGAGAGGGGAAAGAGATAAAAGGGATCTCAGGGGCAATGTTTTCACACAGAATTTGGCCATGTATGGAATGAGCTGCAAGAGAATGTGGTGGACGCTGGTCCAATTACAGCATTTAAAAGGCATCTGGATGGGTATATGAATAGGAAGGGTTTAGAGGAATATAGGCCAAGTGCTGGCAAATGGGACTAGATTAAGTTAGGATATCTGGTTGGCATGGATGAGTTGGCCTGAAGTTGTTTCAATGCTGTACATTTCTAAGACTCTGAGATTCTCATGATCCTGGGCAGAGCAGTTGCTGTATCAAATTATGATGGGTCCAATAGAATTCTTTCTGTGGTGCATCTATAAAAAATGATGAGTGTCCTTATAAATGTGTCAAATTTCCTTAGCCTCGTGAGGAAGGAGAGGCATTGTTGTGCCTTCTTGACCATTGCATCAACGTGGATGTTGCAGGACAGTTTGTTGTTGACTGTCTCTCTTCGGAACTTGACATTCTTGATCATCTCTACCTCAGCTCTATGGTTGTAGTTAGGGGTGTTCCCTCCTCCTTGTTTTTGAAGTTGATCAGCTCTTTAGTTTTGCTGATTTTGAGGAAGAGAGGCACCAAACATCCTATCTCTTTCCTGTATTCTGTCTCATAATTGTTTGATATCTGGCCTACAACAGTGATGTCATCAGTGAACTTATGGATGGAGTTTGGATGAAATTTGGCCACGCAGTCATGAGTGCACAGAGAGTACAGTAGGTGCCTGAGTATGCATCCTTGTGTGGGTGCTGATATTGAATATTGTCATGAGGAGTTGTTGTCTATCTTCATGAATTGTGATCTGTGGATTGGGAAGACAACGGTTCAGTTGCAGAGGGCAGAGCAAAGACCTATGTCTTAAAGTTTGGAGATTAGTTTGGTTGGGATTATGATATTGAAGGCAGAGTGATAGTCAATAAGTAGAAGCCTCATATAGGTATCCTTGTTATCCAGAATATAGGGTTAGGGATATGACGTCTGCCATGGATCTGTTGCTCTGTTTGGGAAATTGCAAGAGATTGAGGCAGGCGGGAGGTGAGAGTTGATATGAGCCATGACTAACCTCTTGAAGCACTTCATAATTATGTAAGTCAGAGCCACCAGGTGGTAGTTATTGAGGCACATTGCATATGTTTTCTTTGGTACTGGGATGATGGTGATCTTTTTGAAGCAGGTGGGAACTTCAGATTGTTGCAAGGCAAGTTTAAAAATGTCAGCAAATACTCCTTAGGCTGGTCCGCACAGCATCTGAGTGCATGGTTGGAGTCTCCATCTGGGCCAATTGCTTTCCATGGGTTTCCTCTCAAGGAGGCTGATCTGATGTTTGCAGCAGTGACTAAGAGAATGGGTGCATCCAAGGCTGCTAGGGCAGGTGACACCGCTTCACTGACTTTCTGTTTAAACCAAGTATTACATGCATCAAGCGCATCAGGGAGGATATTTTTTTTTGTTCTTTATTTTGTAGCCCATTATGTCTTGTAGGACTTGCCACAGACAACAGGTGTCCATGTAGTTAGTTTGAGCCTTTAACTTAAATAGAAGAATTCGTGGTCATATTTGGAGTCAGAAAGTTCCACCAATACTTTTGTGGGTGGAAATTTGTGATAATTTGCACACTATAAACTTTCTTGGTCTGCGTCAAGAGGGCAAGGCAGTGCTGCCCATAACGTCAGGGTACATTTGGCAGTGAGCTCCAATATTTTCTGGACACACTCCTGGTCTCAGCTAACAACATCAGACTTGGTCACAGAAAGATCAGTCCTTTCCAAACTTGAATGATTTATTGTCATATGCATTTATAGTGAATAATACAGTACAATACGGTGAAAAGCTTCAACTGCTTCCACAACCCGGTGCCATTTTGACTAGTTAAAAATAAAATGATACAGTTGAAAGAAAGTCTCACTTTGTTTGACCTCCATACCTCCTCTGGCGCCTTGCCGCCAATGTTGGACTGCCTAAAGTAGAGGTCACCACTCTTTAGGCACCATCGCTTCACTCTGGGTCCATCTCGCTGATGCTACCGCCAATGCTGGTTCCCATGCTAAAGCTACACTGGGCCTGCAACCAGGAGTCTCTGGCTCTGCTACTGCCTCAACACTAGGAGTCCCACTCTGGGCCTACTGGAATATGAATCCCTGGCTCCACTACCAAGTCAGGTCACTGCTGCCAACTCACCAAAAGTCTCGCTCTAGCCTCCCTCCTCTGAGACGTTGCCATATAGGCACTGCTGTCATGAAAAGTTCACTGCTGTCACCTCCGAGCATTGGGGGAGTTTTGCTGCTGCCGCCAGCCCCAATCGCTAGGAGGACATTCTTGTTGCTGCCACCTTCAATTGCTGGTAGAAGCCATGTTAGCTGCCTCTGACCATCGGGAGGGTGATGTCATTCTGCGCATGGCCCACATTTGCTGCTGTGCCAATGCTGCCAAAAGGCCCCAATGAAATGAAAAATGAAAGAAAAAAGAAAGCAGAAGCAAAAAAAAGGAAGCAGAGCTGTAGGCTGAAGAGCCCACATGCAGCCCTGCTACTCTGCCACTATCTTGATTTAATTTGAACTGAAACAATTGGTATTAATTGGAAAGTGACAGGGCTGTCACAGCTAGAATTAAAACCTTTTGGATCCATGCCATACATATCATGCATCATCCAATGACCTGGCAGAAAAAGCAGTCCAAACTTGGAAGGTTGAACTAAAGAAACGGCCTATAGCATCACCAGATAACAAGTTGTCATGGGTTATTGGTTAATTATAAGTTCACTGCACATGCAACTACAGGGATAGTACCAGCAGAATTGCTAATGGATAGAAAACCTGGCTCCAGATTAAACCTGATCTTCCCTGATTCAGAGGAGAGTATAAAACAGCGTCAAGAACTCAAATGCCAAACCCAAGATACTGCCAAGTGGGAGAGACAGTTTTATAAGGAACAAAGTTTGGTTCAAGAATCATGGAAATGCTTCCACATGGGTGAGAGGCATGATTGTCACAAGACCAGGATTTGAATTGAATTGAATTTATTGTCACGTGTACCGAGGCATAGTGAAAAGCTTTGTCTTATGAGCAATACAGACAGATCACATAGTTGAATAGCATAGATAAGTAAATAACAGGTAAATTGCGGCTAAAACAAAAACACATGTACAGGCGAGTGTTAAGAGTTTGTGAGTCCTTTCAGTATTCTAACAACAGTAGGGTAGAAACTGTTTTGAAACTGGTTGGTGCATGTGTTCAGGCTTCTGTACCTTCTCTCTGATGGTAGAGGTTGTAGAAAAACATTGCCAGGGCGGGATGGAGCTTTGAGAATGCAGGCGGCCTTTCCTTGACAGCGGGCCTGGTAGATGGATTCTATAGATGGCAGGTTGGCCTTTATAATTGTCTGGGCCGAGTTCGCCCCTCTCTGTAACCATTTCCAATCTTGAATGCTACAGTTGCCATGCCAGGTAGTGATGCATCCAGACAGAATGCTCTTGATGGCGCACCTATAACAATTGGCAAGGGTATTTGCCATCATGCCAAATTTCCTCAGCTGCCTGAGGAAGAAGAGACATTGTTGGGCCTTTGTAACCAGTGCATCCACACGAAGAGTCCAAGAAAGCTTATTTTTGATGACCACTCCCAGGAGTTTGACACTCTCCACTCATTTTACCTGTGTGCTGTTAATGTGTAACTGGCTCAAGAAAAGCCTCACATGAGTTAAATCCCACCAAAATTAACGATGAGTTCCTTGGATGTGCTGACATTGAGAGCTAGGTTGTTCTCAGTGCACCATTTTTTCATGTCTTCCACCTCCCATCTGTAGTTTGTTTTGTCACCATTTGAGATTTGACTGACTATGGCGGTGTCATCAATGAACTTGTAAATGGCATTAGTCTGGCATTTGGCGACGCAGTCATGGGTATACAGTGAGTACACTAGAGAGCTGAGTACGCACCCTGGAGGGGCTCCAGTGTTGAGTGTTATTGAGGATGAAATATTGTCCCCAGTCTTCACTGATTGTGGCTTGTGGGTCAGGAAACAGAGGATCCAGTTGCAGAGAGTGGGGCTTAGTCCAAGATCACTAAGTTTAGTAAGTTTGGGTTGGTGCAATAGTGCTAAATAAGCACGTGGACCATTTGAAAGCTGCATATTCACGCGCAGTGTGGGAGCAAAACTTATCCTGCCCCTTGGACCCTTCAGAAAGACTTAGGGAAATGTTGATTCACCCCCTACGTCAAACATTGTTGAGTCCTCTGAACCAGAGATGGACATGACAGAAGTAGCTGTGGCAAAGCTACTGCTTCTGGAAGAAAGGAGTGAAAGTTGACTGAAATGCTCCAGGTACCAACAATAAAAGACAGCATGCAAATCAAATAACTTCTGATAGACCAGAGAGAAAGGGGCCACCAACTGATCAGTACATTCTTTCATCGTTTTTCAACTGATCTGATTGAGGCCACATATTTTCTACTTTGCATTTGTTGACAGTCACATGAGGTTCTTCTCAATCACAAAGTGAAACCTGTTGAAAGATTGCATGTTCCTCAAATGCAGTGTTTACAAAGCACTGAAAAACATTCATTCACAATGTCATGAGGATTATCTGCAGACAATATTAAGTCATTTCTCTTTTTGAATTTAAGCCAGAAATCTCAGTCACTTCATGTTGACATCCAAATGGACAACATTATGAGTGTAATTCACAATGGTGGGGTTCCTGTAATCTGTGGTCTGTGGTCCTACATGTAATATTGGTAGATACCCACATTCATTCTCATGATCGGTCAACTTTGCTTGCTTCAAGTCCTGCTTAGCCCCAGCAGCTGTGCTATGCCTCAATCTAGCCTGGTCTCGTAATCCCACTCCCAATATCCCTGATCAAGCCTCACTTATCCTAGCCCCAGTGTAGCTTCACATCCCCTGCTCCATTAAAGCATCGCTGCAAATGGCTCAAGAAAAACCTCACCCATTGGGAAGCACAGTAGCTCAGTGATTAGCACTGCTTGCCTCATAGTGCCAGGGACCTGGGGTTAGAATCCACTCTCAGGCAACTGTCTGTGTGGAATTTGCATATTCTCCCTGTGCCTGTGTGGGTTTCCTCCGGATGCTCTTGTTTCCTCCCACAATCCAAAAATATGTAGATTAGGTTGATTGGCCATAAGGGATAAGATTGGGTCTGGGTGGGATCCTCTTTGGACAGTCAGTATGGACTTGACGGGTCGAATGGCCTACTTCCATATTGTAGGGATTCTAAGATTCTACTATCATCCTGCCCACTGGAGCTTCACTGTCACCTGACCCATTGGAGCCACTCTTTTTTATAATAAAAGAAAGAACTAGATGCTGGAACTCTAAACCAAAAATTGCTGGAGAGACTTCGCAAGTCTGGCAGCGTCTGTGGAGAGAAAACGAAGTTAACATTTGGAGTCCAGTGACCATTCGGACTGGGAAGAAGGTAGAAGTAGACATTATTAAGTTGCAGGACAATGAGCTTGGAGGTGTTGAGAGGAGTGGTCCCCAAATAAAATGCAATTAGTGACTGTTGTGGACAATATAGCCTGACATTTGGTGGTAGAGTCATGATCCAGGGGGAGATAGGAGGAGGTGTCCAAGACTTGGCAGTAGCCTCTGCAATGTAGAGGTCAGTATGCCAGGCAACAATAACACCACCCTTGTCAACAGGCTAAATTACAATGTCAGGGTTGGATCTGAGAGTATGGATTGAAGTCAGTTCGAGGGGAGTAGGTTTGAATGGGTGAGAGGGATTGATAAATTAAGGCATCTGGGACTGGTCATCTCTCAGATAGTGCAAGGCAGTGCTGATGGAGAAAGAGAATGAGAGCATATATATATGCAATGTGTAGCATTAAGTGTGAATTCCAGGATGTGAACAGAATTGTTTACAGAGTCAAAGAGTTATACAGCATGGAAACAGACCCTTCAGTCCAACTCATCCATGCTGACCAGATGTTCTAACCTTGTCCCATTTGCCAGCACTTGGTGCATATCCCTCGAAACCCTTCCTATTCATTTACACATTCAGGTGCCTTTTAAATGTTGGAATTGTACCAGCCTTCACCACTTCCTCTATGAATTCATTCCATACGCATATCACCTTCTGCATGAAAAAGTTACCCTTAGCCCACTTGTATATCTTTCCCCTCTCATCTTAACTCTGTGCCCTTTAGTTTTGGATTGCCCTACTCGAGGAAAGAGACTTTGGTAATTCACCTTATCCATGCCACTCATGATTTTATAAACGTCTATAAGATCAACCCTCAGCCTCCAACATTCCAGGAAAACAGCTCCAGGCTATTCATCCTGTCCCTTTAGCTCAAGCCTTCAACCCCAGCAACATCCTTGTAAAACTTTTCTGCACTCTTTCAAATTTAACAATATGTTTCCTATAGCAGGGAGACCAGAATTGAACACAGTATTCCAAAAGTGACCCACCCAATGTCCTGTACAATTGCAACATGACATCCGAACTCCAATACTTAATGCACTAGCCAATTAAGGCAAGTGTGTCAAATGCATTCTTCACTACCCTGTCTACCTGTGACTCCACCTTCAAGGAACTATGAACCTGCACCCCAAAGTGTCTTTGTTTGGCAACACTCCCCAGGACCCTTCCATTAAGTGTATTGTCCTTCCCTGATTTGCCTTACCAAAATGCAACACCTCATATTTATCTAAATTAAACTTCATCTGCCACTCCTTAGCCTATTGGCCCATGTGATCAAGGTCTCACTATGGTAATAAGATAACATTCTTCAATGTCCACTACACCAATTTTGGTGTCATCTGTAAACATACTAGCCATTCCCTTTAATTTTACATCCAAATCATTTATATAAACGACAGAAAGCTGTCAACCCAGCAGCAATCCTTACACTACACTGCAGGTTACAAGCCTCCAGTTCAAAAAACAACCGTCCACCACCACCTTTTGTCTCCTACCTTCAAGCCAATTTTGTATCCAAATGGCTAGCTCTCCCTGAGTTTCATGTAATCTCACCTTGCTAATCAGTCCACCATGTGGAACCTTATCATTGCCTTACTGATGTCCATATGGACAATCTGCCTTTATCAAACCTCTGGCACTTCTTCAAAAAACTCATTCAGGATAGTGAGACATGATTTCCCACGCACAAAGCCATATTGACTATCCCTAATCAGTGCTTGCCTTTTCAAATGTATAAATACTATCCCTCAGAATCCCCTCCAACAACTTACCCACCACAGACTTCAGTGGTCTGTAGTTTGCTGGCTTTTCTTTATCACCTTTCTTAAATAATAGCACACATTACCCTCCCTCCAATCTTCCATCACCTCACACATTGTGATTGATTTTACAAATGTCTCAGCAAGGGGCACAACAATCACTTGCCTAGCTTCCCACAAAATTCTATGATACACCTGATCAGGCCCCTGGAGTTTATCGACCTTTGACATATACAGCACTTCTTCCTTTGTAACATAAGGCACTCTTCAAGATATCACTTCATTTTCCCCAAGTTCTCTAGTTTCCATATCCTTCTGCACAGTAAATACTGATGTGAAATAATCATTTAGTATCTGACCCATCTCCTGTGGTTCTACACATAGATGACCTTGGTGATCTTTAAGAGGCCCTATTCTGTCCCTAGTTATTCTTTTGCCCTTAATGTTTTTGTAGAACCTCTTTGGATTCTCCTTAACCCTCTTTGCCAAAACTATCTCATGTCCCCTTTTTTGCCATCCTGATTTTGCTGTTGAGTATACTCCTATTGCCCTTATAATCCTTGAGGGCTTTGCTCGTTTCAGGTTGTCTATACCTGCCGTGTGCCTTCTTCTTTTCCTTGACCAGAGCCTCCATTTCTCTAGTCATCCAGCAGCCTTGCCCTTCACACTGATAGGTACGTACTGCCTCTGGACTCTTGTTAACTCATTTTTAAATGCTCCCCACTTTCCAGCCGTCCCTTTATCTGCGAATAGTTGTCCCCAATCAATTTTTGAAAGTTCTTGCCTAATAGCATTAAAATTTGCCTTCCTGCAATTCAGAGTTTTAATTTTTAGATGAGATCTATCCTGAAGCATTTTAAAACTAATAGTGTTATGATCACTGGATCCAAAATGTTCCCTCAATGACACTTCAGTCACTTAGGCAAAACTTAGGTGAAAGTGAGTACAGATTAGAGTGGTTCTGGAAAAGCACAGCACGTCAGATGCATCTGAGGAACATGAAAATTGACATTTCAGGTGGGCTTTTGCCCGAAACGTCAATTTTCCTGGTCCTTGGATGCTGCCTGACCTGCTGTGCTTTTCCAGCACCACTCTAATCTTGACTCTGATCTCCAGTGTCTAAAGTGCTCATTTTCACTGAAAGTGAGTTCTGCAGATGCTGGAGATTAGAGTCAAGAGTGTGCTGCTGGAAAAGCACAGCAGGTCAGGCAGCATCCGAGGACCAGGAAAATTGACGTTTTGGGAAAAAGTCCTTCATCAGGAATGTCTTATTTCCCAAGAGAAGGTCAGGTTTTGCTCACTCTTGAGTAGGTTCATCCACAAACTGAATAAAGTGTTCTTATCTGCACTTAACATAATTCCTCTCCGTCTAAATGCTTAAAACTGTGGCATTCCCAATCCATGACTGGAAAGTTAACATCTCTACCATTGCACTCCTATCATTCTTACAAATATCTGAGATCTCCTTAAAAGTTTGCTTATCAATTTCCTGTACATTGCTGGGTTGGGCTATAGTACATCCCAATAAAATGATATCCCTTTCTTATTTCTCAGTTCCATCAAAATAACATTGTTTGACATACTCTTAGGAATATCCTCCCTAACTACAGCCATAACGTTATCCCTAATCAAAAACATCACTCCACCTTCTTTCTTGCCCCCCTTTCTATCCTTTGTATAGCATCTGTACCATGGAACTTAAACTGCCAGTCCTACCCTTCCCTGAGCCATGTTTCTGTAATAGCTATGATATCCTAGTTTTGCGTTTCCAACCATGCCCTGAGTTCATCTGCCTTACTTGTCAGGCCTCTTGCATTGAAATAAATGCATTTTAATTCATCAGCTTTACCTCATTCTCTGACTTGGTCTTGCCTGCCTTGACTATTTGACTTGGTCCTCTTCCTGCTACAGACTTATTTCTTCTCTCAGTATCTCTTTGGATCCCCTCACTCCCTACTAGTTGAAAGCATATCAAGTAGTATTAGCAAATTACCCCACTAGGTTATTCATCTTCTTTCAATGCAGGTGCAAAAGTCTTTCTTATACAGGTTATTTCTATCCCAGAAGAGATTCCAATGATCCAAAAATATAAATCCCTGCCAGCATTCATCTGCTCTATCCTTCTATTCCTACTCTAGCTAGCACTTGGCACTGGGAGTAATCTAATTTTACTACCTTTACCCTTTTTTCAAAATCTCCTGCCTAATTTTCTATGTTCTCTCTTCAGAACCATGTGCCTTTCACTTCCTTGGTTTCAACATGTATAGTGACCTCCTGCTGGTCACTCTCCCCTTTGAGAATATTCTTCACCCTCTCTGAGACATCTTTGATCCTGCCACCAGGGAAGCATCACACTATTCTGATGTCTCATTCTCAGCTGTAGAAATGTCTGTCTGTGCCCCTGACGAGAGAGTCCCCTATTGCAATCAGTCATTTGGAACCTGACATCCCCGTCATTACTTTAGAGCCAGTTTTGGTATCAGAAACCTGAGAGTCCATCATCCCCTACGTTTTCTAAAACAGCATACTTGTCTGAGATGGGGATAGCCACAGGTGACTCCTGCACTACCTGCCTATCTTTCTTGGAGGTGATCCATACCCGACTGTATCTGCAGTTTTTTTATCTTCTCAAAAACTGCCATCCATCACACCCCCGGTTCCTGTAAATTCCTCATTGTCTCTAACTATCGATCCAAACGATCCATTAGGATTCACAACTAAATTCACTTCCTGCAGACATATTCATCAGGAACATTGAAATTCTGCCTAATCTCCCACATCTGACAGAAAGAGCACATCACAAAGTCCACTTCTGCACCTTAATCTACAGACCCAGAAAATGGCTTTCTTACAGCTCTAAAAACACGGCTGTGGGATAATTTAATACCTATGTTTTATATTTTTCAAAAAAAACAACCAAAAGACAGATCTCAGGAGCACATAAAAAAGAAACCTTCACTCTACTGTTTGAGAAATATTGTACGTCATGGAAAAACCAGTGATCCAGGGTGGATTTGAAATGCAAAGGATGAAACTTCAATTGGAATCCACGTGGATTGAGTCTGAGCCGGAAGCCATCTTTGAGGAATGTGATGTAGCTGTGGAAGCAAGTTTTGGCAAAATCCTTGTCATAAACTAGGAGCAGCAGTGAAAGCAATGATGATGAGCAAGAAAAACGTTTGGAACAGAAATCCATTGGAGAGAAAAGCAGAGCTTCCTTAAAATGGGCATGAAATGCAGCAGTGAGGTAAACAGTAAAACAAAACAATGAACTGCAGATGCTGAAAATCTGAAACAAAAACAAATTGCTGGAGAAACTTAGCAGATCTGGCAACAGCTGTGGAAAGAAGCAGCATTAGTTGAGTCCAGTGACCTTCTTTGAAACAGACTCATCCCAGTCACAGTAGGTTCCACTGATTCTGCCCTCATAAAAGCCCACACTTTTCCAGCAGTGATTCAACCTTGGTTTCAAATCCCTCAGCCTTATACCAATTTTGGCAGCTCCACATGCCTCTGCTGTATGAAAAATCCATGACACATTTCAAAAAAGAGCAAAAAAATGGAGAGAAAGAAAGAAACAATGAAAAACAAAATGGGAAACATTTAGAAAGCTAACAGCTAAAACAAAGAGCAAAACCTGTGACATTGCAGCGCAATCCTACTGATGCTTTATGGAGCCATGGTTCGGTTTTGTACATCTGTTTTTTTTAGTGACATGCTTTTGACAGGCAAGACAAACTGTTAGACTGTTGCTGAATGGGGAATTTCTGGCTATAGGTAAGAGAGTGCTTGCAGTAAGAGAGCAGAAGGGTAGCTCCTTCTTAAGGTGCCTCAGTATTCAGTTTTGAACTTAAAAGAAATTACTTCTCCTATCAGACCACCAGTGTGGAGGAGTTTCTCTTTTCCATAATGAAACTAAAACCGTGACCTGGTAGACAGGGAGAAGGCACCTCAGTTTCATGCTGGAATGTTGGATCCTCAGATTACCACCCGGATTCTTTGTATTTCTTCGGGTCCCTTGCTGTGTGGGTCCCCCATTTTACTAACCATTGTTCTGTCTATCTGACAAGCCCATTCTGTACTCTAAGGCTTTCGACCTTGCCATTTATCACCACCTATTTATGTTATCCTCAAACGTACTGATCGTACCTCTTACATTGAAGTCTAGCATTAATGTACACAACAACAGTCAGGTACTCAATAATGAACCCTGTGAAACATCACTGTACATAGGCTTCCAGTCACAAAAACAGCCTTCAACCATCACCCTTTCCTAATGCCACAAAGCCAATTTTAATCCAATTTTTAAAAGTTGTTCTGCATTCCATGAACTCTTAACTTCTTGAAAGTCTATCATATAAGACCTTGTCAAAAGCTTTACTAGTGTCCAGGTAGAATACATCAACTGAATTACATTAATCTGTAAATCTAGTCACCTTCTTGAAAAATTTGATCAAATTTGTCAGAGGTGACCTCTCTCTTATAAAGCCAGGTTGACAGTCCTTGATTAATCCTTGTCTTTCCAAATGGAGATTACATCTGTCCCTCAGAATTCTAACCCATAATTTCCCTATCACAGATATTAGACCAACTGGCATGCAGTTACATGTTTTATCCCTCCCACCATCCTTGAATAATGGTACCACATTATTTGCTGTCTTCATGTCCTCTGGCACCCTTCCTGTGGCCGAAGAAGATTTGAAAATTAATGTCAGAACCCCTGAAATCTCCTCCTTTGCCTCCAATAGCAGCCTGGACAGTTATCCTCTTTCAAGCATGTTCCAATACCTTCTCATAATTCATTCAAGTATACTCACAGTTCCTCTCTTGATTTCTTTACCTACATTGTCCTTTTCTATAGTGAAGACAAATGCAAACCACTTATTTTAAAACCTCAGCTATGCCTTCTAGTTGCATATACAGATTGCCACTTTTGTTCCTGATGGGCCCTACTCTATTATTTTACCCATGATTATACTTATAAAATGCCTTTGAATTTCCCTTAATGTGACCCACCAGTATTTTTTCATGTTCCCTCTTTACATTCCTAATTTGTTTTGGAAGCAACTGCTGCATTTTCTCTACTCCCTGGGAATCTACCATAAACTTTTTTTTTAATCCAATTCTGTACATCTCTTGACATCCAGGGTTCTCTGGAGTTGTTGGTCTCATGCTTCACCTCTATGTAATAACTTAGATTAGTAACTTAGTTTAAAATTAATGAGGAGGATTGGTGGAAGTAAGTTGTTCTGGTGAACACAATGTTGATTTATTCTTTCACAAGAAATGAGTCTTGCTAGCAAGGCTAGCATGTGTTGCCCATCCCAAAATGCACTAAAACTGACAGCCTTTTGGGGCTCTTTCTGCAACTTAAGAGGCAGTCACATTTTTATGGATTTGGAATGACATGTATCCCAGACCAGATAGGGAAGGCAGATTTTTTTCCATAAAGGTTATATAATTAGATGGGTTCTTACAACAGTTAATGACAATTGTCTTGGTCACCATTACTGAGACTAGCTTTATATACCAGATGTATCAACTGAATTCAAATTCCACCAGTTGACCAGGTGGGATTTTAATTCATGTCCCCAGATCATTATCTTGAGCCTCTCATTACTAATTCAGTGATATTGCCACCACATCACCATATCCCCAAGGTGGCATCCAAAAGTATATTCAGTACATTTTCCTTTTCTATCTATGACAATCTTCATTTTTGACTTTTCAACTAAGTTGCTCCAACTACCATGTAACTTTTTAAGTTTCTGAATAATAGTTTTGTAATAACAAAGAAAATTTATCTTGGGAACTTCTTTCCTAATGCATAAACATGACTGATTCTGATTGCCAATTATTTTTCTCTCCTTATGCCTGCAAACAGAATTGATGCACAGAGAAATATAATACCAGCTTATTAAGCATTCTTGCATGTTAAATGTGTGCATTTCCCTGAGTGCAACATATTCATGTGAATTATTACTGAGTGCATTGCTACAGAAACCAAATGTGCTCATTCCACTTCACAAATTGGTAGATGAAGCTATTATCTTTCTGCACAAAGGGGCATGAAAATCTCATTAAATCTGGTGCTATGTCTGGGTGATAGGGTGGCTCAGTGTCTAGCACTACTACCTCACATTGCCAGGGACCTGGGTTCAATTCTGCCCTCGGACGGCTGCCTGTGTGGATTGCACATTCTTCTCATGTCTGTGTGGGTTTCCAATGATGTGCAGGTTAGGTGGATTGGCCATGCTAAATTTCCTGTAGTGCTCCAGGATGTGCAGGCTAGGTAGATTGGAAATGTGGGGTTACTAGGGTGGAGTGGCTGTAGGAGTTCTATGATATGATGCCCTTTTTGTAATCTGTTCTTGTGACTTTCCCAGGTGAGCAATTGTTGACTCAGGATCCAGACTTGATCCTCCATGCTATGTAATGCATCAATATGATACACACCCAACAATAGTATGCTTCAAAACTGCATTGCCCCATAAGGATCTTTTTCTTTGTGCATTATTTTGACATGGAGTGAAGTTCAAAAAAAAATCTCTGGTCTGAAAGGCCGGGCCAGATATATGCTAGGTTACTACAGAATTGAGGAATGAGGTTGCTGCGCCTTTGACAATGATCTTTGCATCCTCACTCTCCACGGTAGTGGTACTGGCTGATTGGAGGGAGGTGAATATTGTTCCTTTGTTCAAAAAAGGGAATAAGGAAATTCTTGGGAATTACAGTCCAGTCAGTCTTACGTCTGTGGTAAGCAAGGTACTGGAAAGGATTCTGAGAGATAGGACTATTTGGAAAAACATAGTCAGCATGACTTTGTGAAGGGCAGGTCATGCCTCACAAGCCTTATTAAGTTCTTTGAGGATGTGACAAGACAAGTTGATGAAGATTGAGCAGTGGATATGGTATATATGGATATCAGTAAGGCACGGTAGACTCATTCAGAAAGTTAGAATGTTTGGGATACAGAGAAATTTGACTGTCTGGATACAGAATTGGTTGGCCGCAAGAAAACAGTGAGTGGTAGTGGATGGAAAGTATTCCACCTGGAGTTTTGTGGCCAGTGGTGTTCCACTGGGATCTGTTATTAGGCCTCTGCTCTTTGTAGATTTTATAAATGACTTGGATGAAGAAGTGGAAGGGTGGGTTTGTAAGTTTGCCAATGACACAAATGTCGGTGCTGTTGTAGATAGTGTTGAGGGCTGTTGCAGGCTAAAGCCTGACATTGACAGGTTGCAGAGCTAGGCTGAGAAGTGGTAGTTGGAGTTCAACCTGGATAAATGTTATATCTTCATTTTGGAAGATCGAATTTGAATGCTGAATATAGGGTTAAAGACAGGATTCCTGACAGTGTGCAGGAACAGCAGAATTTTGGGGTCCATGCACATAGATCGCTGAAAGTTGCCACCCAAATTGATAGGGTTGTTAATAAGGTGTATGGTGTTTTGGCTTTCATTAACTTGGGGATTGAGTTTAAGAGCTGTAAGATTTTGCTGCAGCTCTATAAAACCCTGGTTAGACCACACTTGGAATATTGTGTCCAGTTCTGGTTGCCTCATTATAGGAAGGATGTAGATGCTTTAGAGAGGGTGCAGAGGAGACTTACCAGAATGCTGCCTGGTTTGGAGGGCTTGTCTTATGAAGAGAGGTTGATTGAGCTCGGGCTTTTCACACTGGAGAGAAGAAGGAAGAGTGGTGACTTGATAGAGGTATACAAGATAATGAGAGGCATAGATAGAGTAGATAGCCAGATACTTTTCCCTAGGGCAGAAATGGCTGTCATGAGGAGTCATAATTTTAGGTGATTGGAGGAATGTGTAGGGGAGATGTCAGGGGTAGGTTCTTTATGCAGAGAGTGATTGGTGCATAGAATGCACTGCCAGCAGTGGTAGTCGTGTCAGAGTCATTAGGGACATTTAAGCGACTGCTGGACAAGCACATGGATGGCAGTAAATTAAGGGGTGTGTAGGTTAGTTTGACCTTAGATAAAGGTAAATGTTTGGCACAATATCATGGGCCAAAAGGCCTGTACTGTGCTGTACTGTTCTCTGTTCTATGTTTGCTTTTCAGGAGTACACAATTAGAAGAACTGTTTTTCTTTGTGTGTGACATTGATCTGTGTTCCCTATTCACAATCCTGAACCACCATTCGCAGAAGTAGATAGTAAGGAGCCTATAATCCTGTGATCACACAAATCATTTTTTTCTTTGTTCTGTTCCCTGGCTAATCACTGATTTTCCTTCTCTCAATGCAAACTATTCTGTTTTTTTTAACTGCAGTAACTGCATTTGTTATCCATCTGGAAACATTTCAAATGTTTTCTATTCAGTGCCTGGAAAGGATGGAACATGTAAGTATGCCATCCATATGTCTGCTGTTGTTACTACCTCAGTGTACTGCACTATTATTGGAGCAGGAAAATATCTCTGTCAAATGTATGTATCTTTTGTGCTTTGTCATACAACAAATATACACTAATTTGAACTACTCTTATGACTATCAAAATTTTAAAAGTTAATCCATATTATTTTGACTGAGTCAGTGTTGACAGCATGCAACTTGAGGTATTTGCTGTAACCTTGATCATATCGAAGCAGATAATTAGTATCAGCATTGGGTGAGGGGGCGGAGGTACATACTTGGAAAGGTAAGGGTAAGGGACAGAGGAGATGGAACAATTTCTTTTGTAATTTGATTGTCATGTCAACTGAGCCTCCTGCTTTAGGAAGATATAAGACCCCATCAGCTGAACATGAAAGAAATGGTGTGCGATGTTTGCAGATTTGCAGCAAACAAAACCAGTGTGACACCAGAAAGGTGATATTAAGTTGGCTGTAAAGCTATAGCTGAAAAGTAAGCTACAACTGAAAAGCCCTCAACCAATAACCTGTTGAATAGATTAACAAGACATTTGTCACTTGGCACTGAAAATTGCTGGAAAAAGGCTTTGGATAGACCTGTTCTACTATGCTTCTGTAGATATTGTAGTCTATAGTTAGTTACTATTATGATACAATGCAGTACAGTGCAGGAAGATGCCCTTCGGCCCATCAAGCCTGTGCTGATTCCATTTCTTACTGAGACCTGCTACATATTGCATGGTATCTATCTCCTCACATTCATATGTCATCGCCTCACATTCATGTGTCACTTGTATTAGATTGCACTTGCATTGTTTTCAGTCCACATGCATCTTAAGCTACTAGAAGCTTCTAATGACATTCTGAAAGTGGCATTGAAGCAATAGCCAGGTAAGACCAAGCCAACGCAAGTGCATCTTGCAATGTTTAAACATTTGTGGGATATGGACATCGCTAGCTAGGCCTGATTTATTCTCCTTCTCTTCTTGTCATTGAAGAGGTGTTGGTGAATTACCTCCTTGAATTGTTGTTGCCTTCAGTTATATGTACATCCACAGTGCTGTTAGGAAAAGAGTTCTTGGATTTTGACCAGCAATTGAAGCAACGGTGATACAGTTTGTCAAGATGGTATGTGGTTTGTAGAGAACTTGCAGATGGTGGAGATTCCACGTATTTGTTACCTTGTCATTTTAAGTGGTGGAGATCAGGGGTTTGCATGGTGTATGGGTAAGTTACTGTAGTGCATTTTGTAGATAATACACACTGATGCTTTCGTTCAGCTATTGTGAATTGAATGAAGGTTTAAGATGGTGGATGAGGTATCCGTCAAGAAGATCACTTTGTCCTGGATGCTGTTGATCTTCTTGAGTGTTCTTGGAACTACATCCATCCAGACAAGTAGGGAGTATTCCATTGCATTCCTGATTTGTACAATGTAAGTGGTGAACAGTCATTGGGGAGTCAGGAGGTGAGTTACATACCAACGGAAGCCTAGCCTATAATCTGATCTTGCAATCACATTAATTCTATGGCTGGTCCAATTCAGTTGTTGATCAATGGTAACCACAGGATTTAGATCACTGAAGATTCAACAATGGTAATGTAAGTGAATATCAAGAATGATAGTTAAATTCCTTCTTATTGGAGATGGTACTTATGCAATGCAAATATTATTTCCTAAATCTTAGCCCACACTTGGGTGTTGTCCACATCTTTCTACATATAGTCATTCGCAACAATAATATCTGAGGAGTAGTGAGTGGTGTTGAACATTGTACAATCATCAATTACCTTTCCAAATCTCACCTCTGATGATAGAAAGGTCATTGATGAAGCAATTGATGATAGTTGCATATAGCATACTATCCTGAAGAACTCCTGTATGTCTGAGATGATTGACCTACAACAAGCAAAACCATTTTCTTTTGACCTAGGTATGACTTCAGCATAGAGTTTTCCCTGATTGCCATTAATTCCAGATTTCTTTGGGTTCCTGATTCTACACTTGGTCAAATGAAGTCTTGGCATCAAGGGCAGTCCACTCTCACCTCACCTCTGAAGTTCAGGTTTTTTTTTCCATGTTTGGACTAAAGCTGGAATGAGATGAGCTGAATGGAACCTGGTGGAACCCAAACTAAGCATCAGTAAGCACAATAACGCTGAACAAGAGTTGCATAATAGCACTGTCAACGACTCCTTCCATGATTTTGTTGAAGATCAAGATTAGGCTGATGGGGCAATATTGGTTGGATTAGATTTTCCAGCCTTTTTGCTGACAGAACATACCTTGGAGACTTTCATATTGCTGGATGGATGTCATTGTGCAAGCTGTACTCAAACAATTTGTTGAGATATGCAGCTAACTCTGCAGCACAAATCTTCATGACTATCGTTAAAACATTATCAAGGCAAAAGCAGTAGTTTTGCAGTACCTGTGTCTTCAGAGATTTCATGATATCCTGTGGAGCGAATGAGGTTGGCTGAAGACTGGCATCTGTAATGCTGCAGTTTTCAGGAGGAGGCTGAGATTGATCATTGTTATGACACTCTGATTAAATATGGATGCAAAGGCTTCAGCCTCCTCTTTTGCACTGATGTGCTGGCCTTCCCCATTATTGAGAATTTGGATAGTTGCAGAGTTTTCTCCTCCTTTTAGTTAATTATCCACCCCATTTATGACTTGATGTGGTAGGACTGCAGAGCTTACATCTGATCCGTTGGTTATGAGATGACCTGTCTGTCACATGCTGCTTCTACTCTTGGATCCAAGTAGTTTTATGTTCTAGCTTCTTCAGGGTGACTCCTTATTTTTAGATATGTTTGATGCTATTGTATATGTCCCTGGCCTTCAAAAGAATTCACATTTAAGGCATCCATAAGTATATACGATATCATAACTCTGCCTGCCAGTTTATCCGATGTGGGTTTGCATGGTTCACGCAGAGAAATCAGATGGTTTTCTCTAATCTCTGCTTAATCACTTATAATGTGGTTTACTATTTCAAATAAACTAATCCACTGAGTTCGTCAATTATTCAGCCATCATCTGCAGCAGTGAGAACATTGTGTTGGAAAGGCCTATCATGTTCGAATGATCAGCAAGTAATCAACATGCGCAATGTATGGTTGATAGACTTAAATCATGAGATCACCCCTGAAGTCTTTGTTGATTACAGTGTTGAAAACACACCTTGCTTTTAAGTAGACAGATCTTTATTGACAGGCAAATCCTCATAAGAAAATCTTTGTGACCTGATATTCTCCAACACCTTATCAATCACACATGGGCATACATCAGCCTAGAAGACCCACAATGGACTCAGTATGTTGGCCAGGCAACAGCAGTGACATTTAAATCCTTGTTAAAATTTACAAGACATGTGAAAAGCATTTGCCAAGTCAGCACAAAGAACCATTGATACCACTTGAAGTCCCTGATCATCCCTGGTCCAAAATTTCATCTGACCTTTTCCATGTCTGCATTTTCATGACTACATTGTCATTAGGAACAATTTTATTAAGTATACCATTGCTTATCAATTATACAGTGCATCAAAAATAACTGACATGTACTCTTCAAGTTCAGATCTTAGTTTTTATGGCTCCCCTAAGAGCCCATCTGGACAAAGGTCTGCAAGTTGTGAGAGGCCATTTCAGGCTGAGAAATGGACCAATAATCACATTACTACTTCCCCACGTTATCCCAGGCCTTGCTGAATCAATGATTCATATAGTCAAAATGTAATCTTCAAATGTAGACAGACCAAGCAAAATCTGCACACTGCCATGTTACAATTGAAAGGAACACCTCAGGGTGCAATCATCCAACACAAGCAGAACTCATGCTTGGCAAATCACTCCATATCAGTTTATTGCTTCATACCCAAAATACTCTTTTCAAAACTCAACTGCAGACTCTAGAAATGTAAGAGAAAATACCAATTGCACAATAAAAATGAGTACAGAATTAACAAAATTACATGTGATTCAACAAGTTTTCATTTGGGACCTGGCAACAGGTACATGACAACGAATTGAGGTGACAAGAATGTGTTTGGAATCAGATCCTCTGAAGTCCACACACATGACGGTGCATTAGTGAGACAGAACTAAGGACAATTTATGTATGTTCTAGTTTCTTTTAAAGTTCTGTTGTGTCATGCACAAGATCCTGAAAACAAACTGAAATGACAAATAATATAATAACAGACGATGATGATGATTGTGAACAATCAATGGCACCTCCTGAAAAAGTCACCATCATGAGATTTGGGCATCTTGTCAATATACCTGTGCATTATGAAGACTCACAGTCTTGCTTGTTTGTATCAATATTTAAACATCCTTTTGGAATGGAGGAAGATGTCCCAAGTGCACCTTTCCTTTGAGAGAGTTCAGCTTTAAGGATTGTATATATTTTGTGCATATAATATTGCAACTGCCAGTTAGTCTGCTTTGAATTTGTAAATAGCACATATAAATATTACAGTTTGTTTGCTACAATGTTTGTTTCAGAACTAATGTGCTTTACTGTTTCAAGTAAAGAAGCTCCCTAAAATGAGATTGAGTCTTACACAATTATCATTCGTATGACAGATGCATATTATCTTGAATGCTTCATTTAACAAATGTTGGTCCTTGGCTTGATGCTAATGATAAGAGTGGGGGAAATGTGAGCCTTGCAGTTACAAATTATGGTTGAATATAATTCTGTGTCTGCTATTGATTCACAGCACCTTGTTGATGCTTAATTTTGATTTGCTAGATCTGTTTGAAAACTATTCTATTTAGCATGGTGGTAGTGATACACAACATAATGGAGGATAGCCACTGTACAAAGAAGGAACTTTGAGTGATGCACATTCCTCTCATTACTGTCATGGACAAATGCATCTACAACAGGTAAATTGGTGAGAATGAAGTCAATTATGTTTTTTGCTGCCCACACATTCTAGCAGGTATATCATTTAGGTTTCAGCCAAATCAGTCAGTTGTGACGCTTCCAAGCCATTCTGCATGATGGTCATTAGAGTTCTTGTCTCAAACTACGTTCTGTGCCTTTCTACTCTCAGTGCTTCTTTCAGTTAGTGTTCAACATTGAAGAGTACTGATATATTAATCAAGGAGTTTAAGGGTTTGTGAATGGTAATCAGCAAGAAGTTTCCTTCCACATGTTTGACCTGATGCCATGAGATTTTGTGAAGTCCAAAATCAGTGTTGAGGACTCCCATGGCAATTCCCTCCCAACTGTATACTACCTGCACTGCCCTGGGGCATTATCTGTGATATGATTCCTTGAGTATGACTATGTCAGACTGTTGCTTGTCTAGTCTGTAAGATGGCTTTCTCAATTTTGATGTAACTACCCCCAGTTATTAGTAAGGAGGATTTTGCAGAGCCAACAGGGTATGTTTGTCAAAACTTAAGTGCTAGTTCAATTGTGGTACTACATTAATTTCATCCTATCTCTAAGATTTGCAGTGGTTTAATTCAATTGAGTGGCTTTTCAGGCCATTTCAGAAGTAAATATATTGCTGTGGATCTGGAATCACATGCCTGCTTGACAAAGTAAGGATGGCAGATTTTGTTCTCTAAGGGATGTGATGAACCAGATGGATTTATCACATCTGTCAATGGTTTCATGATTCCAGATTTGTCAACTGAATTCAAATTTCACCATCTGCCTTGGTGAGATTTAAGCCCATGAGCCTAGTACATTGGTCCTTTTCTTTGGACTACCGCTCATTATTGTTAACATTACCATTATGTCACTCCTTCTGTTAAGAAATTAGATAGATACATGGATTAGTTTTCTCATATTTCCAGAGTGTATATAAACATGAATACATAATGGAGCTGAGAATGTTTCAGTGAATGGAAATGGAAGTGACATGCAACCAACATGGATTCAAATTCCATGATGTATTTTGACACTTTAAAAATTTTGGTACAAATGCTCATCTCATCTCCCATCATCCCTAACATTCAATTCAATCCGTCTTCATTGTTAGCAATCATTTTGTACACCTACATCACATAACGAGCAGGAAGCTCAAGTGGAGGAGCCAAAAGGAGCAGTGACTAATGCCATTCATTTGAGGAGAAATGTGTTGTGGGGGAAACTTATTATTAGGAATTGAAAGGTGGCAATGATGAATGGAAGTATCTGACCAAGTTGTTAAAAAGAAAGGGTAGAGACCAAAAAGGGAAACAACAAGATCAAGTAAGCTGAATCACGAGCAACTAATTGCTACAACACTGGCAAAGTTATTTTGTAAAATTGAGTTTGGATATTGGAAACAGGATAATTCTTTTTATGAATTCATGGTATATGGGTATGCTCAGTAGGGTTATTATTTCTTACCTGTTTCTAATTGGCCTTGTGAAGGTCTGTCTTCTTGAACCTCTGAAGTCCAAGTTTTGTAGATACACCCACAATGCTGCTGGGAAGAGAGTTCTGATTGAAGATGCTTGTAAATATCCTGTCTCTTGCATTAATGTGTCTGACTACCCATAATAGAGGGTGGTGATACTTGTTGAGCTTTGCCCCCTGTTTTTGTTTAATTATCTACCAGTATTCATAAATGGATGTGGCAGAATTGCAGAGCTTAGATCTGATCTATTGGATGTGGAATCTCATAGCACTGTCTATTGTACACTGCTTACATCAGTGGCAGGCAAGTAGTTCTGTGCTGTAGCACTACCAGCAAGACACTTCATTTTTTGGAAGTTGCTCCTGACATGCCTTCCTGCACCCTTCATTGCACCAGGGTTGACCTGGCTTGGTATTAATGTAGAGGAGAGAATATACCAAGGTATAGGTTTGCAAATTATGTTTGAGTAGATTTCTGCTGTGGCTGATAGCCCACAGCATCTTGTAAATGCCAAATCTTGAGTTGCAATATCTTTTCAAAATCTATACCATTCAACACATTGATAGTACCACACAACATGATAGATAGCATCCTCAACATGAAGATGGACTTCATTTCACTAAGGACCAGTGGTCACTCCGACCAATACCATCATGGACAGGTACATCTTCTACATGTAGCTTGGTGAGGACAAGATCAGATATATCTCACACTCATGATTGTTCACCTACCATCTTCCACAGGTCCAGTCTAGCAGATACGTCCTTTTGAACTTGGCCAGCTCAGTCAGTAATGGTGATGCTGAGTTACTCGTGGTGACTCACATTGAATTCCCCCATCCAGAGTACATTCTGTGCCCTTGCTACCTACAGTGTGTTTTCCAAGTGGTGCTCACCATTGTGGAGTATTGATTCATCAGATGAAGGAGAGGAGGAGAGGATTCTAGTATGGAAGGCTGTGGGTCTCATGAATATTGATAAAACCAAATATCACTGACTTAACAAACAATGAAATTGTTAAGTGATAAAAAAAATCTTTAAAATTAAGCAGAATGCAGTATTAATGTAAAAATGCAATCTTCTGAGTGTCATGCCTTCAGATCCCATAGAAAAATATCACCAGTCGTGGGTGTGGAATGTGGGTGGAATGCTGCTGACATTTCAAATACATCAAATGCATACATAATATTTATGTATAATTCGAGGGATAAATATTCATTGTAGCTGGGTACAATTCTCCGTAAGTTGTAGAATACAAGGAAAAACATTCTGCTAAAGGATAATAAAGTTAAGTGACAATGCATATTATGGACCTTTCTCTTAGCAGTTGGGGTTTGTATTAGTTAATGCTATTGCACCATTAAATAAGCTGGAACGTCTTCATACTGCTGGAAAGACACTGCATTATTAAAAGGGTTTTGTGACTTGAGGTTAATTAGTAATCTCATTTGTTGAATTTTGATGTAACTTACTATGTTCCAATTTAAAAATAACAATCACCTTATCTATGTTTCCACTGCTGGAAGCAAACAAGAGTGGAGTCATTCAATAATTTTCTTTGAAACATTACACATGGCATAACCTTTATCCTTGTGTACATTGCTTCCAGCATTTTGTATTCACCTTTGTCACCGATATTTCAGGTGGAAAAGACATAATATTTTCTTGATAATTAGCTCATACATATCTGTAAGTTTGTTAGTTTGCTTTTTATGTGTATTTACTTCAGTTTAGTTCAAATTCATTTTACATTCTTAAATTATTCATATGTGTTGCACCCTTGATCCTTTGCAAATCTCCAAGAGATACACAACACCATCATTAATAATGTAATATATTAGTAATGCTGAGGGCAGTCCTATCAACCCAAACTTGGCTCAGGTTCTTTTTATTGCATATATGATTCAGCTTCATATAAATCTAAAATGTAATTGATGCCTCACAGTGCTTGATGCAAAGCTAATAGTCCCTTGGTTGTTGCATGAATCTGTCAGATATCAGACGTAGAGTCAGTGTTTATCAGTTATTTTTTATTTCAAAAATATACTTTATTCCTAAAAATATTTTTATATACATACACAGTTAACTAAGCAGTTCAGTTCTATTTAATAGCTTATGAAGAAGCAAGCAAAACATTGGAGTTTGACTCTACCCAACAAACAAACCAAAGGCTTTTCTCATTTGTACAAGACTAAATTTACATATATTTTAGGCATTGGGGAGGGGGGTTCAATAAGTGAACAGATCATTATTTAACTTCAATTGAAAGACCTTAGATGGTGCAAATTGGGGGCAGCTGTCGCAAGCTTTAGTGTGTCCCTCGTGTGGACCTTGGAATGTGTCAGTCTGCAGCACTTGGTCGAGGTCAACTCCTTGCTTTGGAAGACCAACAAGTTTCAGGCAGATCAAAGAGCATCGATCGCCTAGTTGATGGTCCTCCAGGCACAGTCGATGTTTATACTGGTTTGTGTCCTGGGGAACAACTCGTAGAGCATAGAGTCCTGTGTTATGGAGCTACTTGCCATGAACCTCAACAAAAATCATTGCATCTCTCTCCAGACTTCCTTTGGAAAGGCACATTCCAGCAGGAATGTGTGCAGTCTCTACCTACCCTCTGCAGCTGCTTCAAGAGCAATGTGCAAAGAGTCTGGGCATACGTGAAGGATTGCACAGATAGTTCCCTTCTCACCACCAGCTATGTGATGTCTTTGTTTTTGTGAGAAAGTTCCAATAATGAGGCATTCTGCCAAATGACTTTGATAGTCTGCTCAGGGAACAACCCGACAGGACCCACCCTCTTGTTTTCCCTCAGGGTCTCAAGGACATGACGTGCTGGCCACTTCCTGATGGTCAAAAATGTTTTTCTTTGCGAATTTCTCCACAAAGGAAAGGTGATATGGAATAGTCCAACTATTTGGAGTGTACCACAGCAACAAGGCGAATCCCATACTTTGCAACATTAGAGTTAAGTAGGACCTCAGTATGTAGTGATACTTGGTATTTGCGTACCAAGGGTATATGCATAGCTTGATGCAGCTACACACAAAGTTGACCATCAGGAGGAGGGCAGTGTTGAGTACGTGTCTCTCCCCCCAACCCACCCCCCTGCTCACATTCTCTATCCCTCCTCCTTATCCAGAGTTTGTACATGGTGTCCCTGGGGACACAGTCCATCTTAGACCTTAAGATGAAGTGGAAGATGGCTCAGGTGACTACAACTGAGCAGGTTCTTGGAATGGGCCAGACCTGTTCCACGTTGTACAAGAGAGAGAGTGCCTCACACCAGATGACCAGGTCCACAATGGAGTTGCTCCCAAAAATCAAGTTTCTTGGTGATATCCTCCCAAGATTTGCGCATGCCCCTGCCACTATAAACCATATTCCCAGTACCTACAGGTAATCTGTGCTGACAGTAATGGGGATAAAGGATTGGTCAGTTCAGCTTTCAAAAAACATGGCCTTGCTCATGCCACAATCTGCCATGGCTCCTTAGGCCAGTTCAAACTGATTATAGATGCTCATGTGTCTGCGCACTGACAGTGATCCAAGCAGAAAATGGTGATTTCATCCATGCACAGGAGGCTTTGACTTGCAGGTCTCCACTGCTTGGAATAGTCACCTAACTCAGGCTTGCATCCTTCCTGATGGACTCAGCAAAAGGCTGTGTACCACACACAAACAAGGCAGAG
Organism: Chiloscyllium punctatum; assembly: GCF_047496795.1. NCBI lineage: Eukaryota > Metazoa > Chordata > Chondrichthyes > Orectolobiformes > Hemiscylliidae > Chiloscyllium > Chiloscyllium punctatum. The sequence continues at coordinate 73,660,769 of NC_092744.1, read as the reverse complement.
AGAGTGGGCAGCTACACCTGACTCTGGACCTGATTGGAAAACTTTCTGATTCCTACCCATTAATTGAGACTGCAGTTGGTGTAGAGCAGTTGGATCCAATTCCAGATTCTCTCCCAAACCCATATTGGAGACATGTCCCACATGTAGGTGTGCGATATCCTGTCAAAGACCTTCTCCTGGTCCAGGCTGATGAGGAAGGCTACATCCTCCCACTGCTCATATCGACAATTGTATCCCTGAGGAGAGGAAGGCTCTCAGAGATTGTCCTGCCCAATTCAGCACAGGTTTGGTCAGCGTGAATCGCTGATTCCAGATCAGACCTGACCTAGTTGACAATGACCTAAAGACAGGATTTTGTAGTCTGCATTCAGAGGTGAAATTGGTTGCTAATTTCTAATTTCATCCCTCTCCCCCTTCCACTTGTTGGTGAAAGTGATGATACCTTTCCTCATGGATTCACACACCTACTTGCCAGAAGCATGCTGTTGTACACCTCCAGCAGGTCCTAACCAATCAAGTCACACAGAGCTGAATACAACTTGGCTGGAAAGCAGTCACTTTTATTCCTTTCTAAAGATGTGTTATTTACAAGATTTGATGATGCTGATGTTGGACTGGGGTGTACAAAGTTAAAAATCAGACAAAACCAGGTTATAGTCCAACAGGTTTATTTGGACTACAACCTAGTATTGTGTGATTTTTAACTTTGTTATTTACGGTAAGTGAATAAATGAGTTTGAATGAATTGTGAGTGAATCACAATGGTTCAGTCAACCTTTTTATTCAAGCCAATAAGCTTTCTTGAGATGATTTCTTACAAATATACTTATGTCTGTCAATTCTTCAACAGAAGGAACAGGCAAACCTACCTCTGGTTCCATTTTCAGGCTCAAACTCAGTGCCAGAACAGCATCATATTCCTCAGTTGAGTGGCCTGTGGCCAGCCAGAAATTGGGCTGTGAGCTTCACAAGAATTTCACATGTGAATCACTGTGCTCCACACAGGGAACACACGCATGTGAACAGTACAACTGTTGGCCCACTTGTCTTGCTTCTGCAATCCATAAGTAGATTTCAAGTGATTTTGTTGGAATGGGCACTTTGGCGAGGAGGGGAAGGGAGCATGGGTGGAGATGATTGGAATGTCTCGGGGCACTTTGGTTTTTAGCTCCACAATAAGATGCTTTTATTTAAATTAAATTTGTGGAAGGATTGATAACTTCCTCATCTCCAATTTCAGTGAAACATAATGGTTCATCCTTTAAATATTTAAGGGAACCACCCAGTATTAGGTTATAGCCAGGGTGCCTGTAAAATGACCCAACGGCAGATTGGGTGCATGACACTACATTCTGAAATTTGTCCTTTTTTTACACAAAGGTGCACTACTTCTATCCTGCATTTTATTTAATAAGCTGGTTATTTTATGCTTCATCATATTTTAAAGCACATTTTGGAACCTGGTGCATTTTTTGGCAAATTATTGCCATTTGTGTATACATTATAGGGATGCAGGCACTATTTAATCAGAGCAGAGGAGTATGGTCAAGAAATAACATTTCACAGAAAAAAAATGGTGGAACAGTTCATTCAGGAAGTCGTAATGTTGGTTAAAAAGTCATATCGCAACAAATATAGACTGCCAAAACATTAACTGCTCTTATCAACAAATGATAATGAACAGAAAAAGAACTATGGAATGAAGTGAGGGGCCCCATTACAAATAGAAGGGTGCTGGAGCAACATTATGCCCCACCCATAGCATGCAGAGGTTGCTTCTACATTCAGTTTGAGACTAGGATCTGCAGAGCTCCATTTCCAGCTGTATAATTTCAACTGTTTGAAGAATGCAGACAGAAACAAGTGTACTTCAAAAACACTCACACAACTTTTTAAACCTGCTTTCAATTTCCACATTGGAGTAATAAGTGACTCTGGAATTATACTGTCAGTATTACATCAAGCAATGTAAAAATTACAGTATAATTGCTACCAGTCTCTGAAAATGCTTTGTTTTTTATGTCTCCAGATGTGATGGAAGGTCTAAATTTAGCCTGACACTAATCAGAAAAGCAGCATGCCAAAAGTGAATAACCTTATCATCTCTGGGGTCCAGTGACCCTTCATTAACTCTGTTTTCTGTCCACAGATGCTGCGAAACCTGTTGTGTTTCACCAGCAATTTCTGTTTCAGGTTTCAGCATCTGCAGTTATTTGTTTTATTGTATAATCTCTGCCTGTTTCCGTACATACACCAGTATCTACATTTTTAGAGCAGCATGTGCACACATCAAACCGGAAAAGGAAACAGCAGAAATGGTCACATTCAAATATGTCCCCATTTTGTCAGGTCACTGCATTGTCTATTTGCTTCTACAAGTAAACAGTTTAATAATCAAGAACTTGCAATAGTGATACTTGTCAACACTTAGGACAGAGGAGTTAAGAGGATATTTGATAGAGACATTCAGGATCATAAGATGTCGAGGGATTATAGAGAGATACTGTTTCCATTAGTTGAAGGGTTGAAAACGAGAAGACATTGATATAAATTTATTTTTTAAAAAAAGCAACATGAGGAAAAGCTTTTTATGCAATGGATCTGGAATGCACTCCCTGAAAATGTGTGTAGGCAGATACTATCAAAGATTTCAAAACCTGTATAAAAACCTGAAGGAAAAGAAACTTGCAAGGCAAAATGAATTGAGTAGGAGAGTGTGGCTGATTGAATAACTCTTACACAGTGCCAGTACAAGTTTGACAGGCTGACTGGCCTCCTTTCTCTGCTTTATCCATTCTATGATTCAATGAAAATCTATGCAAAATATGGAATATCTTGATCATGATCTCAAAGTATTATACGTGATTACGAACCTGTCAAGCTGTCCAAGAAAATTGATACTTTCATAATAACTTCTTTTGTCAGAGATAATATTGTAGTATTCATGCCAAACATTACTATTTGAAGCAGACAGCATCTCAGTCCAATTGGGTATTTGCCAACATTGCACAAAAGCAATCAACCTTTTTCAAAAAGATTGGCAATGATTTGAAAGAGATTATTTGAAAGATAAAAATGGGGAGTGGGGCTGATTGGAAACCACCTAGTGTGATTTGAGAAAGAAAGTATATCAAAAGGCTGTGACACCACAAAGTTTGGGACTGCCTTTCTAATTTAGGGTAAAATGATGTAGTGAAAGCTTTATATGACCCATTATGAATTCTACATGACATCAAACTTGGGTGTCTTGGTTGTTAAGAGTGAAAGGGGAATCCAAAGAAGAAGGTGTGAGATTTTGCATCAGTAAACAATGACTGGAACACCTGTTGGTTTCTAAGTCACAGGGCATTGTTAGGAATGTCAGGTTTTGTAGTATGTTCTGCTTTAAACTGTTTATTTAACTCCAGGATAGAATGTAGTTAAGCGTTTTGAAGGTAATTAACTAGCATTTCTACCTGGGCACAATGCCTACGTAATTCATGTTACCGTGAAGTTAGACTTTTGAGAATGGAGCAGGTCATAGAAAGTCATTGTAGTATAGGTACACAGATTTTTTTTCTTTAAATATATTAGAAGAGGGAGATAGTAATTTTAAATAGGAGATATTTTCTGTCTTTTAGTTCATATATTGTCCACAGAAAAAAATGTTTAGTTAGTATTACACTTGGTTTGTTTGTTATGGTGAAGTTAAAATTTGAAATATTGTCTTCGTTTTATTCATTCATAGGATATGGGTATCGCTAGCTGACCAGTATCTATTGCCTGTCCCGAGTTGCTCTTGAGAAGGTGAAGATCTTGGTGAGCTGTCTTCTTGAACCATTGCTGTCCATGTTCTGTAGGTAGGCCCACAGTCTCTTCAGGGAGGGTATTCCAGGCTTTGACCTAGCAACAGTGAAGGAATGGCAATATATTTCCAAGTCAGGATGGTGGTGAATGGCTTGGAGGACAATTGGCAGGTGGTGGTGTTCAGGTGTCTGCTGCTGCCCTTGTCCTTCTAGGTGGAAGTGGTCCTGGCTTTGCAAGGTGCGGTCTAAGGAGCATTGGTGAATATCTGCAATGCATCTTGTAGATAGTACTCACTGCTTCTACTGAGCTACAGTGGTTGAGGGAATGGATACTTGGATGTGATGCCAATCAAGCAGCAATTTTGATTTTTTTTATCTTTCAGTGACTTCTTGGAAATTTGAATTATTTTATTTTTTTATTTTAAAGTATTGGTCCCTATTGGGGATTATAAAACCTTATATTTAGACAAGGTTTTCAATACCTCAGCATGCCATGAAATGATTTATACCCAAGATGTATTAACGTTTCAAGCTACTGTTGTAAATTAGGAGGCCAGGAGATAATAGATAAAGCATCATTTTCTCCCAATGCCAGCTGTAGATAAATCTCAGGCAGGGAAGTTGAAGATAATTTGATGTTGTAAAGAGTCACATTGGCCAATTCTGAACATATTGTAGCCAGCAAACAAACTGAAGGGATTGCTCAAATTATCTGTGCTCATTTAACCTGTATGTGACTTTTCAATGCAAGTTGCTAAAAGTAGGAGATTGAAATGACATGGTCCTCTCTCAGGAAACCTGAAATATGCATGAACAGAGCAAGGAATTGTAAATCTCCAATCAGAATGAAAGATTGAGGATTGACCAAGACAGAATTTGAACAGAACATGTAAACTAGAAAAGTGAATGTCAATTCAGGTGCAGAAAGTGAAACAAAAGGAGAAAAAGCAACATTTGATTAAGAGAGAGACAATAGACAATAGACAATGGATGCAGGAGTAGGCCATTCAGCCCTTCGAGCCTGCACCACCATTCAATATGATCATGGCTGATCATTCCCAATCAGTATCCTGTTCCAGCCTTATCTCCATAACCCTTGACTCCACTATCTTTAAGAGCTCTATCCAATTCTTTCTTAAATGAATCCAGAGACTGGGCCTCCACTGCCCTCTGGGGCAGAGCATTCCACACAGCCACCACTCTCTGGGTGAAGTAGTTTCTCCTCATCTCTGTCCTAAATGGTCTACCCCGTATTTTTAAGTTGTGTCCTCTGGTTCGGCACTCCCCCATCAGCGGAAATATGTTTCCTCCTGCCAGAGTGTCCAATCCTTTCATAATCCTATACGTTTCAATCAGATCCCCTCTCAGTCTTCTAAACTCAAGGGTATACAAGCCCAGTCGCTTCAGTCTTTCCGTGTAAGGCAATCCTGCCATTCCAGGAATTGACCTCGTGAACCTACGCTGCACTCCCTCAATAGCCAGAATGTCTTTCCTCAAATTTGGAGACCAGAACTGTACACAGTACTCCAGGTGTGGTCTCACCAGGACCCTGTACAGCTGCAGAAGCACCTCTTTGCTTCTATACTCAATCCCTCTTGTTATGAAGGCCAGCATGCTATTAGCCTTCTTCACGACCTGCTGTACCTGCATGCTTGCCTTCATTGACTGGTGGACAAGAACACCCAGATCTCTCTGAACAGCCCCTTTACCTAATTTGATGCCATTGAGGTAGTAATCTGCCTTCCTGTTCTTGCCACCAAAGTGGATAACCATACATTTATCCACATTAAACTGCATCTGCCATGCATCTGCCCACTCACCCAACTTGTCCAGGTCACCCTGTAATCTCCTAACATCCTCGTCACATTTCACCCTACCACCCAGCTTTGTATCATCAGCAAATTTGCTAATGTTATTGCTGATACCATCTTCTATATCATTTACATATATTGTAAAAAGCTGCGGTCCCAGCACGGATCCCTGCGGTACCACACTGGTCACTGCCTGCCATTCCGAAATGGAGCCGTTAATCACTACCCTTTGTTTCCTATTAGCCAACCAATTCTCTATCCAATCTAGTACTTTGCCCCCAATACCGTGCGCCCTAATTTTACTCACTAACCTCTTGTGTGGGACTTTATCAAAAGCTTTCTGAAAGTCCAGGTACACTACATCTACTGGATCTCCCTCGTCCATCTTCCGAGTTACATCCTCAAAAAATTCAAGAAGATTAGTCAAGCATGATTTCCCCTTCATAAATCCATGCTGACTCTGTCCTATCCTGTTACTATTATCCAGATGTGCCGTAATTTCATCCTTTATAATAGACTCCAGCATCTTTCCCACCACTGAGGTCAGACTAACTGGTCTATAATTTCCTGCTTTCTCCCGCCCACCCTTCTTAAAAAGTGGCACAACATTAGCCGCCCTCCAATCCTCAGGAACCGACCCCGATTCTATTGAACTCTGGAAAATAATCACCAGCGCATCCACGATTTCCCGAGCCACCTCCTTCAGTACCCTGGGATGCAGGCCATCAGGTCCCGGAGACTTATCAACCTTCAGACCTAACAGTCTCTCCAACACCAAATCCTGGCAAATATAAATTCCCTTAAGTTCAAGTCCTTCAGCCACTGTTACCTCAGGGAGATTGCTTGTGTCTTCCCCAGTGAACACAGATCTGAAGTACCCATTTAATTCCTCTGCCATTTCTTTGTTCCCAGTAATATATTCCCCTGTGTCTGTCTTCAAGGGCCCAATTTTTGTCCTAACCATTTTTTTGCCTTGGACATACCTAAAAAAGCTTTTATTATCCTCCTTTATATTCTTGGCCAGTTTACCTTCGTAGCTCATTTTTTCTCTGCGTATTTCCTTCTTACTAATCCTCTGTTGTTCTTTAAAAGCTTCCCAGTCCTCAGTTTTCCCACTTATCTTTGCTAAGTTATACTTTTTCTCTTTTAACTTTATATGTTTCTTTACTTCCCTCGTCAGCCACGCCCGCCCATGTCTCCTCCTGAGAAATAAGTTTTAGAAAGAGAAAGGAAATTTTTTAAACAAAGTTCCAACCACAATTTAGGATTGCTTTTTAGTGCCAAACAGAATATTAGAAATTAGTACCCATTATGTTATTTGAAATATTTCATGGATTGTAACGGACAGGTCCTAACTTTCTGTCATAAAAAAGCAAATAAATATTGGAGATATTCAGTAGATCAGGCAATATCTATGAAGAGAAACAGAGTTAGCTTCCTTTGCTCACTTAATTAACCTAACAATGTGGTGAAAGTGAGGACTGCAGATGCTGGAAATTAGAGTCGAGAGTGTGGTGCTGGAAAAGCACAGCAGGTCAGGCAGCATCTGAGGAGCAGGAAAATCGATGTTTCGGGCAATCCTGATGAAGGCCTGTGGCAAATCATCTTTCTATTTGCCATGCAAATACAGGAAACAAAGAGACCTTGGAGTGCAGGTTCATTGTTGTTTGAAAGTGGAGTCCCAAGTAGATAGGATAGTGAAGAAAGCATTCGGTATGCTTGTCTTTATTGGTCAGTGTATTGAGTATAAGTGTTGGGAGGTCATGTACAGGACATTGGTTAGGCCAGTGTTGGAATACTGCATACAGTTCTGGTCTCCCTGATATATGAATTTACAAGGATGTTACCTGGATTGGATGGTTTGAGCTATCAGGAGAGGCTGAATATAGGCTGGGGCTATTTTCACTGGAGGATCAGAGGCTGAGGAGTGACCATACAAAATTTATAAAATCATGAGGGGCATGGATAAGATAAGGAAACATGGTATTTTCCCCAGGGTGGGTGACTCCAAAACTTGAGTGCATAGGTTTAAGATGAGAGGAGAAAGTTTTAAAAGGGACTTAAAAGACAACTTTTTCATGCAGAGGGTGGTGGGTGTATGGAATGAGCTGCCAGAGGAAGTGGTGGAGGTGAGTACAATTAAGCATTTAAAAAGTATCTGGATGGGTATATGAGTAGGGAACGTTTAAAAGAATATGGGCCAAAAGCTGGCAAATGAGACTAGGTTTATTTAGGATACCTGGTTGGCATGGATGAGATTGTCCAAAGGGTCTGTCTCCATGCTGGATATGTCTATGACTATGACTAACTTCACACCATTCTGTGTTTTCCATTGATGAATCAGACTGAGAGATTATGGCCTTTATATCACTACTTTTGGCTCAAATTCCAATCATGACATCTTCAGAAACATGAAGGCATACCTGAAATCCAACAGTTTCTCTTAGTTCAGGGTAGCCGAAAGAAGTCAAACCATGCCTCCTTTTCTACAGGTGTAGATGCCATAATCTGTGATTTAATTAGCCACCAGTGTAGGTCACCACAACTTCTGTAAAAGGATAATTATGGAAGAAAAAGTGGGATAGACTGACAGTGAAAGGATGTCAGGCAGGTAGGACACCAGATAGATAAGATGCCATAGAACTAAGTAAGTGTTGGATTGCTTAGGGATGGGGGACAGGGCTTGGTCAGGTCTAGCTGGTATCAGATCTCTTATCTGCATTGAATTAATAATCTAATGACCCAGTTATTGTTCTGGGAACCCAGGTTTGAATGCCAATTGTGGAATTTGAATTCAATTTTTAAAAATCTGAAACAAATAATTTTAATGATGACCTTGAAACCATTGTCAATTGTTGAAAAATACCACCTAGTTCACGAATATCCTTTAGAGAAGGAAGTTGCCATTATTTTCTGGTCTGCCCTACATGAGTCCCCAATACCACAATGATATTATCAACTTTTAAGTGGCTTCTGAAGTGTCTAGCAAGCTTTAGAGTTTTACCATCTACAAGGAACAGCACAGGCATTTAGTAAAGCCACTTAGACAGTCCTTCCAAGGACAAGGTTAGATTTCATGGAATACAGGGAGAACTAGCCATTTGGATATAGAACTGGCTCAAAGTGTGGTGATGGAGGGTTGTTTTTCAGACTGGAGGCCTGTAACCAGTGGAGTGCCACAAGGATTGGTACTGGGTCCTCTACTTTTTGTCATTTAATTAAATGATTTGGATGCGAGCATAAGAGGTACAGTTAGTAAGTTTGCAGATGACACCAAAATTGGAGGTGTAGTGGACAGCGAAGAGGGTTACCTCAGAATACAACAAGATCTTGACCAGATGGGCCAATGGGCTGAGAAGTGGCAGATGGAGTTTAATTCAGATAATTGCGAGATGCTGCGTTTTGGGAAAGCAAATCTTAGCAGGACTTATACACTAGGGACTTATACACTAAGGTCCTAGGGAGTGTTGCTGAACAAAGAGACCTTGAAGTGCAGGTTCATAGCTCCTTGAAAGTGGAGTCACAGGTAGATAGGATAGTGAAGAAGGCGTTTGGTATGCTTTCCTTTATTAGTCAGAGTATTGAGTACAGGAGTTGGGAGGTAATGTTGCGGCTGTACAGGACATTGGTTACGCCACTGTTGAAATATTGCATGCAATTCTGGTCTCCTTCCATCGGAAAGATGTTGTGAAACTTGAAAGGGTTCAGAAAAGATTTACAAGGATGTTGCCGGGGTTGGAGGATTTGAGCTATAGGGAGAGGTTGAACAGGCTGGGGCTGTTTTCCCTGGAGCGTCGGAGGCTGATGGGTGACCTTATAGAGGTTTACAAAATTATGAGGGGCATGGATAGGATAAATAGACAAAGTCTTTTCCCTGGGGTCGGGGAGTCCATAACTAGAGGGCATAGGTTTGGGGTAAGAGGGGAAAGATATAAAAGAGACCTAAGGGGGCTACTGTTTCATGCAGAGGGTGGTACGTGTATGGAATGAGCTGCCAGAGGATGTGGTGGAGGCTGGTACAATTGCAACATTTAAGAGGCATTTGGATGGGTATATGAATAGGAAGGGTTTGGAGGGATATGGGCCAGGTGCTGGCAGGTGGGACTAGATTGGGTTGGGATATCTGGTCGGCATGGACAGGTTGGACCGAAGGGTCTGTTTCCATGCTGTATATCTCAATGAATCTATGACTCTATATGTGGGATTACCATCACTTGAAACTTCCCCTCACCATCCTGACTTGAAATATGTTACCGTTCCTTCACTGTTGTTCAGTCAAAATCCAAGAAAACCCTTCCTAATGGTATTGTGGATCCATTTCACCATACATTAAATGGTTTGTAACAATTCAAGAAGACAGCTCACAACATCCTTCTCAAATGCAACTCGGGATGGGCAATAAATGGCGAAAGTGAGGACTGCAGATGCTGGAGATTAGAGTCAAGATTAGAGTGGTGCTGGAAAAGCACACAGGTCAGGCAGCATCCGAGGAACAGGAAAATTGACATTTCGGGCAGGAGCCCTTCATCAGGAATGAAACTGGAAGCCTCAGGGGTGGAGAGATAAATGGGAGGGGGTGGGTTTGTGAAGAAGATCATTAAGAGTGCAATAGGTGAATGGAGGAAGGGGTAAAGGTGATAGGTCGGAGAGGAGGGTAGAGCAGATAGGTGGGAAGGAAGATTGACAGGTGGGACAGTTCATGAGGATGGTGCTGAGCTGTAAGTTTGGAACTGAAGTAAGGTTGGGGGAGAAGAAATGAGGAAACTGGTGAAGTCCACATTGATGCCCTGGGGTTGAAGGGCTTTGAGGCAGAAGATGAGGCGTTCTTCCTCCAGGCATCGGGTGGTGAGGGAGTGGCAGTGAAGAAGGCCCAGGACCTGCATGTCCTCGGCAGAGTGGGTGTGGTAGTTGAAATGTTTGGCCACGGGGTGGTGGGGTTGATTGGTGCGGGTGTCCCAGAGATGTTCCCTGAAGCGCTCTGTGAGAAGGCGTCCAGTCTCCCCAATGTAAAGGAGACCGCATCGGGAGCAACGGATGCAATAAATGATATTTGTGGAAGTGCAGGTGAAACTTTGATGGATATGGAAGCATAGCCAGCGATACCTACATCCCATGAATGAATAAAAAAACTTAACTTGCCACTTTTTTACCCACTCCACCAGTTTGTTAATTTGAATTGTCTTTTGAAGTTTTATACTGTCCTCCTCACAGTTTACAATGCTCCCAAATTTTGGTGATATCTGCAGACTTTGGAATTGTGCCCTGCACAGTGAGATCAAAATCATTTATATATGTCAGAAAGAGTGAGGGGCTCAAATTCAACCCCTGAGGACTTCTACTAGAAATAGTCCACTAGCCTGAAAAATACCCATTGCTCTCTGTTTCTTGTCCCTCAGCAAATTTTCTATCCACAATGTTACCATCCTTTTATTCCATGACCTATAACTTTTCTTTCAACTCTGTTGTGTGTCACTGTATCAAGCAGCTTTTGGCAGTCCATGTGCACTACATCAATGGTCTTGCTGTCATCAGCCTCTTCTGATACCTCATTTAAAAAAAAGTTAGAAATGACTTTTTCTTAAAAGATCCTTGCTGATTCTTCTAAATCAGGCAACATTTTTCCATGCAACTATTAATTCTATCCTGAAAAATTGTTTCTAAAAGTTTCCTCATCACTGAAATTAAACTGACTGGTCTGCATTTGCTGAGCCTGGCTTGACAGCCTTTGGTGAACAAGGGCATAATGTTTGCAATTCTCCAGTCCTCTAGCATCACTCCCGAATGCAGGAAAGATTAAAAAAAATATTGCTAATGCCTCTCACTTACTTCAATAACCTTGGATGAATCTCATCCAGTCCTGGTGCCTTTCCAACTTTAAGTACCACTAGCTTATCCAATACTGCCACCTTATCAATATTGTGATGAGTTTCCACCTTAGTTGCCATGGTCTGGGAAACACCTGACTTGTTAGTAAAATCAAGAGCAAAGCATTCATTTAACACCTCAGCTCTTGCCTCGTAGTGGTATCTAATCAGGACTATTCCTGCTTTTGATTTGCCTTTCAAACACTTCAGAATTTCTTGTATATTAAAGTCATACAGCATGGAAACAGACCCTTTGGTCAAACAGACCATTTGTGTCAAAATACTCCAGTTTTATTAACAGTACTCTGCAGTTGCACAATGCAATATAACTTAATTTTAAATTTCATTATTTCTCCCTTACTCCAACTCCACCTGTTTGGTAGACAATCTGTCTACTATAATCCCAAACTAAACTAGTCCCACCTGCCTGTGTTCGTCCGATATCCTTTCAAACATTTCTTATTTATCTATTTCTATTTATCTACTTATCCAGAAGTCTTTCAAATGTTGTACCTGCATCTATCACTTCCTCTGGAAGTTCATTCAACACATGAACCACTCTTTGTGTAAAAAAAAATGCCCTCATGTCATTTTTAAATCTTTCTCCTCTCACTTTCAAAAATATGTCCTCTCATCTTGAAATCCCCAGCCCGAGGGAAAAGACACCTGCCATTCACCTTATCTATACCCCTCATGATTTTATAAGGTCACTCCTCAACCTCCAATGTTAGCTGCCAGTCTTCTTCATAATCCTTCTTTGCTTCTTGTATTTGCTTCTTCACTTCCCTTCTGAACATTCTATTTTCAGCGTGGTTAATATATCTTGATTGTGCCAAACCTTCTACTCTTTAATGGTAGTCCATTGTTCAACTACTGTTTTCCAGCCAACTTTTGGTTCCAGTCTGTCTGGCTCAGCTCTGTTCTTGCCCTATTGAAATTGGCTGCCTGCTCGTTGATTATTCTTAATCTGGATTGACAAATGTCATTTTCTACTGTTATCACAAAACTTATGATTTCATTATCATTTTCCCCAAAATGTTCCTCCTCTGTCCCTTGATCTATTTTGCCCAACTCATTCCCAGTAACCAGGTTGACAGTGCCTACTTTCTTGTTGGCTGGTTACACACTGCTGCAGGAAATTCTCTTGAGTTGCATCTAGGAATACTTGTTCCTCAATGTCCCTTCACTCTTACTATCCCAGTCTAAATACAGGTAATGAAAGTGCGCCACTGTGTAATTTCTTTGCAGATTCCTTCCCCTATATCCTTTCCAAAACAAGAGAAAACAACATGGAATGATATAAGAGGAGGATTTAAAATTATAAAAGGCAAGGACAGTGAAATCAGATTTCTTGCCTTAGATTTCTCCATTGTTGGAGAAGAACCAAGCCCAGTCTGTCATTTTCTGGTGTCCAGATAGCACACTTCTAGCAGGGGTCACTCAGTAAATGTTTAAGGATGAATGGAGTGCGGCTCAAGCAGGCAGTTTTTTTTCCTGGATGGTATTGAGCATCTTGACTGATGTACTGTACCCATCCAGTCAAGTGTAGATGCAGTTGCATCCTTTTTGTTCCTTAACTCCAGCCAAATTGATAGTTGCCTTGAACTCTCTGAAGCATTGTCTTTCTCCAGAAGTGTTATGCTTTCCTTAAAAAAGAGTGCCACCCTTTCTCTTTTTCTCTTTCCCATCTTTTCTGAATACATTCTAATCAGGAATATTTAACCCTCAGCCTTGTCCTTCCTTGAGCCAGGTCTATGTTATCAACACGTCATAATCCCACATGACAATCTGTGTCAAAATATTCCAATTTTATTAACAGCACTCTGCATTCGCACAATGCAGTATAACTTAATTTTACATTTCATTATTTCTCCCTTACACCAACTCCACTTGTTCACATTCTAATCTCCATTTTAGCACTATCTGCCTGTTTCAGCTTTTCATGGATATGAATACATTAATTGGTTTTATGCAAATTTATCTGTCAGTGGGACTTGTGGAATTGTTCCTTTGGGGAAAGGTAGGTTCGGGATTGAGGTGTGATTTTTTCCCTTTTTTTCAATTTTCAAATGACCTGATTTCGGTATTTAATAATTTGCTCTGTTGTCTGATTCTAATTCTCTGCTCTCACTTTGTGTTCAGTTTGTTTTTGCATTTGTGGTGATCACTTTGCTTCTTCATTGTATCCAGGGGACAGCCAATAGTCTACAAACATAGACAAGGAAATTTGATGAGTGACATTAATCATCAATAACAGTATAATAGGTTGCAACTCCAGACTAAAGGCTGTCAGGTTAATCTATTTGGGAGCACAAAATTCACTATTTTTCCTGCAAAATGTACTTTCAAGCACACTTGGATGTTTTAAAACATCTGCATTAGACTTATTTTCTAGCACATTAGAATGACCTGTTCTTACAGGATCAAAGAAGTTAGTCAATACTCTCAGTGATAACAGCAGATGAATGTTTAACGGGTTGGTGTAATACTTACCTGTCTGTGTTATCCTACCTCTTATAAATAGATCAATGTATCTGTAAAAATAGCAAATGTAGAATCATCATAGCAATCTGTTATTCTCACAGTTGTTATTTATATCACCAGTAATTTCCAGTTTTACACTTTTAAAATAGAAAGTATTTGAAATACTTCACAGATTGATCAGAAGAACAGACAGATTAATGTGTAGTTGTAACCTGCTTTAGTACACTATTCTTGAGCTTTCTTCAATAATTGTGACTCAGACGTAGCACAGAAAGTATTGAAGAAGTTGCTTGTCTAAAAAAAAGTCCAGTCTCCCACTTGCCTCTGGATTGTTAAAGGAACGAGGACAGGGGCAGTGACATCCTATGGCAGTTTTAGTTTGTCAGTGTAGATACCAGCTGCTTGGAACAAAAGATGTTGATTCATCAGGAAATATAACGGAGCTGAATTTCCCCCTTCTCCAAACTTCTTGAATTTTGAGTTCCCAGTTATTTAAATAAGCCAGCCATCTCACTTGGATCGGACATCATGTCTGCAAGTCATGGGGGAGACAGAGGAGGGGAAGGGGTGGAATCAGATGCTGTTGCCAATTTCCATTAATATATTATGCACTGACAATTTCTGAAAATGCAAAGCAAAGTGACTGCCATTATAAATAAAAAAGCTTAAAGCTGTTTGAAGCATGTGGAAACTTAAAATAGAATGTACACTGTATAAGTTTGACATAGCATCCAAATCCTATGATTTTTTTCTTCCAAAAGAAGGTAACATGATGCATTTCACTTTCTGGTGTCAGATAGGATTGATTATGGTCCATTCTAAAGACATTTGAAAACTTGTAAATAATGTGGGCAGCTTAAAGGAACAAGTCCTAGTGTGATACGTTTTGCTTACTGCTTGATGAACATTGGAATCCTATCACACCCCCATTCTCTTCTTTAATTCAAACAAAAGCCACAATAAGATAAATGTTCACTCATGATTTGAGATTGTGAACCTTCCCTATTTGCTGGAACCCTTCTGTAAGTTTTTGGGAGAGGCAGTGACAAAGTAATGTCCATAAAATAACAATCCAGGATCCCTCAACTTATATTATGGAGACAGACACTTGAATCCTACCATGGCAGATGGTGAAATTTTAATTCAATAAAAATCTGGATTTAAAAAAAAAGCTCAATGATGATTATGTGATAACTGCTGGTTGTTCTAAAATCTTATCTGCTTTCCAGAAGAGAAAAATGTTGGAAATGGATGCACTGTACCTCTATTTTGAAGTACTGTATGCAAGATGGATCAGTATGTGTCATTCACAGGTTTTACTGGTCTTTCTTTCTGAATCACCAATGTCTGCCATTCTTACATGGTCTGGTCTACATGCGATTCCAAACCCATAATAATATGGTTGATTCTTAACTAACTTTGGAGTAATTAGGGATTGGCAATAGGTGGAGATAGTGGGAGATATGTTGCAGAAATTCACCAAAGCTCCTTAGACAGCACCTTCCAAATCCATAAAAACCTCCATCTTTAAGGGCATAGATAGCAGATACATGGGAACATCATCACCTGCAAGTTTCCTATCAAGCCATTCACCATCCTGACTGGAAATATGTCACCATTGCTTCTCTGTCGCTGGGTCAAAATCTTGAAATTTCCTCCCTAAGGGCATTGTGGATCAACCTAAAGCAAGTGGACTGCAGTGGTTCAAAAAGGCAATTCACTACCACCTTCTCAAGGACAATCAGAGTCAGGCAATAAAAGACTGGCCAGCCAGCAACATCCACGTTCCATTGATTAATTTTTAAAAATAAGTAAATGTTAGCTACTACATAATTTTGATTCCAGGTTTTGTTTAGTTTTTTAAAATAAAAATCATTCATGTGATATATTAGTCATCTCTCAAAACTCAGTGTTGCCTTTGTCATATGGTTGTAAAATTCAGGTCCCACTCTATGTTCTATTGAACAAAGTCTAGACTCAATTATCTCTGCACAACTGCGGGAGTGCTGCTATATCAAAGATCCAGTTTTTGGGAAAGATGTTAAAACCAAGTTATCTGCTATCTCAAATGGATATAAAAGATTGCATGGGATTACTCAAAAAGGAGTGGGGAAGGTTTTCCTGATGTCTTAGTCAATATTTATCCTTTGGCCAAATCAATAAAGCAGATTATTTGACCACCATTTGCAGTTTTTAGGAGTTTACTCTGTGCAAATTTCTGCATTACCACAGAGACTAAATTTCATAAACTACTTTAAAGGCAGTAAACTACTTTAGGATATAGGGAGAGGTGGTGCACATCTATCTTTAGAGAGCTAAAATGACTGAAAAAGCAAGACCTATGTGATACTTCATACATATTAACTTCCACCTAGCCGTATATCACCAGTTTGTATAGTTAATAGTCTAATTCAATGTTTCACCAGTAGGTGACTCTACCAGTTTATGAAACATTTCTCACATTTTCGGAAGTTATAAAGATTGGAGCTGCAACATTGATTTTTGTCCAAAACTAAAAAAAGGTTAACGGAAGGCTGCTATAACTCAGGATCACAGTTACACATATAAATAGTATGAAAAGATTGATCCAGTGAAGTTTTCCAATGGAGATAGAGTAGACCAAATGTAACTAACCTACAGAAGACATCACAGAAACACAAGGATGCTGCATGGCAGGATGAAATACAATACAAACACAACAAACTTAAAAAATTGTGATTGATTTTATTAAAACAAGAGAAAACAATATGTAATGATATAATAGGAGGCTTTAAAATTACAAAGGGCTAGCCTAGTTAAATCAGATTTCTTGTCTTAGGTTTCTCCATTGTTGGAGGAGAACCAAGCCCAATCTGTCATTTCCTGGTATCCAGATAGCACACTTCCAGTAGGGGCCGCTCAGTTAATGATTAAGGGTGAATGGGGTACTGCTCAAGCCGGCAGTTTTTTCCAGGATGGTATTGAGCGTCTTGTATTGTACCCATCCAGTCAAGTGTAGATTATCATTCCTGACTACTGCCTTTTAGATGGTGGACAAGCTTAATAAAATCAGGAAATGAGATACTTGCTGCTCTAATTCTCAGCTTCTAATGTGCATTATAAATCTAAAACACACTTTGCATCATTCTTACTCTGAAATCATCTTATACCTTATGATTCCTTATTCTAGTGCTGTCTGTTTTTTTCTGATCTTTTATATTTATTCGTTTCCCCTCTAATGAGACATCCAAATCAGTTCTTACCCTAAGAACTATATCTAAGTTCTTGTGGAGAATATTCAATGTTTTGGCATCAGTCACTTTCTGTGGGAGAACTCCACAAGCTCACCATTCTCTGGATAAAGAGATTTCTCCAAATTTCGGTACTGTATCTTTAGATTGTGGCCCCTGGTTCCAGACTTTGATCATTGGAAATACCCTTCCTTCATTTACTCTGTCTTGTCCTGTTAGGATTCCATATGTTTCTATGACATTCCTCCTCGATCTTCGAAGCGACAGTGAGTACAGTCCTAAGTGATCCAGCCTCTCATCTTACCTTTTTTCCTGACTCTGACGCATTTGGTGGTCTATTCTTAGGTTTGCAGATTCTATTTCTTCCTGCTACACTCTAGTTTACATTAATTGTGTCACTACCCTGCAATATTACCTCATCCTTTCTCATTAATCTATCCTGATGCAGTTCAGTTGAAAGTCATCCCAGTGGTACAGTTCCCTCGTTCCTCAATAATTTTACCAGTGTTCCATAAAACAAAACCCATTTCTCCCATCCCAAGCTTTAAACCACATATTTGTAACTCTGATCCTACATCAGGAATGTGATGGAATAGTCACCACTTGCCTGGAGGGGGTGCAGCTCCAACAAGACTCAAGAAACTTGACACCATCTCGGACAAAGCAGCGTCTTGACTGGCACCCCATCCACCCTTCAACATTCACTTCCTTCGCCACTGACACGAAGTGACAGCAGTCCATCCAATCTACAGGGTAATTCAATAGTGCTTCTTTGATAACATTTTCTAAATCTGTGACCTTTACTACTTAGAAGGACAGGACTATGGAACAACACCTGCAGGATTGCCTCCAGGTCAAAGGCCATTCTGAATGGAACACGGTCACTGGATCAAAACACCCTCAAACTTCTTTCCAAACTACATTGTTTGTGTACCTACACCAGAAGCACTGCTCACTAAGAAGGCGTCTTACCCTCACCTTCTCCAAGGCAATTATGGATGGCAGTAAATAATGGCTTAACTTGTTACACCCACAGAATCTAGATTCCAGCATCTGCAGTCATTGTTTTTACCTTGTTACATCTACATCCCATTAATTAATGAAAAAAATCTCCTATGCCATTTTGCTCTGGTAGTTAATCCACTGTGGATCTTTTTAAAGATTAGCTCATTGCTGATTCATCTGGCATGGAAGCTGACTGACACTACAGATGTCCTGGGTGACAGGTTGGAAGGAATTGTGTTTTCTAGTCCATTGCAATATAGAGAAGTTTCTCGCTGGGCTTCTGACTGGGGCTTTTTGCCAGCTTTCCCGCTATTATATGTGGACTTAAAAATAAACTTTTGATTTACATATTCACAAACTTGGTTCATTGTATGTGATAACCATTATAGGTCCAGCAGGTGTATTGTTGTTAGTTCATGAAGGTGGAGAGGCACTTGTCAAATGGATATTGGGCAGAATGTGAATGTATGGAGGATTTCACATATCCATAGTGATACTTTATAACCACAAACATCTGAAGAACTGGATTGTATTGAATATGGACCAAACAACAAGCCATTCAGCTTGACTGATGCACGCAACTGCTTAGACTCTGAGTGGAGTGTTTTCTCGACCGAATCTACAATTGTGACCCTGTATCTCCGCACCTCCCCCTTCCCCGCCCTCAAACTGCAGCCATTGGAAATCAGAAACAAAATATAGAAATTGTTCGAGAAACTCAGCAGCACCTGTATACACAAAGCAATGACCCTTCTACAGAATATTGCCTAATTCTGAAAACAACAAATCCTGGAGATCACAGCGTGCCAGACAGCATCCCTGGAGGGTGATGAAACGTCGTATCGACCAGCTGTGATCTCCAGCATTTGCTGTTTTCAGCACAGATTCCAGCATCTGCAATAATTTGTTCTTACTGTGTTTTCTCTCCACAAATGTTGCCACACCTGTTGAGTTTCTGCAGCAACTTCTGTTATTGTTTCTGATTTCCAGCATCTGCAATTCTTTGAGTCCCCCCAAAATTCTTATTTAGCTATTTTATAAAGAAAAGGGCTAACTTCATCTGATTTAATGGAGCCATCAGGGCGGTTTCCCCTCGGAAACGTCGCTGTAGGACGTAAACACTGCTGGAGGAAGCACAAATAGAGGGCAGATATCTGAACATGCGCGCCAATAGCGTTGGAGTGAGCTGGGGCCGAATGGATTCACAAGGAAGTCAATGCAGGGAGAATGCATTCCAATAGCAGTCTGCGGTGCTGAATGGGAAATGTAGTAATCTCCCTTTCTGGCATAGGAAGGGGAACGGGGAAAACAGGGTATAGTGTTAAATGGACTACAATTCCCAGAGGTGACCGCGGCACGAAGGCGGGGTTAGGCAGGCAGACGGACGTGTCTTGTGACAAATTGGGGGAAAGGGGTGAGTGGAGCGGTTTGGCCTGAGGGTGAGTAGTGTTGCAGATGGTAATGGAATGTTCAGATGTTACACGGTGTTCCATGGGAGTCTCTGGATTCTGATTTGGAACGTTGAATTATTACACTGCTTTCCACAGGAGTCTCTGGATTCCAATTTGGAATGTCTGGGATGGTTGCGGCGATCGAGGGCCGGGTTCACAGCGCGGTTACTTGATAAAGGACTTGAGTGTGTATGTCTGCTGAGCGTGATGTTTCCAGTATGTTTCTCCTTAAACCAGCTATCCCCACCTCCCAACAAACACACAATTATTGCGCATCAGCAGCAGTAAGAGCAGGGGAGAGGGAGGCAGGGATAGGATTCATTGCATCTTCGTCCAGCCGCTCCTCGATTGTGAGAACTGTTTTTGCTCCTTAAACTACTGATTGATCCGTTTCGGATTTATCCCATTTTCTGCTCCAAAACGGGTCTAGTCCTAGGGCAAGCTACATGGCCTGACTGACATCTCTCCCAGTTCGTACGATAAAATCGTGGCACGGACATGACAGACTTTTTTTTATTATGATGAGAGGAGGAGAAGGCGGATGTTTGTATCAGTGTGTGATTGTCATCTGTGATAGCATCATATGACTCAATACTTCATCTCTCCACACAAAAAATAAGTTCAAACTGCAGTAACAAAAACACCCATTGTGTGACATTTTTATGGAATTAATAGTATGTTTGAAATCGGGACACACGGGCAGCAAAGAATGGCTCAAGATAAGAGTGCTACTTAAGACCACTTTACACTTTGTTTCCTAGAATAAATAAATGTGAATCTCTTATTTATTAGCACTTGGTGTTTATATTTTGTTGTCATTGAAATGACATGCACGTTTTCAATGTGGTTAATTGAATTACATCAGTGGAAGGAGATAAAATGCACTTTGACTTTGGGCCACATGGTACTGCTGTGAGTCATTTTTCAATCCATTGTAGCTCAGAGTCAAAGGTCGTCATCCCTTTAGTCCTTAGCCTTATCAGTTGTTACCTTATTATTTCATCCAATGGTTAATGCTTAGTTCCTCAACTAATTAGGGGTGGCATGGTGGCTCAGTGGTTAGCACTGCTGCCTCAAGGCTGGAAAACTCCACACAGACATTCTCCCCGTGTCTGAGAGGACGAGAAAGTGGATATTTGTATCGGTGTGTGATTGTCATCTGTGACAACATCATATGACTCAATACTTCATCTCTCCACCCAAAAAATAAGTTTGAACTGCAGTAACAAAAACACCCATTATTGTGAATTTTTTTTTCATCCAAAGATGTGCAGGTCAAGCGTGATTTTCTTCCAATGAGGAGTTGCACAAGAATGCAACCATTGCATTAAAGAACTACCTGTATATAGTTGCTCTTGATCAGTAATTGTTTAACTTTTAGCAAATGAGTTGTAAAGTGCTGTAAGAGGCCATTGTAAATCCAGCCTTATTGTACTCTGGGGAATCCAAAATAATGCACTCAAGGATTGAAGAACTAACCAGAAAGCTAACAGACTTAAACCCTTTAACAAGTTTTATTGAAATTGCTACAGTGAAGAGAGATATTTGGCAGATTGTATGTAGATGTGATCAAAATAAGTAATGCTGTACATCAGTGTTTAGAGGTAGAAACTCTTACATCTTTCAAGGATAAATATTTAAAGCACCAGATGTTTCACCACACTAGAGAGATGCAGTCCAGTGGGAATAGTTCAGATTTGTATTGGCAAATAACCTGCACAAACATTATTCTTCTGAACTGTAAAGGTTTATGGGACATACTTATTTGGTTGCAGGCACTTAGTGAATTAATACACTTGCTGTTCGATAAGATACCTTTTTTGAGTTGGGTTGTCATTGGTCTATTAACGAAAATAATGCTTCCTGCATTTAACTGGTTTCCTGTGTCTCCATCTTGGTACTGAAATAATTGGTCCAAATTGTCTTGTTTATTACATGTAGCATCCATGTCACTACAGTTCTAAGCCTGTGATGTTCTTCTGCTCTGTTTCCTCATTTAGCAATGATTAATCATTGCTCCTTGCTAATCATTGCTGATTAATCATTGCTCCTTGCTAATGTTAGGTTCACTTCTTGAGATTCTTACACATTTGATGCAACTGCAATACGCCAACTTCTATGAACAGCCACAATTTATTGCAGCAAGTACGAGCTTTTGGAGGATCACTTAAAACTCTTTGCGAGGCTGTCTGAACAAGGGAACCGTTCTCCTTTTTGTACGGTATTTTATATCACAGTCAGTCATGCATGCAAGAGACAAACTCCTGTCATTCCCCCATAGTCACATGCCGCCCAAACACAATGTAAAGTGATTTAGGTTGTCACATCCTGCCTG
This sequence comes from Chiloscyllium punctatum, assembly GCF_047496795.1. Lineage (NCBI taxonomy): Eukaryota > Metazoa > Chordata > Chondrichthyes > Orectolobiformes > Hemiscylliidae > Chiloscyllium > Chiloscyllium punctatum. Next base: position 73,638,804 of record NC_092744.1, on the reverse strand, counting down.
CAAGACAGAGAAACACACACCCTGGGACATCCAATTTCTTGTCAGCAGAACAAATTAGCTGATTAACATCTCACTAATGTACATTTTGCCTCCAAAGGATAATGTTTAACTTGTAAAGTTCTTTACCAGAACCATCCAAAGTTGTTTTAAAGTCCAGCTTTGTTAAGCTACACCCTTGATGTTTGCTATTTCTTGTGTTCCTACTGCTTTTTCTCCTTTTTCAGAATGGCAGGGCTGTATGGTGAAAGCTTTTGGTATCGGGTCGTATTAGATTAAATAAAGTTTGTTTCTCGTTTCCTTCGGTTGGAGAAGGATCGAGATTATTAATGAATTTGGTATCTGAGAGCCAAGTTTGAATCTGAGCTGTTTGAAAGAGAAACTGTGGATAGTTTGATGTTTGAAATCATATTAAGAAGTATAAACTTTGAGCATTTTTGGCTTATTATGTGATACTGTAGGATCAGCTTTCAGGTGATGCATCCTTTGGATACATTGTTTTCTTAGAAAGTCAGATCATTTTTCAGGATGGTCAGGGACCATTCGAGCCCATTTTGCTGACAGAATGTGTCCATTGTGTGGGGATAATGGCACTAGACCTGTCTTGTATTTCACAAGTTATGAGATCAGGCCTGACTAACAGAGGAGCAATTGACTTCACGAAAATCTCTCTTGTGGAGTGGCAGCAGACAAAAGTTGCATATAAAACAATCTACTGGTTGACTGATGTTTACCTATCAGATAATGGGAGAAAGCCATTTAGGCCTTCAACCTGGTTCACTATTCATTCGGACCCAATTTTAAGCACCCACACCTGTCTCAACACTCCCAGATTCCTCTTACCATCATTGATTTGCAAACATTTTTCTCAATTGCCTGTTTTAAATTTTACAGGTGATCTTGCTACACTTCTGTCACTGGTGGTATTCACTTATTAATGCTTCATATCCCCACAATGTGGAAGCAGGCCATTCAGCCTATCAAGTCCACACTGATCCTTCAAAGAGCATCCCACCCAGATCCACTCCACGTTTGCCATGGCTAACCCACCAAGCCTTGAACACTATGGGTAATTTAGCATGGCCAGTCCACCTAACTTACACATCTTTGGACTGTGGGAGGAAGCCAAAGCACCTGGAGAAAACCCACAGACACTCTGCAAACTGCACTCAGATAGTCGTCTGAAGATTGATTCAAATCTGGGTTCCTGATGCTGTGAGGCAGCAGTGTTAACCACTGTGCAACTGTGCTTATTTTGCTTATGTTAATTTTGATGAGTCATGTTCCTGAATCAACATTAGTTTCTTTGCCTACGTCTTTCTCCTCCATAATTACTGATGCATTGCATTTATTCAGTGTGCCTACGATTTGGTTATTTAAATTAATGATTTCACCACCACCAGTTTTTAAGGAGGCCCTGATGCTGTTGACCACCTTATTTGCCAAATGTAAAATGTTTTGTTGATTTTGATATTCCATGCAAGTTACTTGTCATACTCTCTTTTTGCAGTTTGACCTGTTACATCATCCTTTATACCTTTCCCATTCATCCATTTATTTGACAGACTTTGTTTACATTTTCCTTTTTGTTTAATGCTATTGCTTGCCACTTCAGTTGTTCATTTTTTTTCTGTCAGTCCTTTGCTGTTTGAGATATAATCAGCTTCTGTATCATATTGATTGATTTTTTTTGAACAGCTCCCACTGATCATTTATCTATTAAGAAACTTGCTTAGTTTTGCTGTTGATCATTTATTTTGTTGGATTCATGTCCGCTTTACTTGAATCTTAATGGCAGTTTCATCTTTCTTTTTTAAACACTACATTTGAAGGCAATCATAGGATTATTATTGAGAAAAATTCATACATATCTAGACTGTTGGCTAAATTTGATTCATTAATTCCTCAGTCTACTACGCATTCCCCTTGTTGACTCTTGGCCGTGGAATCGTTTTAAAAAACTGTTCTGGGCATATTCAGGCAGTTCATCCGCTCTGATATTTTGAAATTTTTGTTCCAAGCTATATGCAAGTTGAAATTACCTATTAAACCCACTCTGCTTATGATACTATGTTCATACAATTTATCATTGCACAGGTGTGGGGCCTAGTAGACAACTCCCTCTAAAGTGTTAGATCACGTTTTTATTTCCTAAAACCCATAAAAGTTCTCCACTGTTTTTTTTTACATTATATCCTCCATTATTGAAATGATTTCATCCTCTGCCACTCAGGTTGCTGCTTCTCCTCCTCTGCCATTATTCCTGCCTGGTATCTCTTGTTACCACCATGCAGTTCTGTCTCAATAAGGCTATCGTGTCATACCCTCCAGCATGAATTTGCACTTGTGGTCTGTCCAATTTATTCATTATGTACTTTGGTCTTGTGTGAGGGAACTTTAGCTCTAATTTCTTATTCCTCCCTTGTTGCAGCCCCTTTTGGTTTCAATTTTGCTTTCACTGCCATAGGCTCAATCAAGCTGTCACTTTACTCTTTCCCTTTTCATGTTTTTGATCTATCCTGAAACTGCCTATCAGACCAGCAGATCCATGCCAGATGCCATATCACTTGCCCTTCACTCCTCCCTAGAACATCATGACACAAGAACAGCTACGTAAGAATCCTATTCATTGACTACAGTTCAGCCTTCAACACTATTATCTTCTTGAGACTGATTGCTAAACTTAGTGGTCTCAGACTAAACCCCACTCTCTGCAACTGGATCCTCAGTTTCTTAACCCACAGGCCACAATCAGTGAAGACTGGGGACAATATTTCATCCTCACTACACTCAACAGTGGAGCCCCCCTCTTTCCCCCCCCCCCCCCCCCCAAGAGGTGCAAACTCAGCTCCCTATGTACTCACTATATACCCAGGACTGCGTCACCAAATACCAGACTAATGCCATTTACAAGTTTGCTGATGACACCACCATAGTTGGTCGAATCTCAGATGGTGACGAAACAGACTACAGACGGAGGTGGAAGACCTGGAAAAATGGTGCACTGAGAACAACCTAGCTGTCATGCCGGCAAAACCAAGGAACTCGTTGACTTTCGGCAGGATGTTACTCATGCCCCCCTACACGTTAACAGCAAAGAGGTGGAACGAGTGGAGGGTGTTAAGCCCTGGGAGTGGTCATCCACAACAAACTTTCTTGGACCCTTCTTGTGGACGCACTGGTTACAAAGGCCCAACAATGTTGTCTCTTCCTCAGGCATTTGAGAAAATTTAGTATGACAGTGAATACTTTTGCCAACTTTTATAAGTGCACCATCGAGAGCATTCTGTCTGGATGCATCACTACCTGGTATGGCGACTGTACCATTAAAGATCGCAGACTGTTGCAGAGAGTAGTGAACTTGGCTGGACAGTCTCAAAGGCCAACCTCCCATCTATTGAATCCATCTACCCAGGCCCACTGTCAAGGAAAGGCCACCAGCATTCTCAAAGATCCATCCCACCCTGGCAATGTTTTTCTACAACCTCTACCATCAGGGAGAAGGTACAGAAGCCTGATCACGTGCACCGGCCAGTTTCATAAGTTTCTACCCTACTGTCGTTAGAATACTGAATGGACTCTCAAACTCTTAACATTTGCCTGTATCTGTGTTTTTGTTTTTGCCGCTGTTTACCAATTATTTACTTATCTATGCATTTTAACTGTGATCTGCCTGTATTGCTCACAAGACAAAGCTTTTCACTTTGCCTCTGTACATGTGACAGCAAATTTCAATTCAATTCAATTGACTGCCTTTTCCATCTGATCCTTCCTCTCCCTCAGTAATGGTGCCAATGCCCCATAAAATACATCCCCTCTTTTCCACACACTTCAGACAAGTGTTCAAACCTTAATCTGCTTATCGTTCTGCCAGCTTGCATGTACCTTAGGACCTTGTGGCCTACCATTTCAGATTATTTCCTGTTGATTTAATTTTGCTTCTAGTTCCCACACTCTGCAGTTAAGACCACTTTCCCACTCTTTTCTGTGTTGTTGATCTCAACGTAGATCAATTGCATCTCCCCACTGCCCCTCAAGTCCTTCCAAACAGATTTGAGATTTTCTTTACCTACTAAGTGCCAGAATAATGTCAGATGGAGCTCTCTATCTTGCTTAGAAAGATGGTTCTCTGTTCCCTGATTATTGAATCCTGTACAGACTACCACATTATGCATGTATAATGCCTCTGTCTGCGTTTCTGAAGTGCCATGGTTGGCATTGTAGATGTCCTTCTCATAATCTTTTATTTTTATACTCCTACGTAACAAACATGACCTGTCTGTTGAATATGTCTAGTTTCTCTGGATCCTTAATATTTCACTTCCCTCTTACTCTGCACACTAACAATCACACTTGGGGCCATTCTGAAACTATACTAGTCAGTGATATGTGTCCAAAGTCTGGAACAATCTGTCCAGATACAATTTCAACCCTATATCTCTCTCCCTCTCCATCCCATATTAGTGTGTTTCAACTCAATAACTCAGCCAGACAGTTTGAAGTGGTAATCTGCTGCTGCGATTGCGAAGGACAATCTCAGTACTTTCAAACTGTTACATATGAAGAGCCCAGACACAGACCTTGATCTGGCCTAGTGTAGACCAGATAATATATATTTTTTACATTGGCTTTTTACCTTGTAAGTTTTTAAAATTCATACTGGAGTAAAGTAGATTCCACTTTTAAAACTTAGCAAGTTTTGAGAAGATTTGTAGCTCAGGTTGAGATTTTAGATGTAGGTTTGCTCGCTGAGCTGAAAGGTTCATTTCTAGATGTTTCGTTACTCTACTAGGTAACATCTTCAGTGGGCCTCATGCGAAGCAATACTGAAAATTCCTGCTTTCTATTTGTATGTGTGGGTTTCTTTGGGTTGGTGATGCCACTTCCTGTGGTGGTGATATTTCCTGTCGTGAAGTCACTTCCTGTTCTTTTTCTCGGGGGGGGGTGGGGATCTAACTTGATGTGTTTGTTGATAAGAGTTCCGGTTGGGATGCCATACTTCTAGGAATCCTCATGCGTGTCTTTGGCTTATTCTAGGATGGATGTTTTGTCCCAGTCGAAGTGGTGTCCTTCCTCATCCGTATGTGAGGATACTAGTGAGAGAGGGTCATGTCTTTTTGTGGCTATTTGCTGTTCATGTATCCTGGTGGCTAGTTTTCTGCTTGTTTGTTACAGTCCTTGCACGTTATTTTGTAAATGACGTTAGTTTTGCTCATTGTCTGTATAGGGTCTTTCAAGTTCATTAGCTGCTGATTTAGTGTGTTGGTGGGTTTGTGGGCTACCATGATGCCAAGGGGTCTGTATAGTCAGGCAATCATTTCCGAGATTTCTTTGACGTAGGGGAGTGTGGTTAGGGTTTCTGGACGTGTTTTGTCTGCTTGTTTGGGTTTGTTGCTGAGAAATCAGCGGACTGTGTTCATTGGGTAGCCGTTCTTTTTGAAAACACTGTATAGGTGATTTTCCTCTGCTCTGCGTAGTTCCTTTTGTGCTGCAGTGTGTGTTGGCTTGTTGAAGTTATGTTGTAATGCAGCTTTGTTTGTGGGTGTTGGGATGATTGCTTTAGCATTTTTTTTTCAGCATTGCTTCGCGTGAGGCCCACTGAAGATGTTACCTAGTAGGGTAACGAAACGTCTGGAAATGAACCTTCAAGCTCAGCAAACAAACCTACATCCAAAATTTTTAAAACTTTTCTCCATCACTTTTATAGCTGGATTTTTCTGTGGCTTTTTAGGCACTTTGATCTGCGCATAAGCTTTCTTCTACCACAGAAGATTGATATACCTACTGTCCCTATAAGCCCAAATACAACTTTGACTCTTAATGCACTGTCATTAACTGATGAGCCCCACAGTTGCAAAGCCAGTTGTTGTGGATGATGACTAGAAACAAATGTGGCCTTGGCTGTGCTGGCCGATTTTTAAGCTGAATGAAACTTGCCCCCAATTTCCTACAACCAAACTTTTTTTTTAAAAAACTAAATTGGCTTCCTCAATACTAATTTAAAAAAAGAAATTCTTGTTACTTTGCTGTCAGAGTAATTATGCGCTCTGTGCACACATTTTTCCTGTTGTGAGGCATCAAATACATTGCAACTCATCTTTTGTTTTGTATTTGTTCAAAGTAGCTGAGGTCAGATAAAATGAGACATATCTCCGCTGTATATCTAGATTTTCAGATTCTCTGATCAGAGCAAAAAACAATGTGTTTTCATTAAGGCTATGTTTTCATTCTCTCAAGCTCCTTTAGTCACCTAATCTTCAAACAATGTCCTCTATGTTGATGTTTGCTTATTTTGGATTCACAGAAGCAGAATTAGTCAATTTCCTTAATTATCAACTTCATTAATCTTAAAACCACCACTTACAAGGAAAGCATTAATTTCCCAGGGGTCATGGTACTTATAATTGGGTCAAGACAACAGTTTTACTTTGAAAACAATATTTTTTAAGTAACTGGTTTATACTTCTATAGGCACACAGAAAACACGGAATACACTTTCCAGATTGTTACATGCACAAAACTGGAATATTTAAACTCTGGCAATTACTATCCTTTTCAGCTCTCAATCATAGGTTGAAAATTTAACAATTGACATTATTCAATGCAATAGGATCATGTACTACTTTATTCCCAATACAGCTCCTCAATTTAGCCAGCCTTAAGCTAGAGCTATCCCGTTATTTGCAATTAACTTAAAACTTCAGTGATTCCATGAGTTCTGTGTTTTGAGTATTTCCTTTTTGACAAGTTTGAAATTATTCTTTTCTTTAGCAGACCTCTATCTCTTGCCCTTGCCCTTTATTGTCTGTCTCTGTCTGTCTCTTTCCCCCTTTCTCTCCCCTCCCCGCCCCCCTACCAAATGTTGCTGCTGTTTGATTTTTTTTGTGAAGTGAAGTTGCAAGGTTTTGGATAGAAGAAGCGTGCTTCCCCCATGTTATATATTCATGTGCCTACGAAACATTATTTGGTGGCAGTGTGGGACTTTGTTTCTGTTTCAACCTAAATCTTTACTTCTTTCCACAGATCCTCTTTCTGTTGCAGAAATGGCCTATGTTAAAAGTGGATGGCTGCTTCGGCAAAGTGAGTTACACCTTCTGATCGCTATGATGCAAAGCGACAATGACGTTTTACTGAGGGTTATGAACTGTGGTAGGAATGATCAGGAAGCAAATGTATAAATCATCATAGAATCCCTGCAGTGTGGAAATAGGTCATTTGGCCCAACAAATCCTCACTAGCTCTCTGAAGGCCATCCTACCCAGACCCCCCTAACCCCACCCCCCCGTGACCCTGCATGCTGCAAGGCTAATCTGCCTAACCTACTCATCCCTGGATACTGTAGGCAATTTAGCATGGCCAATCCACCGAGCTTACACATCTTTGGACTGGGGTAGGAAACTGGAGCACCCAGTCACGGGGAGAATATGCAAACTCCACACAGAGAGTCACCTGAGTCTGGAAGTGGACCCAGGTCCCTGGGGCTGTAAGGCAGCAGTGCTAACCACTATGCCACCATGCTTCCCCAAATATATTGTTGGTGGACAGAAATTTAAACCAGATTTAAGCAGCACTAACAAATTGAAATTTGGTAAATCTTCAATATATTGATCGGACATGACTCAACACTTGATATCTACTAGAATTCTAACCCGCTTTCTTTCACTCTCAATCTCATTTCCCTTCCACCCCTGCTCTCAATCTCCTGTCCCTTCCTACCTCATTAAGCGTGAATACTGGCATTGAGGTTCAACACTGATTGACAACATATGTTGAAGTCTCCTCTGCCCTAGTCTGCCAACCTCTCTTGTAGAATTATTAAGTGATCGTTAGAAGATGATTTTGCTTTTGCACTATTTGCAATTGCATCTCTTGAAACCTCTGGAAAGACGTCACTTGAGTATGTGACACTGCCGCTTACCAGCGGCAGATTTGTGATGCATTTCTTGCTGAAGGCACAAGTGAAAAGACCACTGTTATTTATGACCAGGAACTGACTCCATGTCCCCATATGAAATGAGTGCAGTGATGTTACTTGTTTGGACTGATGGTTGTCCTTTTAGGTTTCCACATTTTTTAATGACTATAGGAATAGCTGTGCTATCTGCTATAGCAGGGAAATGCTCTCACAAAGCCTGGGGTTGTGATTGGCAGAGATGTTCAAAAGTTGGCTTTTGACTGCTTTTCCCATTCTTGGGGTGAGTCCATCATTGTAATGTTTGTGAGACTCCTTCATAGCTTCCTGGCCCAAAGCTCCCATGGATGGCTGGTCCTGAGAGGGTCTTGCATCAAGATGACTTGCTGAAGCTTTTCTCTTGAACTTTAACTTGTTTCAGGTACTATTTTAAAGCGATGGAAGAACAACTGGTTTGACCTGTGGTCCAATGGCCAGCTCGTCTACTACGACGATCAGATGCGAGAAGACATGGAAGATAAGATCCATTTAAGAGTAGACTGTATTAACGTTCGATCTGGATCAGAGTGTAGAGGTACTGAGAGTTATTCGCTTCATTACCAATTTGGTAACAAAGCTGTATTTTTAATTAATATTTCTTTCCTTAAGTTTATTACATTGCTGCCCATCTGCTTTATACTATGCATCTTTTGGGTAGCTTGATCTCCAATAGCTCAATCATGATATCACCCATTTCAAATGCAATCTAGGCAATGAGGTTAGGATATTTGCCGTATGACTGAGTGGGTTAGTTGCTGCAAGATCAAAGTTGCTAAACTCAAAGCTGACCTCTAAATCCACTCACTTTAGGACTAGTCCAGTTCAGCACTAAGAGTTTTGCTTTGGCACATCAATGCAATGGATTTTGGCTAATTTCATGTTCAATCTGAAAATTAAGATAACCCATATCACTGCTTGAAAGCTGTTTGGGATTGTATTTTCTAGACTTTTTTTCCTCGGCGTTTTATTCAGTTTTGCAATGAAAACTGAATTTATGCCATGTAATCAATTAAAGATGGGTAGATAACAGGAGAAAGTGAGGACTGCTGATGCTGGAGATCAGAGCTGAAAATGTGTTGCTGGAAAAGCGCAGCAGGTCACTCAGCAGGTCAGGCAGCATCCAAGGGGCAGGAGAATCGACGTTTCGGGCATGAGCTCTTCTTCAGGAATAAGGAGGGTGTGCCAAGCAGGCAAAGATAAAAGGTAGGGAGGAGGGACTTGGGGGGAGGGGCGTTGGAAATGCGATAGGTGGAAGGAGGTTAAGGTGAGGGTGATAGGCCGGAGTGGGGGTGGGGGCGGAGAGGTCAGGAAGAAGATTGCCAGTTCGGAAGGCGGTGCTGAGTTCGAGGGTTGGGACTGAGACAAGGTGGGGGGAGGGGAAATGAGGAAACGGGAGAAATCTGAGTTCATCCCTTGTGGTTGGAGGGTTCCTAGGCGGAAGATGAGGCGCTCTTCCTCCAACTGTCGTGTTGCCATGGTCTGGCGATGGAGGAGTCCAAGGACCTGCATGTCCTTGGTGGAGTGGGAGGGGGAGTTGACGTGTTGAGCCACGGGGTGGTTGGGTTGGTTGGTCCGGGTGTCCCAGAGGTGTTCTCTGAAATGTTTCGCAAGTAGGCGGCCTGTCTCCCCAATATAGAGGGGGCCACATCGGGTGCAGCGAATGCAGTAAATGGTGTGTGTGGCGGTGCAGGTGAATTTGTGGCGGATATGGAAGGATCCCTTGGGGCCTTGGAGGGAAGTAAGGGGGCAGGTGTGGGCGCAAGTTTTGCATTTCTTGCGGTTGCAGGGGAAGGTGCCAGGAGTGGAGGTTGGGTTGGTGGGGGATGTGGACCTGATGAGGGAGTCACGGAGGGAGTGGTCTTTTCGGAATGCTGATAGGGAGGGGAGGGAAATATATCCCTGGTGGTGGGGTCTGTTTGGAGGTGGCGGAAATGACGCGGGTGATAGGATATATATGGAGGTTGGTGGGGTGGTAGGTGAGGACCAATGGGGTTCTGTCCTGGTGGCGATTGAGGGGCGGGGCTCAAGGGCGGTGGAGCGGGAAGTGGAGGAGATGCGGTGGAGAGCATCGTCGATTACGTTTGGGGGGAAATTGCGGTCTTTGAAGAAGGAGGCCATCTGGGTTGTACGGTATCGGGAGCAGATGCGGCGGAGACAAAGGAATTAGGAATATGGGATGGTATTTTTACAGGGACCAGGGTGGGAGGAGGTGTAGTCTAGGTAGATATCAGCCAGGATGGGTCTTGAACTGTTTGTTGTAGCTTTAAGGGAAATAGTTCATGACATTTTAATTTTAGTTTGGATTATGTGTTGGTTTGTATTCCCAAATTAGATTTCCAGCCTCCAGAAGGAAAGCCTCGAGACTGTTTACTCCAGATTCTGTGCAGGGATGAGAGAACTATCAATCTTTGTGCTGAAAGTGCTGATGATTGCCTGTAAGTAGGAGTTTAAATTTCACCTTGCTTTCAAAATGTTTGTGAATAGTTTGATTTTATCCAGGTGTTGGAATCTCAAACGTGCAACTTTTACCTTTCTGTCTTGTCATGTACTATCTTGCTCTTGTCCCTCTCTGAGAGGGGATGGTAGACAAGGGAATAATTTTGCCCCATCTCTGTCCAGTCCACTCATGATTTTGAATCTCACCAAGGAATATATGCATGTTAACCTTTTAACCTAAACAATATTCTGAATATTATACAAATAGCGGCTTATTTGATCCTGTGGTATTTCTAGTTGGGTTATTTGAATGGAATAGGATCTGAATGGATTCTGAACATCCCTTGAACGGTGTTAATGCTTGTTATGGTTTGTGCAGGGCCTGGAAACTTGCACTTCAGGAGGCACGGACAAACACAGTAAGTCAAGTCTCTCGTGGTATTCTACGTAACAGAATGAAAACTTATTGAGTCATAGGGATATACTTGCAAAACAAAAATATTCTTTAAAACCTTATCTCTTTCAAGCAGATTGACCGGGCACCTTTGGTGTTGCACATGAGTGTCAGAGTAGCCAAATACTTTTTAAATCAGAGAATCTTTACCCCTTTGTTTCGATATTATACCTTCCACTCCATATTGTCGGTAGCAACTCTGACTCTCATTCTACCTTTTGCCAAGTGCCTGTAATTCACTAACGGAGCTAGACAACTGGTGTCAGCCAGCTTTTTGTTATTACCATGGCTACTTAACATGAGACTGTGCTGTTCCAATTATTCAGGCTTTTTCTGAACTCTTCCCTTCTGAAAAATTAGTAATAACCTCAACTGAGGTTAAGCAAAGTTGCATGAGACATAATTGGAATCATGTAGTATACATGAGTGAGCTGCTGGCAATTGTTCACGTAAGACCTGTTGGCTGCTGATCATATGAACAATTGTTTAAGGAGCTCCAGTATATAATATTGTGGTGCCTCCATCATATGATGTTCGTTAAGAAAATTTGATCCTGCATTTTGTTTCATTTGAAATTTATCTGTGCAGGCTTCATAACATGAAACTGAGCGCAGTAAGTGATGAATGAATTGAGTGGTTCTGATTGTGGACTGTAACATCTGGGGGAGGGTTTGGTTTTTAAGAGCATTCTATCCAGGGTATCAAAGTCGATGATATGTTGAACTAGGCAGATTAATGTAACGATATGGTGGCCAAGGGGCATGCACAATTAAGCTAACTCAAAATTAAAAATCCTTTTGATGAGATCCTATATCTCTTGATTCTTATCAGGAATCCGTATTGAACAAACTGTCATACATAAAGTTGACAAGTCCCTAGGACCAAATGAGGTGCGTTCAAAGCCATCAAAGGAAGTAAGAGTGAAGACTGCAGAGATGCTGGCCATAATCTGAGTCCTCCTGAGGTTTGGAGGATGCTAGAGGACTGGAGAATTGTAAATGTTGCATCTTTGTTCAAAAAAGTTTGTAAAAATAAGCCCAACAATTACAGACCAGTCACTTGGTGGGGAAAAATCTGGCGTCAAGTACTGGGAATAAAATTATCTGTCACATGGAAAAAATAGACTGATTTGGAAGAGACTGCAGGATTTGTGCAAGGAAAATTGTTCAACTAGCAGGAGTATTTTGAAGCATTGACCATGTAAATGAAGGCTATTGATGTGATGTGCATGGGTTCAAAAGGCATCTTGATACAGTAACACACAAGGGACAGGAGAGGAAAGTTAATAGATCGTGGAATAAAAGGAACACGAGCAAAACAGATACACAACTAGCAGAGTAAATGGAAACGGAGAATAATGCCAAAAGGGTATTTTTCAGGATGAAAGGAAGTTTGTAGTGCAATTCCAAGGATTGGTATTCGTACTCTTGGTTTTCCTGATGCATAGAAATGATATGGTTCTTGGTAGGCAGAAAAAACATCAAACTTTGCAAAAGACGAAAAGCTTGAATATAAACTGAAGAAGACTGAAGAACGTCAAAAAGACATTGACAAGTTGGGGGTGTGGGTTAATAGGTGGCAAATTAAATTCAATGAGATTTAGTACAAAGAACATACAGAGACGGTATAAAATTAATTCTCAAGGATGCATCATAGCATAGAGACCTGGGAATATCTGTGCAGAGAGGATTAAAGGTGTCAGGGCATTTCCTAAAAGAAGAAAAAAATGTTCTTGGGGCTTCATTAATTTGGGCAAATTGCAAGAGCAGGGAATTTACATGGAACTTGTCTTGGATGCCGGTTAGGCCTCAGAAATAGAGTGCTAAATACTATCATTTCGGAAGGATGTGAATGCACTGCAGAGTGTGAAGCAGAGGTTTACAAGAATGGTTTCCGAGATGAGAAACTTCTGTTACAAGGATGGATTTGGAGATGTTGGGACTCACCTCCTTGGAGAGGTGATGGTTGAGGGCAGATTTGAAGTGTTTTGCCAAAAAAGCAAATGCGAGGTGAGGGGGGAAATAAAGGACATGCTGATACAGCAAGTGGTTTGGATTTGCAAGGCACTGTCTGGACATTGAGGTGGAGGAGACAGCAGGTTCAATTAAGGATTCAAGAGGACATTGAAATATTAAGATATTATGAGTGAGTCAAAATGCTCCAAATGCCAGTGCAGAAACAATGGGCAGGATGGTCACCTCTTGCAACATTATAATCTTCATTTCTCTATAAAGCTGTGGTTGAGTGCCTTCCTTTTTAGATGGCTCTCTTGGTTTCATGGTCTTAGCAAAGCAGACCTTGTTTGAAGAGTGTAGAGTATTGAGAGTCACAGTTTTGATCAGATCTTCTTGGACAACATCTTTTCTGGAAGATCTTAATAAAACTGAGTGGTCTGAACAGTAAGAATCACCTCTTATTTCAGTTTCCCTGATGGATATATTCAGTGGAAAAGCTGACTTCCCTCCAGCCCAGGACAGGTCTACCCCTAACCCTATTCCTACTGCAGATCTGTCCTGAAATTTGTTTGTGCTCTTGAAGTTTGACCAGATGAGGATATGGAATCATGATGAAATTCACTGATGAATAATTTTAATCTAATGGATAACTTCTTAAAATAACTTCATCACACTTGCATTTCTGTGACAGAGTGACACTCTTTCAATTTTTTTCTGTTAATGAATGAATACAAAATGCCTAAAATTAATTTCCATGTGGTCTATAAATTTTTGAATTGAATTATCATTGTGTATTTTTATTTGTAGAATTTCTGGCTTAAGAAATTGCAATTTTTCTTTCCGGGAATCTTAAGAATAAATGTTGTTTTAATATAATCCATTACAGAGTCTTGCTCCTGAAATTGCCATGGATGGTGTTGCTTACGCCTCTGCTCCCCCACCTTATACAAATTACCCTGCAGCACCAGCGCAGGTAAGTATACCCACTAGAGAAATAAGATTGCCCTTTTCCCATGGCTGCGAGTCTGTTTCCCTTTTGCTCTGCATAGGTCAAACTTGCTCGCAAAAGTAATAATCGCGGTATTGCAGATTTGGTCTTGGCTCCCTATGTAGTTTTCAGAGTTAGTGTCAGGAGTGGTCTGATTGTATCCAGACAGAGAAAAGCAGAGTGGGAGTTAGTGGGTGGGAAAGAGGAAGGAAAAATGGATAAGGCAGAGGGGGAAGTGTACGGGAGAGATTAAAACTTCATTTTCCTTTACTTAACCATATACCTTTTTGTTTCCCATTGAGGTGAAGGGGGTGTGGGTGGTGATCATTGTTTACTGCTGAGTATCTGTTGTGTTTATTCATGGCTGAAGCTGTCCTTGGGGACATGAGTAAACAGTTAGCCTTTTGCTTTTTGAAACCATAGAAAATAGGTGCAGGAGTAGGCCATTATTTGCCCCTTCAAGCCTGCACCACAATTCAATATTATCATGGCTCATCAAGCAATCTCAGTATCTCACTCCTGCTTTCTCTCCATACCCCTTGATCCCTTTAGCTGCAAGGGACAGGTTCAGCTCTTTCTTGAATGTATCTAATTAACTGGCCCCAACAGCTTGTTGTGGGAGAGATTTCCACAGGTTCACAATGCCTCCTTTCAGTCCTGAATGGCTTACCCCTTTTATGCTTAAACTTGTTCTGCCATCCACGAGATCATTGCTGATCTGTGACCTAACTGCTCATGTCTCCTTTGGCCCATATCCTTAATATCTTTGAGAAAAATCTATCGATTGAAGGGTTCCATAATTTGATTTCTCGGGGATCTTCGTCAAAATTTTGGATTATGATGGTAGTTCTGGATTTCCCAACAGATGTAGATGTTTTCTTTGTCTCGTTACCCGCATTCTCTATCAATAGTTTAAACGTTGATCAAATCACTTCTGAACCTTTCAAATTCTGGAGAATGCAACCCCAGTTGATGCGCAAAATTGAACTTTCAGATATCATTGGTGAATTTCCATATCATTTCCTTTTGAGTCCAATATATCCTTCCTGAAGGATGCCTGGAACCAGAACTCCCCAATAAGGCTTTGATGTATTTGAATCACATTATGCAGAATTGTTACAAGGCAGGAGGAGGCCATTCAGCCTATCGGTTCTGCACAGGATGTCTGATTGAACAGTTCACCTTGTGCCATTGCCCTGCTTTTGACCAACAAGTTGTTTTTCAGATAACCATCTCTAGCTCCCTGTTGACTAACTCAATTGAACCTGCCTCCAGCATGCTCTCAAACAATGCAGATGTCTTTAACTACCTTACCTGTTCAAAAAAGACCACTATCATCCCAGTGCCAAAGAAAAAGCAAGGAATGTGCTTTACTGACTGCTGCCCAGTGGCTCTGACATCCATCATTATGAAGTGCTTCAAGAGTTATTGATGGCACATATCAAGTCCAGTCTCCCAGATTGCTTTGATCTGCTACAATTCGCCTGTTGTCACAATAGGTCCACGACAGATGCCATCTCCCTAGCCCTGCAGTCATCCCTGGAACATCTGTATAACAAGGACATCTACGTCAGAGTCCTATTTATTGACTTCAGTTCTGCCTTCAATGACACAATTCCAAACAAACTTGTCTCTTAACTCTGAGAACGTGGAGCAACTATATCCTCAACTTCCTGGCCTGCAGACTGCAATTGGTAAGGTTAGGCGACAACACCATCCCCACGATGATTCTCCTCCCTGGTGCCCCAACAAGGCTGCTACTCCACCCCTTAATGCACTCCTTATATGCTCTTAACTATTTGTCAAAATTCACCTCTCTCCATTTACAAATTTGCTGCTGATACCACCGTAGTGTGTCAAACAGCAATGAGACAGTACAGGAAAGAGATCAACAGCTTAGTGGCATGGTGTAAAGACAATAATCTCTCCTTCAATGTCAGCAGAATGAAGGAGCTGATCATTTGACTTCAGGACGTGGAGTGGAGGAAACAGTAGTGCTGAGGTGGAGATGGTCCAGAGCTTAAAGTTTCTAGGACTATCGCCAAAAATCTGTCGTGGTCCATCCACATTAACGCTACAGTCAAGAAAGCGCACCAACCCCTCCAGAAAGCTAAGGACATTTGGCATCTCCACAATGACACTTAATAATTTTTATGGATGCATCATAGAAAGCATCCTATCTGGATGCATCACAGCTTGGTATGGCAACTGCTGTGCCCAAGACTGCAAGAAATTAGAGAGTTGTGAATGTGGCCCAGTGGATGACGAAAACCAGCCTTCCTTCTATTGACTCTGCCTATACTTGCTGCCTTGGGAAAGCAGCTAATATAATCCAAGACCCCTCCCATCCTGGTTATACTCTCTTTCACCCTTTTTCCATTGGGCAGAAGATTATAAAAGTTTGAAAACACATGCTAACCGTTTAAGAACAGCTTCTTCCCTGTTGTTATCAGACTTGTGACTGGACTTTGCATAGATTAGAGTTGCTCTTTCTCTGCACCTTCTCTGTAGCTGTAACACTATACTCTGTTCTGTTATCCTGATGTCCTTATGCATGGTATGATTTGTCTGGATAGCACGCAAGTTGATACTTTCACTATATCTTAGTACATGTGACAATAATAGATCGAAGCAAACCAAAGGTGCCTTATGGAAGTACATCAGTGAGATCCCCTTTATCCTGGTGCATGTTAATCCTTTAGAAAACTCCAGCAAATTGATTTAAATGTGATTTCCCTTTGATAAAACCACGCTGGTTCTTCCTGATTACCTTGAAGTTTTCTAAGTACAGGTTGTTCTGCTATAATGCACGTTTCACCAATAGGAATTCACTGTAATACAATTGACGATTGGGAAGCTGTTTCTACAGTGTGCAAACTTTTAAAATGTGTGTTGGCTCTAACTGCAAACACTTTAATTGCTGTTTCTGAAGCACAATTTTTCTATAACGCAGGATTGCACATGAACACAACCATCAGGTTATAGAAGTTCTGACTACACAAATTTGTCAATAGAGATATTATTGCTCACACCACCACCTTCATCTCAGACGTTAAACTAACTGAAAGTTTTCTGTTTCCTATCTTTCTCTTGCCTCGAGTAGAGGGATTATATTTGCTACTTTCCAATCTGATTTAGACTTTTCCTAAATTGAGGTTGTTTTGGAAGATTAATGCAAATGCATCTATTAGTCATCTCTTGTACTCTCATAGGAGACTTGTCAGCCACAGCTCCATTGATTTGATTAGTAATGCTTTCCTTTTCGGAGTGAATTTTCGTAAGTTCCCTCTCCCTTCCACCACCTCATTTACAGCCAATATTGGAATATTTTGTTTTTGCATCTCCTGTGGTGAAAATAGAAGAAAAATGTTAGTTTGATCTGAGATTTACTTGTGATCTAATATTAACTTTCCATTCTCAGTCTCTAGAGAACTCACTGTAGTTCTATTTTTATTTGCCTGCAGAAAAACATGGTATCCATTTTGACTTTTGTAGCTAGTTTTCTGTTCTGGTGTAAATTTCTTCTTCTGATTTAAGTTTTTCAGTTATTCTTTCATGAGAATGTAAACAATGGCAATTATCTGACCTGCCATGCATCTTTGCTCAGTTTTGTTTTCCCCTTAATTTGATGCTTTCCTGTTAGGTTGTACTTGCTCTACACTGCATGCCTGATTTCAGTGCTGAGGAATGAGTAGCTGAGAAGCAATTATAGTTGTCAGTCCATGATTTTTTTTGCTCAACAAGTGATTTGTCCATTTGGCAGGAGGTTTCGGTTTGGATTGAACAAAGAGGGGTGAGAATTGAGCACATTAAAACATTTAGGAAATCTGAAAATAATTTTTCTTCCGGTGGGATGAGATTTATGCACAGTTTGATGCTCTTGAATATAAGTGATGCTTCAAGATCTGAACATTGGGCATGCTGAACAATGGACATGGTATTTTTCAGGTTTACAGTTATGATTCATATAGTGGTACTTATACTGCTCAGCCACCAACTGCTTCACAGCAAGTAGTCTACACATCCAATGGACAGCCTTACGCAGTGACCTATCAGTATCCCTATAATGGTGAGTCTATATTTGTAACCATGATTTCCATCTGTTTTGTGTTTTCAGAAGCCACGACTCTACAGACAGCGTTCATGCTCTTACTAATAGGAAAGCAAGCTGTTTGATTTGTGAATGAAAATCTGAGATTGCAAGCACAACTTCCAGGTTCTAATATAATGTTTCAAAGTCAATCTTTGATAAGCAGCCTGTGATGAGAATTGAAATGTGTATATGCAGAAGCTCATGCCTTTTTCCTTCATGAGGATAGTCAGATCAGTTAGTGAAGCACAAAGCTACAAAAACCCTCAGAAAATAAGAAAGCCCCAGAGATGCTGAACAGCTGAAGGCAGAAATGAAACATGGAGAAAGAAACACTGACATTTCAGATCATGATATCCCTTGATCAGAACCTCTGTGGGCTGGTGGAGAGTGAGATCATGGAGACATTTCAGTTCAGTTCCTAAAGTGGAGACAGTGGGACTTGGTGTGAGCTCAAGTGCTCGCTGTAACTTTCAGATGAAGTTGTACTGTGTGGATGACCGGCGAGGAAAGCACTGGGAATGTTGATGTGAAGAAATGGTGCATGGGATGACTGGCACAATGAGGCTGATGTGTACAGCATTTTGAAGTGGGTGGAAACAGTTGGCACAAGATTGGAAGTGGAGAGGGATTCTGAACAAGGGGTTCATCTGTCTGTCATACCTCAGGCTAAATTCAGCTGCATCTGCCAGGGCAGTTGATGGGATTAAGTCCAGAGACACATAGGTATAAGTGACATCCAAGCTTCAGCTGTCTGATTAATTAATTTGAGGTAATAGCCAGGTCTTAATGTTGAAGTGTGTAGCATGGAATTGGCAGAGCATGCCACATTAAACATATTGCCTCATTTGATGGAGTTCAATCACTTGATCTCAAGCATTTGCAGTCATTACGTTATTGTTGATGGCATTAGCCTTGAAGGTATCTAGATTTAATGGTTGGACATTGATATCACACTGAGTACAGCTCTGATCTCTTTTGGACTGGAACATGTCCGCAAAAGGAGATGGTCTCTCTAACTTTCCCAATCCTCAGGTGCACACATTTTCAGTATGTAAGCAATGAGCTCAAGGTGAAAATTCAGTTTGACCGGAATGGGAGATCACTGTAGGGATGATGCAGGAGAACAGTTGACAGTGCTGAGACCAACTTGACGGTGGTTCATGCTAATATGAATCATTAGCAGGAATAGGCCCTTCGGCCCTTCTGGACCTGCTGTGCCATTCAGTAAAATAATGGCCGATCTTACTGTGATATCAACTCCACATTCCTGCCTATAACCTTTTTTGACTCCCTTGTTAGTGAAGAAAATCCAATGTAATGCTTCAACTTTGATTAAATGCAAATGTGTGTTACTTGAAAATCCTTTCACTGAATGGACACTTAGTGGGTCTGTAAACAAAAATAAAATGCTGGAAAATCTCAGCAGGTCTGGCAGCATCTGTGGAGAGAAATTGAAGTTAACATGTTGGGTTCAGTGACCCTCCGCCTCCAGAAGAAGGGTCTACAATTCCTCCTTCCTGTTGTCACAATTTTTGGGAGAAATTCTTTATCAAGTATTGTATAATTGTAATTTGGTGTTGATTTTGGTTCTTTGAAGAAAGCTCCTTGATCTGAAATTTTCCTTTTTTTTTCTCCATATAAGCTGCCAGATCAGAGTATCGCCAGCATTTTGCTTTTTTAATAGCTTCCAATTTCCAGTATTGGCACAATTGTGCTTTTCTGCTTTGATTTTTGCTGTCAAGTATTATGTAGTTTCAGGCTCTGGACATGGGGTGGTGCTATTGGACAAATCTCCAAAGGCCTTTTTGAAATGCACAGAAAATACAAATGTACAGTGTCAGAGCTGACTTAAATTGAAATGTTGTAATAAGAACTGTACAATTCACAACACGCTCACTGACTGCCAGAAATCCCATTACCTACCTTCCAATTTTATATATTAAAAAGAAGCTGACATGGTTTCTGGGGTCAGTTCTTAACTAGAAAACAAGTATGCGGTGGTATTCTAGCCTAATTCCTTGTCCAAGCTGAATAATGAGATTGTGGACCATTCATGTTTCTGTAGATCGCACATTTTCTTCAAATACACCTCGGTAATTGAAGCTTTTCTGATTGCTATGCAGCTGATATTTCTTGCAGGATTTTGAGGCTGTCCAGCCTTTGGATTTGATCAGAATTTATAAGTTACCAAGTAAATCCATATTGTGTTGTGTTTACGAAGCATTCTTAATTTTGTTAACATTCGCATGCGGGCCATGTACTTGGCTGTGACCTTCACTCGGGTTCCGTTGGCTTTACATTGACAAATGAGCTGTGTAAGCTGCCAATATGGGATGGCCATGGAGATTATCCATTATTAGGAGCATGGCACTTGGTCTTTAATATTACACGGCTCTAGTCCATTCCTGCATTAATCTCCCATGTATATCTCTCACTTATGCCTCTTCATGGGATTACCTGTGTTTACCAATGTCATTAGTTCCAATTAGGATGGCTTTCAGCCGTGTCGGTCAGTGTGACTGTGAAAGAGGTGTTTTTATTACCTGTTTGAGTCAGAGGTTTGCAGCACAGAAGGAGACCTTTCGGCCCACTGAGCCCGTACTGACTGTATGATAGAGAAACCCAATTAGCCCAAATTCTCTGCTCTTTTTCCTGTAACCTTGCAAATTATCTTTCTATAAGTATTGATCCAATTCCCTGACCAATGTTCTCAGTGATAACTGGATGTGTAAAGTCTTTCGACGTTTCGGGCATGAGCCTTTCTTCAGGAAGGATGCTGCCAGAGCTGCTGTGCTTTTCCAGCAACGCATTTTCAGCTCTGATCTCCAGCATCTGCAGTCCTCACTTTCTCGTGTGTAAAGTCTTTGTTTCCTGATTTCTTACTTTTCTTCTGTTAATGATCTTAAATCTCTGATCCACTGACAGTTTGAGTGAATGTTTATTTGTTCTCACTGCTGAGTCTTTCCAGTCACTCCCATCACAGCCTCACTGGTATCTAATATTCTGGTAGATGAATGTTTGGGTCGGTGCAAGAAGTTGGTGTTTGATATTGAGTGACTGTAAACTGTACACTCCCCCCCCCCCCCCCCCCCCCCCCCCCTCTTGCAAGCATGTACCCTCCGTCTGTGTGTAACGTGGTGTGGTGTCTAAGCAACAGTATAACATAGTAGCTTCTGCTATGGAACAGGATTGAAAAGAAATGTGGATATCTTAATTTTTACAACATTGAGTCCATGAATTGAAGTGATAAAAAAAAATCATTTGTGAAGTTGTGATAGGAGAGAGAAGACCATGGAGAGATGGGGGAAAAAAGCTGGAGAGTTGAATATTTTCACTGCACTATTGCATGAACTTTTGACTAGTAGCTAGTTGGAAATCTATATAGGCAAACCTTTTAGAGTGTCAACTATTTATATGTAGAAAACTCAGTTTATTTTCTCCTTTTGTTCATCTTTAACCTTCCTGTAGAATTATAGCAGCCACAATGAGCCTTATCTCATGCTGGTTATCACATTT
Organism: Chiloscyllium punctatum; assembly: GCF_047496795.1. Classification (NCBI taxonomy): domain Eukaryota; kingdom Metazoa; phylum Chordata; class Chondrichthyes; order Orectolobiformes; family Hemiscylliidae; genus Chiloscyllium; species Chiloscyllium punctatum. Next base: position 73,617,414 of record NC_092744.1, on the reverse strand, counting down.
TGGATGATGTTGCAATGTGCTTCAAGACTGACTGTGACGTTACTATGGCTTTAAGAGGTGTATTTTGTCCTGGTTTCTTTTTTGAAGAGAGGTTTTAAGGCAGAGGTGTAAAGCAGTCTACTAGAGTAAACATCTTGAGAGCTCTTGGATTTTTTCTAAAGTTGGATCAATAGAAGCAGCCTGAATGGGTGTGGTCCCCACTCTCTCTCAGAACCAGAGATTTTTAGCTTTCAACAGTTGCTGTTGGGGTCTTGCAGTAGAAGCTATTGTTCTGTCCTTTTGATTACAGCCAGAAGTTGGGGATTCTCTTCCTGCTAATGGAGTTGCATGTGACACCACCTGTTTTCTGAATTTGCCTTTTGCTAAAGGTGTGTTACGGGATGTTACTATATTGGAACAGTTAATTAATAGTTGCTGCATTTATTGTTCTTTTAAGTTTTTTTTCAATAGATTTGTTATTCCAATTTGTTCCTTTTGCTGTATTTTAACTATAGTGGATGAATAGACTCTGATATGCTTAAAATCCAATAGTTTGACCAATTGAATTGTCTGGAACACAACACCTTATATTTATGATTATATTTAATGCAAGAAAAAGTTAGGGTCTGGACTCTCATATATTTTGAAGGGTTTGATCTAGTATATTACAGTGATGTTAAGGTCATTTTCTTGGATGTGTTTGTTTTGAAGGTGATTGGGAGTCATAGCTTGGAGCAAAGTTAGTACACAGTTTGTTTCAAAAGAGTCTTTAGGATCTCCAGCAGACAGTAGTGGTATTTATGTCTGAAACTGCAGCAACTTCTCTGAATAAAAATCACTACCTCCAGCAGCATAGATTAAATGCTATATAACAACGCAGACTATGCACAATAAGCCATTGCCAATTATTTACAGCAGCAGTGGGATGAACCCTTTACTGTGCTGGCAGGGAAGAGTGGTGCCAACGATTAAACGAATGACACCATTATAGCAACTGCAATATAAGTCAGACAAGAACTGGACAATTGATGGTACTTGTATTTTAACAAGTGATGTGTGGTGCAGTATCATAGCAATTAGAATTCCTATAAAATCAGACTTGAGATTCCCAACTTCTTTGTATTTATTATTAAACTATTAGCCTGGTGGCTCTCTGTCTCTCTTTTTCTAAATTTCCTGTTTTGTCCTCCTCCTTTCTTCTTATTTTTGCCCATCTCATCCTTGCTCCTTACTGTTTTCAGCAAGTGAAAGTTGAAAATCATAGATGGGAATTAATTTATTTTTCAAAAGTGGTAGTTGGGCCAGGTACAAATCTTGTATTCATTCTGGAATTTTCTCCCTAAACCACTTTCACGTTTTCCTCTCCCCTCCTCCCTGTTTACCCTTCTCTCTCTTCTGTATCTCTCCTCTTTTTTGTTTTTCTTTTTCCTCCTCCCCCATCTCTATCCCATTGCCTAATGCCTTGTGAAATAATGAGAAAGACTGTTAATGTTTCAGATTGATGGTCTGGTGTAAAACCACAAGTGTGGTTTACACTGCATTTGCTCTAGTAGTCATAGAGGCTACTACCGACGAGGTGGAGCTGGGGTGTGTACAAAAGGAGATTTAATTAGCAGCAAATACCTGGTTGATTTGGGGAATGGTGACTCGTTATCAATGACAAAGGCTTTCTGACTGCCAATAACGTTGTGATTAGCTCCCTGAAGAGCCAAAAGGATCATCTTAGCCAACTGTGTTGACCAGACCATTGCACTTCTGTTCCATTCTTTCACTCCACCCCGATGCCTCTGCTTTTTGGTTGATTGTACTGTGAGCTTTAACGAGTAGAATTATATGTCGGATGTTCATAATTTTTCGCTTTAGCTTGAATCTATTTACTTGTAATAATTAAAAATTCTTGTTAAGTATGGAAAACGTCATGCTTTCTGTCAACCTGAGTTAAAAAGCAAGGTAAATTACGAAATTTTGCTTACTGTGGTAAAATCTTCTACCTTTATTTGTAGTGACTCTGGGCATAGCAGAGCTTGCAAATCTGCTGAGGCATAAGTTGTCGGAATGTCTTGTGTGGTTCTGTCAAATATTTTCTGATCACGTTCTGTTATTGTATTACCTGCATGTTAATTGGTTAATTGATCTCATTTTCCTCTCCTCCTCAGGTCCTTACCCACCACCGACCAATCACGTGATTATTGAAGACCGGCGGCGTGATGATGGTGACCTTGCTCTGGGCATGGTGGCAGGTGCTGCCACTGGCATGGCACTGGGCTCACTGTTCTGGGCATTCTAGAACTCTGGACAGCTGAGTTCATCTGCTGCTTACATTGCCTTCACTTTCCTGGTAGACTTCCTCCATGCAGTTTACACCTTACCTCAAGTCCATATCACTTCACTCATACAATTGCTTTGTTACTACATGATACTTTTAATCTTATTAAAGCAAATTCTGCAATCTTGAGTGACCTGTCTGAGCAAAATTAAGTAGTGTGTCTGTTTATGTCAAAAAATAGCATAATTTAAAATTAACTTACTTTTAGTCATGGCTTTCTTGAAATGTCAATGTGTTTCTCAAATTCTAATTTTATAACTTCAAGAGTTATTTTGAACATGAATGTGAGATAAGAGAGAGTTGGAGTGGAGTTGGTACACTGTCATGGGTTGGTTTTTGAGTTCAGTCCAGGATATTGAGATGAAATTTTTCCATGCTTATCATCTCTGCTCTTTTGACATGCGGATTGAATTGTAGTGCACATTCGGCTGAATCTGGGTCTTTCATATCAAGTGGGCGAGTTAGTTCCTGCTCAACTCACTTTCAGGTGTGACTAGGAAAATGTAATTTCAAGCTGTTATCAGTCTGCTCAGCAAACCAGAGGGTGCTCTGCTAGTGTATTGAGAAGTTACTGCCTTGGTTGCAACATAGATTTACAAGTGTCATCGGGTTTTTGTCTCAAAAAAAAGACCTTTTTTAGGTTAGGGTTAATCTCTATATTTGCAAAATTACTCTAGACACTAAATTTAGATATTCTTCATTAGTTGCTAACAATGGGGGGACAGAAGTCCCAGTAAATTGCACTCCAACTGTGTATACCGTGGATAGGCCAAAATACAAGGAATGTGAGAGGCAAAATGTGCAAATTGTCCACATTCTTCTTTAATGCTGCTTCCCATCCCAAAGGTAACATGCTGATTTACCCAAGAGAAGTTGAGGAAAAAACAGCTAGTCTGATGAAAGCCATCACCATTACTGAACTCTCTCCCATTTGGTACGTAATTGAATGTCCTTAATGTTTGTGCCTCTGTTGAGGCCATGCATTTCTCACTAAATAATAAAGATCTCATCTGCATACACTTCCTATTCACCAGGACAGATTAATAATTTGTACTCTGACTCAACCACAATAGAGGATGCAAAAACAGAATGGAGAATTCTCTCTGTACAAATATCCTATTGTTCCTGAACTATTGACTAGTCTTTTCTCTTCAAGGATCCTGTGTCTAACATTTTTAGCCCTTACCTATGTCCTCTGGCATCATTTTCCTGACTTGGTTATAAATGTTAACTTGTTCCGTTTTGGAATTGAGATGCCCACTTGAGCCAACTTCTGGCAAAGTATGGAGTTCATACTTCCTAAATCCTTCCTCAAAATTTTGTACTCTGGATCATTCTCACTGATTTTCATAGTACATTTTTCTGGTGCATGCTGGTTTTCCCTTGTGCCATTGTCACTAAATCTGAAGCCAGTGCTTTGCATGGTGTCTGACAAGAGCATCATAAAGCCTCTGTATCACTTATATCTGATTGTTCACACTCTCCATCCCAGTGTTTTAATTGACTTTTCACTGTTCAGCACATTGCCTCAACATAGAAAGTGACTTCAAAAAACCTGTCTCTACATCTATCTGTTTTTATCCAGTTTTGGATGCTTAAAATGCACAACATTTTAAATCAATATAATTTTTATCTACTCAACTTAAATTTCAGCTATCATTTGCCAATTTAATTGCATTATATTTCACTTCTTTAAAAAAGAGCCATTTCATGAACCATTAGATAAATGAATCTCTCTTTCCTTGCTTTCCAGTTTGCATCCTTGATATCCTGTGTCAAATTGAAGTTTTGTAGATGTCCAATGCCTATCACTTTAATTGTTTCAGACTGCAAAGGTGATGTAACCTTTTGAAGTCTGAAATCATATTGTCTTTTTTTCAACTTTCAATTTTGTGCTTCCAGTGTTCAATTTGATGCTGTGCATATGAATTCTTCTTAAATATACTAATGTCTCTCTTTGTCTATCCAATCCTCTGCTAATATTCTGGCCACACCACTACTATCAAATGTTATGTAGCTTTTGTCTCTGACTTGAACCTGACATGACGATTTGTATTTAACTCCGCCTTGAAGGTAAAGATGCAGTAAATTTAGAAGCAACTTAGTGGAAATCAATGGGGTTGACATCACAATTGAAAGATAAGTGTTATCCAGACAGAACCGACCTGTGAATTTACTGAAGACGAAATCTGAATAGGTAGACATTTATTTCATAACTATGGCTGGGTGCAGGATTCAGAAAAGAAAATGTTGAATTGCTTTACCTGTTGCAACTATTGGATATAGTCAGAACAGTCCGTTGTTGATGGAAAACCTTTTGCACTTTTAGTTGCTGTAACTTACAATTTCTAAGTCTTAAGCTTCAACTCCATGCAGTTTGAGATGGTTTTATAGACTCCTGCATCATAGTCTTCACATGAGCTTTGCAAAGCTAGTCTTCCCCTTCCCACACCTGTACCAATGAAAAATTTGGTAACCAGTATTCCGCTGTGCACTCTCCCTCTTCTTTGGGGTAATCAGATGCTCGAGCCAAGTGTTTTTAAAAATTGAAGGAAACCGACTGTGGGCAAAGCACTTCAGTAAAAGAATAGACAAAAATATTGCTTGGAATTCAACTTGTGTCTCTAAGTTTTATCTGAACTTCAAACTGCTCCTGGCTAATCCGGTGTGCCTTTTTCTTAAACTCTGAAGACTGCTTTTTTTGTTGTTGCAGTGAATTGTTTATCCGTGCTAGCCTGGAAATTCCAACTTGTTGATAGACCAGCATAAAGACAGCCAAAGTTTTGAGTTTTAGCTATTAGTGGGCAATATCACCTGTCCCTGCCTATTGGGTTTATCAACTGCTGGACCTTGAGCTTACCTTGTACTGTTATGATGATGTCATCAATAAGGAAGGAACCAAGACAATGCCTGTCCCTTTCACATGACTCTTCCACTAAATTCTGCTTGCCATTCTTTCCTTGGACCTCATTTTGTATTTGCCCCTCTTGAAACCAACAGGAAAACCTACCTTTTGGATGCATAATAATTAGGAAGTGTGGAAGGTGGGTTGATGGTGTTTTATTGTCTGCAATAAATGAGCAGTTGAGTAGAGAAGCAGTGTTTTTATTTTTGGGGAGGTTACAAAGAGTACACATATTGCTCAGTCTGAAGTTCCTCCTCCAGTTAGTTTTCTTAGTTAAGAGGCTGCTTAAGGTTTTTTCTCTTAATGATTTCCTGACTAATTATAAGTTCTGTTAGATAAGTGACCCCCACATCTTAACTATTAGAACAACTACATTATCCAATGTGCTTTGTCTTATTCAGCAGACTAATGACATTGACCAATCAGATTGGCTTTTTAACCCATTAACAATTCAGTCTCTGTCCAGAAACGACAGACCTTGGGGAAGAAAAAAATGGCTGAAGGGGGGGAGCAGTGAGTTGTAAGCAATAAATTGTTGACCTCAAAAAATAGGGTGGACAAGAGAATGTAAACAGAGGAGAATGCAGTGGAAAGGTGAGGCAAGTGCTGAAAGTTGATGAGAATTCTGGTTTTGAAAATGGAAGTGATACAATGAAAGTGACACTGTGTGTACAATTCAGCGGTTGAAAAGAATTATGTGGGGGTTTGGCGCCCATGACTATTTTGTAGCCCTGTTGAATGCACACTGCAGTCTTCTACACTTTTTTTTTCCCCTGTGATCTCTATTCTCTCTATGCTCCTCTCTTTGGATCCATTTTCTCTCTCGGTGTTTTTGCACTAATTGTTGGAGATGTGTCCTCTACTGTGAAATTGTGCAATTTTTGTGTGTGTAGATGTTACCTTTATAATTCTTGTTGATTACTATGATTGATGATCAGTGCAATAACGCTTCTAGAAATGTTCTGTCAAAAGTAGTTGAGTCGGTTGTAGTTCTGTGATCAATATTGCTGATTTATATCATAAAACTTTGTTTCTGTGGAATGAGATTGTGTACTTAAATAAACAGATTTAATTGTACAGCTGTCCTGTCTCACTTAGTCAAAACCAGAGTGTATAGTTTCACCAGATTGGTCACAATTGGAGATTGTGGCACTTCCTATGGTGTAGTGTTGAACGAGCATCAACAAATGTATGTGAACCTAAGTGCCTGCAGCCCTCTAACCAAGCCATGTTTTGCTTTCTTTTCCCCATTCCCTCTCCCGAAAGGATGTTTTATTTTGCTGGAGTGCACTGCAATTGCGTGCTTAATAAACCTAGCACTTTATTCAAATGATCATAGGATCCCTTCAGTACGGAAGGAGGCCAGTTAGCCCATTGTGTCCACATTGACCCTCCAAAGAGCCTCCAACCCAGACATCCCCAACAATCCCTATAACCCTGTATTTCTTATGATTTACCCACCTAGCCTGTGCATCCCTGGACACAATGGGCAATTTAGAATGACCAATCCACCTAACCTGCACATCTTTGGCTTGTGGGAGGAAGGGTGAAATTGAACCTCGGTCCTTGGCACTGTGAGGCAGCAGTAATAATCACTGAATCACACTTATTCACCCTGAGCCTTTCTGCAAGTTGGTGGAGTTAGATTATTGGGGAGCCAATTGCTGAACTATGATGCATTAAGGACTTGTACAGCAATGTCACTAACTATTACCAGAAACCTTTTGCATGATCCATGCTCCCATTTATCTTAATCTAGGTAGGTGACTGCGCAATCAAAGCGGGGAGTAGAGATCTCTTGCTATAATACTTGGATTTAGTAGTTTGTCAGAATGTCTGTCAGGATGTTTGTCAGATGATCTTGTTTTCCTTATTTCCAGCAAGTGAATCGAAAATACATTGTCAGACCAAGATTAAGTAGTAAACCAAGATCACTGAACATAAGGTATACATGAACTATTCCCAATGCAAAGGTGGAATTAATATAAACACACAAACTGCAAATGTTGGAAATTTGAAATGCAAGCATAAAATGCTGGAGGTTTTCAGGCCAGACAAAATCTGTCAATGTTCATGGATGACTGCCCTTGACAACAAGATGGCATTTGATTTGAGTGTGGCAAGAAGGAGCCACAGCAAAATTAGTCAGCAGAATGGCAAATGGTAGGAGGAGAGAAGCGGACTTCGCACACTGCTGGTTGAAGTCATTCCTGGTGCGTAGGAAGAAGGTTGTGGTTGTTGGAAGTCAGTCATCTTGGCTGCAGGGCATCTGTGCAGGAGATTGTCAGGGAGTATACTAGGTCCAACCACTTTCAGCTGCTTAATCAATGATTTTTCCCTCCATCATGGGTCAGAAGTGGGGATGTTCGCTATTGATCTCACCATGTTCACCACCATTAGTGACTCCTCGGATACTAAAGCAGACCACATTCAAATGCAACCAGAAATGTGCCATATAGGTGCAAGATAATGACTATCTCAACAAAAGAGAATCTAACTACTTACCCCACCTACCATCCACCCCTTGATATTCAATAGTATTATCATGGAAGAACACAGCAAGCCAGGCAGCATCAGGAGGTGGAGAATTCAATGGTTCGGGTATAACCCTTCTCCCTATGTTCTTGTGGCCTCCTGATCATCTCCTTTTTGGATTCTAGCATCTGCAGGTTTATTTTAGTCTCTAATTACACGATTATTGCTGAATTCTCCCACTGTCAACTTCCTGGGTGTTACTATTGACCAGAAACTGAAGTGGACTAGTTAAATAAATACTCTGGCTACAAAAGCAGATCAGAGGCTATGATTCTTGCATTAACTCACATGCTGACTCCCCAAAGCTGTCCACCATTTACAAGGCACTTGCCTGGATGGGTGCACTTCCAAATACACTCAAGAAGATTGATGATACTATTGAGGAAAAAGCAACCATTTGAGTGGAACACCTTGAAACATTAACTCCCTTCACTCTCCCTGAAAGCCCAGTAGCACTGCATATGAGATGCACCACAGAAAACTCATGGCCATTTAAAATTACACTACCAGCTAGCAAGTTCCCCTCCGAGCTACTCCCCATTCCTGACTTGGAAATGTATTGCTGATTCTTCTGTGTCATTGGGCCAAAATCCTGGAACTCCCTCCCTCGTGGCATTGTTAGTTTACTGGCATCGAAAGAACTGCAGCAGTTTAAGGTGGCAGCTTGCCAAGACCTTCATGAGGTTAACTTGAGATGGGCACAAATGCTGGCCCAGTGACCTGCACATCCCATGAGTGCATAATTTAAAAAAAAAAGCCTGTTCAGTCAAGCAGGCCAACTCCCACTTACAAACAAACTTGATTGGTCTTAATGGTGACAAACATTGACCCTGAGTTTTGATTTAATTATTCTGTTACATTTAAGGCAGGGGTAGTGAGCCTCTCTAGTTCTCCCTTATTAACGATCTGAGCCATTGAGCAGATCTTGCCCAATTTCTGGTGGGTCACTTAAAAGATAATAGGTGAGTACATCAACATTTCAGAGGAAGGAGTGGCGATATTTAAAATAATCTGGAAGGTCTTGAGATCAAATTAGTAATTGTTGTCTCTGACAACACTCGCACCTTCAGATCATATTGTCCTGAGTGGAATCCACATTCTGCTGATATGCAGTGACCAATAGTTATTACATTGCATTTCACTGGTAATACAGGGCTTTGCCTAATGAGGGAAGGCAGGTGCAGCTCAATATTTTCCCTTAGTGCGATTCTGTTGGAAGAGCAATGCAGAGAAAGGGAGAGATGAGTTATAGCTGTTTAAACAATCTGAAGTCTTGCATTCATTTAATATGCCTCATGAGGATGTAAATCTAGGTCAATCAAGTTCAAGCCTGAATCAATTTCCTGTTTCTGGATGGCGCATGAGTTACCCAACGACCACTGCTTGCTTCCTACCTTTGCTGTCAATGCAGTCTTTGCCGCCAAATCAGTGATTGGAGCTGTGGTACAATATGTGACCACCATCCCCCCTCACCAGAACAACCTGGAACCATTAAACTTCCCAAAAGGAATTATGGTTTGTAATCTGACTAATTTTAATATCCAGGCATTTCTTTTAGGGGAGAAAATTGTGTTAAGCGTAAAATACAGATATTAAAATTCAAACAATAATCTTTTAAGAACACTAGTTGACTTTCTGGAACAGAATAAATAACCCAAGATTTAGATGTTTCCATTTTGTTTGGACAATGCTGTAAAGTTAGCAATGATTGATTGTTCCTTATATTCCTCCAATGCTCTATGTTCACATCAAACTGTCAGTAACCATTGCTTTTAACAGCTTGCTCATAACCTTCCTAACTTGATTGAAGACACATTTAGAGACAAGTGTGTGCCTCATTGCACTGTCCAGGGCTAAACTGGCAACAATGTGATTCTCTTAACAAAGTGGTACTTTTTTTTCACATTTCTTCATTTTTTGATGCAGTTGACAACATTTTTTATAGGTGAATAAGTATGACTGAGTGGCAATACTGCAGCTTAACTGAATCAGACAGTTGAGAACCAGCAAGGGCTGATAGTTTTGAGACTGTCCATTAAGCTCTGTGTCTCTCCATAAATTAGTGCTTAGCTTTGAAGCATGGGGTAACTTTTTAAAACGTTTAACTTTTAAAAGCACCGCAGTTTGAAATTGAAATTTAAAAGATGTTCATACAGACTTTGTAGTTTCCATTCATGTCAAACACTCCAGAGTTGTCTCTTCCGTGCTGACCAATTTAATTCTGTTTGAAAATATAACCTTGAATCAACTTAGAGGTTGAATTGCTTGATTTTAAAATTATGAAATTTTAAAATTATTTATTTTGACTGTCTCTTCCGCTCCTTTTCTTCAAGCTTGAATTGTAGTTTCAATTTAATTATTATAAAGCTTGTTGGAAAATATTCTGCTTCAAGGAACATAAGAAATTCTTTGAAATGGTAAATAAATTTTCTTACATCTAATTAAGTTTTAAATTGTAATTGGTTGTTTTGTACTGTTATAAAGCATCTTTCTTTGAGATGCTTTCAACTGTAAAAGCTTTTTAAATTTCTCAGATCTTTGTTCAATATGCTTTAAATTAATTTTGAAGTATTTCAGGTGTTGTAAATCTTTTCAATCTTTTGGTAAATGAAACTTTATCTTTTCATTTAAAATTTGAGATGATGGTTTTGCATTCGTCTGCCTTGCTTCTTCATGTGGCTTTTACCTTATTCAGCAAGATGGAGAATTTATGGTATTTCTCTTGTTTCCCCAACTATTTTGTGCCTTTTTATTTCTCAAAGTAGCACCTTGTGCTTTCTTTTTATTGCTGTTTCAACACTTTCTGCTATACAATCAACATTTTCATTTGCATCAAACTCACTGACTTAATTTTAATAATCTGTTTTCAATTCATAGATTTTAATCTCAATAACAACATTTCTTCAAACCAGCAATGCTAAACTATGGACCATTACAGGGACATGTTTTCTAATGCATAGTAAAGATGAGTACAACAAAATTAATGCAACTTTGCAATAATTTCTTTTGAATCATACCTTTTCTCAGCTTCCCTACAAGGCAGCACTGTATAGGTCAATCTTTTTTATCCTCTTTTTGATGACAACTGATTCTTTGCTGGATCATGAGATCATTAGGTCAACTTCTCACAGCTGTATTGAGATTCCTTTTAGTTTTCATACATTCTCCTTTACAATGCCCCCACCTACCCTGGTTGTGGCTGATTCGGAGCTTGAGTTTTTCCAACCTGAACTGACTGGGTTGGTTGCTGTCTGTCTCTGCACCCAGCTGATTTGCTGCTCCTTATTTCAGATGACTGTATTCTTAAAGATGTAACTCACTCTTTGTGCATAATTTTAAAGTTCTCTCTTCTCTTCAGACTGCTATCGATTCTTTGTACAGCTGATGTTTTCTTCATTTCAGAATGCAGCGTGCACGGCTGGCATCATTGTGTAAGAGACACTTTGGCACCCAGTTTAGGAGGAAAAAGTGAGGACTGCAGATGCAGGAGATTAGAGTCGAAGAGTGTGGTGCTGGAAAAGCACAGTCAGGTAGCATCCGAGGAGCGAGAGAATTGATGTTTCGGGCATAAGGGCTTATGCCTGAAATGGGGATTCTCCTGCTCCCCTGCTGCTTGACTGGCTATGCTTTTCCAGCACCACACTCTTTGATCCAGTTTAATAGGATGACCTATGGGTAGATACACTGCCACCAAAACGTCTAATTTAAAAATCACACAGCACCAGATTATAGACCACCAGGTTTATTTGGAGAC